>NC_052625.1:35617729-35924673 GCF_016161935.1 Mauremys reevesii
ATATCTGGATCATTTAAAATTAGACTGTACAAAGCAATAGAGAAATACACTGTAGAGACAAATCTTGTACTGGCAGAGGATGCACTACTCAATCTTCATTTCTGTCTCCAATTTATATTGGTGTATGAAAGGTATCCCTCCTGCCTGGCAGGAAAGCTGGTTTGCCCTCTGAACTCTTATTATTATTTTCATAGAAGAACCTATATCATAGAATATTAGGGTTAGAAGGGACCTCAGGAGATTGTCTAGTCCAACCCCCTGCTCAAACCAGGACCAATTCTTGGACAAATTTTTACCCCAGTTCCCCAAATGGCCCCCTCAAGGGTTGAACTCACAACTGTGGGTTTAGTAGGCTAATGTTCAAACCACTGAGCTATCCCTCACCCCTAAGCTATATATAATAGCTTGATTTAAGATATAATTTTGATTATATCTGATTAGGTCTGTAATTTGTACACTGTCAACTAACTTTTAAAAATCTTGTTTTAGGAAAACAGCTCCTTAGAACAAACTAGGGGCAAATAACATTGCAGTTATAGCTTTTCTCCAAGTTGCATATACTAATGTAAAAATAATTCTCCATATAATTCCTCACATGCAGGATTGGAATGCATGTGCATATTTCTACAATGCCCTAAAGAGGCAAACTTTGTAGCCCTCTGCCTATTTTAAGGTTTTATGGAGTGTCTAGTACCGTGGTGTCTAAATGCTCCTCAGGAAAACTAAATCTATATGCTGTAGTCCTTCATGGAGTCTTCTACTCTTCCCCTTGATAAAGGAGGGTCTACTTATATATATATTTCCTAATTAATTTCCAGGATCTTGGCCAAATTCTGTTGATTTACATCCTATGCTAACTCATTAATTAGTAGACTAATAAATGTCAATGTTGTAAAGAGACTTTTGCCCTGAATTCTGGACTTCTCAGTACTAGCAAAAGGATAGAATATTTAGGTTCCCCCTTCAACGTCCCCTAAAGACCATACGTTAAAGAAAAGCCCTATAAAATAATATTCTTCCCATAGAATTCTATAGGATGGTTTAAAACATCCTATAAAGAGGGAGGCCATTCATTGAAATTCCATAGTTTTTTAGAGTAATTTTCTACAGAGCCTTCCTAAATTGCCATACAATTCTTTTGGTTTAATCCCTAGTGAATTCTATAGGACTTTTCCCACAAAGAGTAGCATAACTGGCCTGTTTCCCATTGTAAGAGGGCATAAGCAACAAATCAACAACTAGTGCAAGCTGTCTCTCTCTTAGGGTTGCCAACCCTCCCAGTTTCGCCAGGAGTCTCCTGGAATCAGGCTCTATCTCCCAGAGGCGACTGAAGCCAATCCAGGAGATTTAAGCCCACTTAAAGTCTGGTGGTGCAGGGGGGCTCAGGCAGGCTCCCTGCCTGCCCTGGCCCTGCGCTGCTCCGGGAAGTGGATGGCATGTCCCAGTGGGCTGGGGTGGGGGGAGGAGGAGGAGATGGCAGAGGATCTTGGTGCACTGACCCTGCCTGCAAGCACCACCCCTGTAGTTCCCACTGGCCAGGAATTGCAGCCAATGGCAGCTTCATAGGTGGTGCTGGCAGGGGGGGGCAGCGTGCAGAGCCCTGCCCCACCCCTGCAGGGAGGTGCTGGCTGCTTCTGTGAATGGTGAGTGGTGTGGGGCCAGGGCAGGCCCTGCTGCCGACTGGGAGCTGCCCGAGGTAAGCACCGCCCGGCTGAATCCCACACCCCTCTCACCCTCCTGCACCCCAACCCCAGCACAGAGCCCCCTCCTGCACCCAAATTCCCTCCCAGACCCCTAACCCCCATCCTGAGCCCTCTCCCAGAGCTAGCACCCCAAACCCCCTCCCGCACCCTAATCCCCTGCCCCAGCCCTGAGCCCCCTCCTGCACCCAAACTTCCTCCCAGAGCCTGCACCCCACACCCACTCCTGTACTCCAACCCCCATCCCAGGCTCAGCCCAGAGCCCCCTCCCACACTCCGAACCCCTCGGTCTCAGCCCAGAGCCCACACCCCAACCCCCTGCTCCAGCCCAGTGAAAGTGAGTGAGGGTGCCGGAGAGTGAGCGATGGAGTGAGGCCTGGGAGAAGGGGCAGGGCAGGGGTGGGGCCTCAGAGAAGGGGCAGACCAAGGATGTTCAGGTTTGTGTGTTTAGAGAGTTGGCAACCCTACTGTCTCTCATGAGTATATGATTGTGTTAGATCATGGCCCAGATAATAATGCTGAACTCCAGCGCAAAGTGTTCTCTACTCTGCCATGTGGGTGAAGCTAATTCACATTAGCAGATAAATATACATGCTAAAACTTCCATGTGTAAAAAAAACCCAAAACAAAAACACATTTTTCAGTTTTCCCTCACTTAAAAAACCAAACCAAACACAGATCTTTGTTATTTCAAATGAAACCAAACCAAACCTGACCATCTCAGTCAGCAATAAACATGAACAGAGATCCCGGCCCTCTGGAAAAATAGTCATTAAATCAGCTTTGTCCATTTGCTTATTTAAAGCAACATGACTCCAGGGGGAGTTGAACCTCCACCTGGATGGCAAGATAAACATGAGCTAAATGATACTTTAGGGGATTGATTTATGCTGTTGACAAGTTCTATGCTTCAATGTGGCTGTAATATGAGATGTAAATACAAGTGGCCACATGGCTTTCAGAAGAGATGCAAGTTCCAATGTTTTCATATCATTTCCATGTTCAACTTTTTATTCTTCCCCTGCCGAGAGCCTCCATATTCACAGAGATGTTGTAACTATCCAAATAAAATGTGCTCATCCTGTTCTCATCAGCTCTTAAGCATCTGTTTCAAAGAAGGACAGAGATCTAGGACTGTGACTTCTGATGTATGAAGAAGTCTGCCCCACTTTTAAAAATGGAAGTCAAATCCTACTGAAGAAAATATAAAAGAGCATAAGTTCTGGCAAGTCAATCAGGTAGGACAAAAAGAGAATTTGAAGCACTATCAAAAAAAGACACAAAAACAATAATTTTTTTTTAAAGTACTTCAGAAACAGGAAGCCTGCCAAACAATCAGTGGGGCTACTGGACGAGCGAGGCAGTAGCATTGGAACCATTTTTATAGTGGGGGCACCAAAAGCCATTGAACAAAACTGTAAACCCCATCTGTGATAGAAACCACATCAAGCCAGAGGGTGATGCCACAGCCCCAGCACCGCTCGTTCCAGCACCCCTGGATCAAGGCACAAAATGAGCACTCAAGGAAAACTAGGCTGTTGTAGAGAAACTAAATGAATTCTTTGCATTAATCTTCATTGCAGAGGCTATGAGGGAGATTCCCAAACCTGAGTCATTCTTTTTAGATGACAAATCTGATGAATTGAAGTACCAGATTGAAGTGTCAGAGGTGGTTTTGGAGCAAATTCATAAATTAAACAGGAATAAGTCACCAGGACCAGAATTCACCCACGAGTTCTGAAGGAATTCAAATACGAAATTGCAGAACTGTGGTATGTAACCTGTCGCTTAAATCATTCAGCAGATAGCAGATAGCTAAAGTAATGCCAATTAAAAAAAAAAAAAAAAAAAAGACTCCAGAAGCAATCCTGGAAGTTGCAGGTCAGTAAGTGTAACTTCAGTACCAGGCAAATTGTTTGAAATTATAGTAAAGAACGTTATTATCAGACACATAGATGAATACGATATGTTGGGGGAAGAGTCAACACGGCTTTTTTAAAGGAAAATCAGGCCTCACCAATCTATCAGAATTCTTTTGGAGTGAGGGGGCAGGGAGGGCCAACAAATGTGGACAAGGGTAATCCAGTGGATATAGTGTACTTGAACTTTCAGAAAGCCTTTGACAATGTCCCTCATCAAAGGTTCTTATGCAAAATAGGCAGCCATGGACTAAGAGGAAAATCCTCTCAAGGATCATTATTGGGTAAAAGATGCAGTGATCCTATCATTTGTTTCCTATCAGAAAAGATGAGGATTGGAAAAAGTGTAGAGAAGGGCAACAAAAGACATATGGAACAGCTCATACGAGGAGAGATTTAAAGACTGGAGCTATTCAGCTTAAAAAAAAAAAAGAGAGATGACTTGGAGAGTGGGGTGATAGAAGTTGATAAAATCATAAATAAGGAAGTGTTATTTACCCGCACACAACACAAGAACCAGGAGTCACCCAATGAAATAAATAGGCAGCAGGTTTTAAACAAACATAAGGAAGTACTTCTTCACACAACACACACTCAATCAGTAGAAATCAGGTTGCCTGGGGATATTGTGAAGGTCAAACGTACAACTGGGTTCAGAAAAAAATTAGATAAGTTCATGGAAGATACGTCCATCACTAGCTATGAGCCAAGATGGTCAGGGACACAACCCCATGCTCTGGGTTTCCCTAAATCTCTGACTGGCCAACAGCGGATGGATGCCTGTTCTGTTCATTCCCCCTAAAGCATCTGGCACCTCCCACTGTCAGAAGATGAGCTACTGTGCTAGCCTGGGAGGTGGGTGGGTGGGCGCAAGCCACGCTGCCTGCGCAGCAGCGTAGTTACAGGGGAGGGTGGACAGGAGGGAAGGGGAGGAGAGGGGAGAGGCTAGGGGCTAGCCTCCCCAGCTGGGAGCTCAAGGGCTAGGCAGCCTCGCGCCGCTCCCCCCCCCGGGAATTTCTTCACAACCCCCCAGTTTGGGAACCAATGTGCTAGATGGATCATTGGTCTGAACCATTCATACGTTCTTTCAAGTTAACACTGATAGACGACAACTTTATTGACTAATAAATACCAGTCTAAAAATCCATTTAAGGAAATGAGTATTGTTGCCAGCTTAGGTATTTTGACAGAAATGTGGTCATAAATAAATTTTCTATCATGTCTGATAACCTTTAAAGCTGAAACACTGACTTGGGATATAATAATGTGAATATTTGCCAAAGGGTAAATCAGAGTTTGTCTTTTCCCTTGACAGTTTGTTAGCATCTCCTATCAAGGCTAATTTTCAGAGTGGTTTTTTGGCTTAAAATGAGATCAAAAACCAAAAACATACACGAGTTGTAATAAACCCATTAAAAAAGAGCATGGACAAGGGAAATTAATCCTGATGCCTTAAAATTATAATTACCTACTGAAATGTGACTACGTTCTTATCAACACAACCTATGTATCACCAGGTTGTTAACTCGATAGGAAATGCCTGAGTCCTGTAGGTTCCAAGAAGACTTTTAATACTCATTCTGTGAACTGTTATAAAGGAACTATGTGAGCTATACAAAGAGTAACTTGTGCAAGAAGCTTCATTTTTGTTAGACATTTAAGGAAGGAAGTGACCTGGTCTGCCAAAGAGCAAGGTCAGGGACAAATTAGTGGTGGTGATTTTAGAAAGGAAGTGCTGAAAACATGGCTAAATTTCCCTTTTCTGTTCTTGGATATGGGTGTTATTTCCCCTAATACATTTGTACAGTTGCATGAACACATTGTCAAGCATACTAGCTATGCAAAATTGATGTTCATGATCCAGGACTCCTTAATTATTATTGGCATTTTAATTTAAATCATAAACACGTAAGGGGCTTGATCTTGCATGTAACAAGTGCACTGTGATGTATGTATAATCACAGGGTGAAAGGTAAAGAGAACAGGACTGATAATACAATTAGCAAATCCTGCATTAAATGAGAACAGGCAGGTAACAGGTTACTTCCACCTAGTAGCACAAGTATGGTCAGGGATGCATGTAGCAAAGCTCTTTATTTGCATATTGAGGTTCACACACAAGCCTATGTCTCCTCAGACAGAGTCAGAGTTTAAGGCCTGAAGGGATCACCAGATTTCCTAGTCAGCCTGTTGTGTACAGGTCAATCAACACCACTCAGCACCCACACACTAAATCCAACAACCAAAATTAGACCAAAGTATGATGGCCCACAGGAGACTAAACTGTTATGTGCCACAGGGAGAGAATAGGAGGAATTAAGGTGCACCAATGCCCAAGGGATCTGCAGTGTCAGGGAATTTAAGCGAGATTCATAAACCCAGATAATCCTGGCAAGTGACCCACACCACATGCTGCAAAGGAAGGTAAAAAGCCTCAAAGATCACTGCCAATCTGACTGGAACGAAATTCCTTCCCAACCCCACCTATGGTGATCAGTCAGACCCTGAGCATGTAAGCAAGAACCAGCCAGCCAAGCACTTGACAGAGGGAGAATGCTCAGTACCTCCTCAGAGCACTGGCCCACCCTTTCCAGTTTTCCATCTCCAGCCATAGCCATCCATGATGCTTCAGAGGAGAGAGATACCAACATCCCTTGCCACGGGTGGTTGGGTGTGTGTGTGGGGGAGAAGGGATGCCTTCTTGATCCCTTCAGATGGTTGCCTGAAGCACTGAAGTATAGCTTTTAGGAATAAGGCAAAAAGGAAGGAACCTTGTAACCTGTTGTAACCTGATGTAACCTTGTGACATCATCATGCTCAAAACTAATTCAGTTGTTTGCCCCCACAACTCCTGTAGCTCTTCACTCTTGCTGGTACCTCCCAATGTATTTCTAGAGGTCATATCCCCTCTCAGCCTTCTTTTTGCTAAGCTAAACAAGCCAAACTCTTCCAGACTCCTCTTATAAGATAGGCTCTCCATTCACCTAATCATCCTAGTAGTTGTTCTTTGCACCTATTCCAGATTGAATTAATCTTTCTTGAACATGGGTTACCAGATATTCCCAATGAGGTCTTACAAGTGCCTTGTACAATGGCATTAATACTTCCCTATCTCTACTAGAAATACCTCCTTGATACATCCTAGGATCATTTTTGCCTTTTTCACAGCTGCATCAGATTTGTGGCTCAGTCATCCTGTTATCGACCAACATATGCAGGTCTCTCATCCTCTGTTGTTGCCAAATGATGAGCCCCCAATCTGTAGACCCTAAGTGTATAATCTTGCTTTTATGCTATTGAATTTCATCCCAACTATTAGTTGAGTCTCAAGGTCATCCAGATCTTCCTGTATAAAATTCTGACCATCCTCTGTATTGACAATGCCTCACACATTTTTCAATCGCTCCTTGCCCTTTTTTAACACTGGAAGGTGTGCATCAAGCGAGGCCTAGCTTAGCCTCTCCTCTCAATTGCCCTGAAGCACAACGTTACCAGTCCCAATAGTTAATGGGACTAAATCAGGGGGCCCAAATAATCTTCATCCAAGAATATTAAAGGAACTGGAACGTGAAGTTGCAAGCCCATTAGCAAGAATTTTTAATGAATCTGTAAACTCGGGGGTTGTACCGTATAACTGGAGAATTGCTAACATAGAGGTCAATGGTAATTGGGACAAAATACAACATGGTTTTACAAAAGGTAGATCGTGCCAAACCAACCTGATCTCCTTCTTTGAGAAGGTAACAGATTTTTTAGATAAAGGAAATGCAGTGGATCTAATTTACCTCAATTTCAGTAAGGCATTTGATACAGTGCCACATGGGGAATTATTAGCTAAATTGAAAAAGATGGGGATCAATATGAAAATTGAAAGGTGGATAAGGAACTGGTTAAAGGGAAGACTACAATGGGTCATACTGAAAGGTGAACTATCAGGCTGGAAGGAGGTTACTAGTGGAGTTCCTCAGGGATTGGTTTTGGGACCAATCTTTTTATTATTGACCTTGGCACAAAAAGTGGGAATGTGGTAATAAAGTTTGCAGATGACACAAAGCTGGGAGGTATTGCCAATAAAGAGAAGGACCGGGATATCCTACAGGAAGATCTGGATGACTTTGTAAACTGTAGTAATAGTAATAGGATGAAATTTAATAGTGAAAAGTGCAAGGTCATGCATTTAGGGATTAACAAGAATGTTTATTATAATCTGGGGATGCATCAGTTGGAAGTAACAGAGGAGGAGCACAAGGACTTTGGAGTATTGGTTGATCACAGGATGACTATGAGCTGCCAATGTGATATGGCTGAGAAAAAAAGCTAATGCTGTCTTGGGATGCATCACGCGAGGTATTTCCAGTAGAGATAAGGAGGTGTTAGTAACGTTATACAAGGCACTGGTGAAACCTCATCTGGAATATTGTGTGCAGTTCTGGTCTCCCATGTTTAAGAAGGATGAATTCAAACTGGAACAGGCTCAGAGAAGGGCTACTAGATGATCCAAGGAATGGAAAACCTGTCTTATGAAAGGAGACTCAAAGAGTGTGGCTTGTTTAGCCTAACCAAAAGAAGGCTGAGGGGAGATATGATTGATCTCTATAAAATGTATCAGAGGGAGGGAAAGGAATTATTTAAGCACAGTATCAATGTAGACACAAGAACAAATGGATATAAACGGGCCATCAGGAAGTTCAGACTTGAAATTAGATGAAGGTTTCTAACCATTGGAGGAGTGAAGTTCTGGAATAGCCTTCCAAGGGGAGCAGTGGAGGCAGAAGACATATCTAGCTTCAAGACTAGGCTTGATAAGTTTATGGAAGGGATGGTATGATGGGATAGCCTAATTTTGGCAATTAATTGAACTTTGACTATGAGCGGTAAATATGCCAATGGTCTGTGATGGGACACTATAGGGTGGGATCTGAGTTACTACACAATTCTTTTCTGGGTGTCTGGCCGGTGAGTCTTGCCCACATGCTCAGGATTTAGCTGATCACCATATTTGGGGTCAGGAAGGAATTTTCCTCCAGGACACACTGGCAGAGGCCCTGGGCGGGTTTCGCCTTCCTCTGCAGCATGGGAATGGGTCACTTGCTGGAGGATTCTCTGCACCTTGAAGTCTTTACACCAGAAGTTGAGGACTTCAATAGCTCAGACATAGGTCAAGGGTTTGTTACACGAGTGGGTGGGTGAGATTTTGTGGCCTGCCTTGTGCAGGGAGGTCAGACTAGAAAATCATAATGGTCCCCTCTGACCTTAGAGTCTATGAGTTAGGTCAGCCCCAAAAACTTTGGCTTAAAATTCATGAGTGTTTTTTAAGAGACTATGCAAGGGGTTCTTATCTGCCCTCTGGTTTTTGAACCTTTAAAGTGCACTTGGTCACATTTTCTAGCTTTTATCTTTAATGCTTCTGCCCCTCTGAGTTGGCAGCAACAAGGGCCGGGTTCAGTATCCAAGGGTTCTGTTTCAATAACGCAATGCAAAACCGGCTCGAGCCCCCACCCAGTGACCTGGGACAATTACATACCACCCCCCTTGGTGCCTCTAGGAGGCAATACTTCCTCTCTCACAAGCACGGAGTCTGAGAGTAGCAAAATCCTTTTAATAAAGCAGGGAATCAATGTGGCATCGTATTGGGGAAACACCACAAACAGGATTCATAACATAAACCATGAGCAAAAGACCCACCAAGTAAGTTTTGGTAGTGTCCTTTTCCACTTAGGGTCTTAAGTCCAATCACCCCAAAGTCCAACAACCCAAAAATCTCTGTCCCTGGTCAGTGCCGCCCCAGAGTTCAAAAGTTTATCTGTAGAGTTTTACCCCCCGCCCCAGCCTGGATGGAAATGGGGGGGCACACAGAGTGTTAAGGGGCACCTTACATGGGCCGGAGCCGACTGCCCCGCCTCTACGTGGAGTTCTGCTGCAGCCTTCACCACGAACGGCTCCACTCCACCAGCCGCTCCGCTCCTCCAGCCAACCCATGAGCCGCTCCAGCCATCCCCACAAACCGCTCTGCTTGCTCACTGTTCCGTGAGCCACTCCAACCATCCTGCAAATTGCTCAGCTCCGCTCCGCTCACTGTTCCGTGGGTCGTGCCAACCATCCCACAAACTGCTCAGCTCCGCTCCGCGTTCCATGGGTCGCGCCAACCGTCCCGCAAACTGCTCCACTCTGCCAGCTGCTTAGCAATATAGCTGCAGGCTCCCCCACTAGTTAACACAGCACTCAGCTCAGTAAGTTTAGCTCTTTTAGTGATTTCAGCATGTAGTAGGGTAGCCCCAGTGCTGGTGCACCATTGGTCCAAAGTGAATTCAGCTCAGCAGCCTCTAGCTAGACTCCTAATGGAATCAAAATTAGCTCTGCTATTCAATGGTGGAGAGAGGAGAAGGAGGTGCAACTGGTGTTCCAGGCCCTCAAAAAAGGGCCCATACCATCAGGTACACATACCAGTCCCCAACCTCTCTCAATTCACTGGGTTTTGGAACCCATGTCCCTTGTCTAGCAAGTGCTACTTAGTTGATGGTGAGACCTTCTGTCATAAAACAGTTTCATAGTCCTTCATTCACATAATTAGGGTAACACCACTTTATTCCTCCTGCCCCAATAACAGAGAAATTGGGGATCCCACAGGTGTCAAAGTGACCATTTTGGGCTGCCGTGGACTAATGCTAGGTGGGGTGGGTGTGCCTATGCAAACAAGATCAGCCCCTGAAATTCTTTTCCTCACTCGCCATAATTCACCACCAGATGTCAGGGTAGAGCTCATCCTGACTCTGCTTACATATCTAACAATAAAGGCTAGAAACTTGCTTTTCTAAAACAAAACACTGAGATTTTAAATGTAATCCCAAGACTCCTGGATCCGGGAATTCAAGCGTAACATCAAATATTGTGAGAATACTATTGTGAAAGTTGTCAAGACCACAAAATCTTGCAGTCCTTTCTTCATTCCATGCAAGGACTTGTAAGTTAAACCTACCTGAAGTGTTTATTGTAACTTTTGAATTTCTAGAGCATATTCCTTTCTTAATGACATTTAGAATAGAATATTTCTACCTGTATAAAATCATATTTCTAAAAGGAGACTTCCTGGTTTAGCATTCATTTTAATGGGACTATTTGCAGACCAAGGTATTACTCAAGTAAGAGTAGCATATTCTGTCTGGAAAGTTTGTTTTGAACTGGCCTTTGATATTATTTTTTAATTGTTTGTTATATCGCATAGTCTGAGACAACTCACTGCAATAGGATCTTAAGTACAATGGGAAGGGGTATTAAAATAAACAAACAGATTAAATTACCATATATAAGAAGAAAAAAGGCTTACTCAGAGTGCTTTAAAAACATCAATTAATCCTCTCAACTGGCCTATGATGAATGCATTCCTCATTTCATAGATGGGAAAACTGAGGCAGTGAAGTGATTTGCCCAAGGCAAGGCAAGGCAGTCAGATTGAGGTTCAGCACTCAGGAGTTCCTGGCACTCAGCCTAGTGCTCAGACCTAGATCACTGATAGGGTTGGGTACATTTAAAAAGGAATCTACCTGAAAGATCACTACTTCTGATGGGAAAACACTTAAATAACTAATTTGACTAGTTTAAAGGTTAGAAGCACCAGGGACACAGTATGTGTACAATGTGCAAAGATGATACTTGACCCATTTCTCAAAAAATCTTAGTGAATCATTTCCCATATCTGGTGATATGGTAATAGAGTGTTTGTATTAGTCCTGCTCAAACATTCTCTTTGTAGTTAAGCACTGGAAAAATATCCCATAGAGACCTCAACTCCTATTTTTCATTTGCCCAAAGTGAATACCTGGATTCTCACTCTATCACCCATAGCCCTTGAAAAAAAAGCTACAAACTGCATGAATCTTTCTGTCTGAGCAGCAGCGAGTCACACATTGCAGTGAGCTAACCCAGGGGTTCTCAGACTTTTGTACTGGTGACCCCTTTCACACAGCAAGCCTCGGAGTGCGACCCTCCCTTATACATTAAAAACATTTGTTATATATTTAACGTCATTATAAATGCTGGAGGCAAAGCAGGGTTTGGGGGTAGGCTGACAGCTCATGACCCCCTGAGCTAGACCATGCCATAAGATCAAGTAGCCAGTACTTTCAACAACTGCACAACATACACTGTGCTCAAATCATTCAGTTATGAATGTCAGCAAGGCTTCCAATCTGCAAGGAGCTATTTATGATAGACAAAAGAGATGTGATAAAATATTCCAGTGCTACAGCTTTCTCTGATCACTCTAATGACCTCATGTGCCTACATAACATTTTGCATTCAGCTATCAAATCAGGAACATTTATATATTCAGCCACATCCCTTGTGACACTTTTCTACAGTCTAATTGCCAGGAAATGTATCCAGATATTCAGAACAAACAATCTTTCTAATTGGATCCCATTGGTACAATCTTCCGTAATTTAAACTCCAGCCTTGGCATTTAAACCCTTCAAATATTTGAAGATGTTTATCTTATTCCCCCATCCCCTCCTATTCATCACATAGCTGTGCTGTATATATCAAGGGCCCAACCCTACAAATCCTTACTCATGCCTCCACTGCTGCATAGGAGTAAAGACTGGGCACGTGATCACAGCTTTGCTCTGTATTGTCTTGATCTTACATCTTCAGTTAATCCCTCCAGACCCTTAATTATTTTGTTACTCTTCTCTGTATTCTTCCACTCAGTCAGAGCATCTTTGTGTTACTGAAACTCCCAGAACTTAACTCATAATTCCAGATCTGGTCTCCTTGCATGTATATAGCAGGGGTGGCCAAATTGTGGCTCGCAAACCATGTGCAGCTCTTTTACCATTAAAGTGCATATCGTGGAGCCCCCTTTGCACCACCCCCATCCTCCACCTACCTCGGGGGAGAGCTTGGGATCTCTGCCTTGCAGCAGGATGGTGAGGTAGGGGCTTCTGCCCAGCGAGGAGGAGGGTCTCGGGGCTTCATCCATGCAAGGCGCACATACCAGGGTTCAGGGTTTCAGCAGGAGTGGGGCTGAAGTCCCAAGCCCCAGCTCCTGGCAGGTGTGCCCCAGCTTTTGAACTTCTGAAAATTGTCATATGTTGCTTGGAGGGCCAGTAAGTTTGGCCAACCCTGGTAGATAGAGAGGGACCCTTACCTCTCTGCTTGATGGTATGTCCAAGCCTCACAGGCAGAAGTTTTGAGTGTACACTTTAGAGTCTAGATATACAGTAACAATTCTATTGCACTATTTCCTGCAGCTCTTCCTGATAGCAGAAGTTCCTTATCTGATGGAATATATTTGCTTGTACTTTATTAGCTTACATCAAAATACTGCAGCCCTGATCCACCTATGAGTTTCTTCACTTTCACACTCCACTGATTTCACCAGAATTACATCAGCATAAAACCAGAGTAACTTCAATTGTGGATAAGAAGTTGCTATAGGTTTTGTCACATTGTGACAGAAACAAACACTAACTAGTGTGACAGACCCAGACCAGTGGGGTACAGGAGTCTGGTAGAGGGCAAATATACTAGTCACTGGATGAGTAGTTTTTTGTTCCCTGAGTGACCAGAGCAGGGGCTGCACTAGAGTAATCAGGAACCTGCTAGAACCAATTAAGGCAGACAGGCTGATTAGAACACCTGCAGCCAATCAAGGCAGGCTAATCAGGGCACCCAAATGGGAATCCCAAAAGAGTTACATTTGAAACATTTGATTTTTTTTATTCTGAAAACTTCAGAAAGACTTTCCCCTCCCAAAAAGTAACCTTTTCAGTTGACATTTTTACATTTTAATATAACTAAGATTTTTGTACATTTTAGATTTTAAATTTAATATTTTATTTTTAAAATGCCATAACATAGCTTCTACTCTGATTAGTACTGTGGGCCTATCTTCTTTTCTTATTCAAAGTGTCAGTCTTGAACGGTTTGATTACAACAAATGGAAGACACTTTGAATAGGTAGCAGCTATTGTTTCAATAATTTAAAAACTAAGCTCAAGAACCAGGTGCACCAGCTCCTCAACTCTTGGGCAGAGGCAATGGCCCAACATTGTCCTCATCCTCCTTTCCCTGTCTGGGTTTTGATGTGCCCCTGAGGGAGTAATGAGGGATGGGAACAAATTAGCCCAGGGAATGGAAGCAATGTGCAGGGAGAGGAAGAATACAATTCTACTTTGTCCTTGCCCAGGCCCGTCAGAGTGCAGGGAGAGAATAATCCCTCATACCTTCCTCCCAGCTATATATCCACAGAATCTGGTTCTTAAGGACTACAGAAACAAGCCCAATACCTGTTAATTTTTAAAGGCTCATCTACAGTCAATATTTACATATCCAAAGCCTGCCTCAGCATTGATTATTTTCATCAGGAATCACTAGAATTTCTTTAAATGATGAATTATTGTAGCATAATGTTCTATTTTTGTATATTTAAAATAGTTCTTTATATGAAAAGTTGCAGTGGTCACCATCAAAAGTCAACCATTGCCTGGAGTCCGGGAGTCCACGTGCCTGCGAGGCAAGCTGCACAGGAGCTGGGAAACCTGGAAACCCAGCTCCCTGCTAGACGCTGCCATTGCAGGGAGAGGATGGTGAGCTGGCAGGAAACCAGAGAGGTTTCTGATGGAATCCTGGCTAGGGTTCATCAGAATTTCAGCAAAATCCATGACTCAATCAAATACTCATTTTCTGTTGGAAAAAGGTTCCATCAGAAAGTGTCCTAGCAGCTATAAGTGACAGCTAAAGTAGTTCTTAGTATAGATGCCATCTTTATGAGTTGCCGGGGGTTCTTGACCCCTGCTCTGCCCCAGGCCCTGCCCCACCTCTTCCCACCCAGTGCCTCGTGCATGCCACTGAACAACTGATCTGTGGCAGATGGGAGAGGCTGGGAGGGAGGGGGATGAGCAGAACAGCGGGGCCACCAGCAGACAGGAGGTACTGGAGGGGAAGGGGAGGAGCTGATTGTGGGGGCTGAGCACCCTTTTTTTTTCCAGGGGTGCTCTAGCCCCAGAGCACCCACAGAGTCAGCACGTATGGTTCTTAGGCTGGTCTGAACTGCACTGAGGCCAGTTTGGGCTCAAAGATTTTTGTGTCTGTGCACTTAAGAAACTAGCAATGCCCATCTCCAAAAGAGCAGCTGGTCACTTTTGATGGAGGTTTTTTCAGTATCATCCCAGCCTCACCCTCAAATTCTAATAAGCAGATGTTGAGTGGTATAATTTAGCAACTGTTCATTATTCAATCTCCAAACACTTACCCTAAGAGAGGCCAAGATCCCTGACCTTAACTGTAGGCATTATTCTTCATCCATTTGTCTTACGCATTGCTTAAGGAGTAAAGTCAAGTGAGCAATCTGATTTTTGCCTTGATTAATGAAATCAGATCCTTCCGTTGAATTAAATTGTACTTTCAGTTGGAAGGCATGTGTGTTCATAGAATTAGAAGTTGCAAAGTTGTGTTACGTTGCCTAGTTAAACAATTTTCTGCTACTCTTGCCTTAAAAGCTGAGGAAATGACAGCCAGTTCAAGTGATTTAAAATATTCACTAAAATATTCCAAGAATATTGTTTTGCAGTTTGCTATGAAAAAGGAGGCTGTAATGTCCAAAGTCTTCCACCATATTCTGGTGGCCAATTTTAATCATTTCACAATAGAAAGGGGACTAAATCCAGTTGCATTTACATTTTAAGTCATCCATTTAACCTTTAAAAATGTTTTTAGTAATTTACTTTAGAAAGGACTATTTGGCATGTACTACACTACTCCTGTGGGCTAGATTGGCTGATAATTGTCTCTCTTGCTACACCTTATAAAAATATTTTATTTTGATACTTTGCTTCCTTAAAACAGGTATTTAATTTAATGGCCTTGAAAGTAAAGGATAAATGGCATTTAGCTTTTGCCAGGTCCAATTCTCAAGGAATCTTTCACACAGCTCTGCTAGCACCTCAGCATCTGAGCTATTCCATTCCTAGACCTCTTAACAAATGCTGTCAGTTGTGCCCAGTTATTGGGAGTTTTATGGAATCATAAAAACATAGGTCTGGAAGAGGCCTTGAGAAGGCATCCAGTCCAGCCTTCCTGGTAACGAGGCAGCACTAAGTCTACACCATCCCTCACAGGGGTTTGTCAAAGCTATCTTAAAACCCTCTATTGACTTAAAAAGATTACAGACTAACACGGCTACCCCTCTGATACCGGTCTATTGACTTAACTACCCTTAGTTAAGTTTTTCCTAATATGTACCCTAAATCTTTCTTGCTGTAGATTAAGCCCATTAGTTCTTGCCCTGCCTTCAGTGGACATGAAAAACAATTGATCATTGTCCTTTTTATAAACTGCTCTTAACACATTTGAAGACTTCTGGCATGATGTGGGCAAACATCCACAAACGAGTAAGTTGAAATCACCAAATTCATTTTCACTTGTCACATAGGACATGCAACTTCTAATCATATGAATCGGTCTTCAAAATAAAAACAAATTTAATAAAGCTGAAGAGGGAAACAAATCAAAGGTTAAATACAAGAGATTTCAGTTGTCTGCCACAACTGTTGAAACAGCTCACCAGTACATTTACTTTTCACAGAGATGAAACTGCTTACCCTCTATGCCACCTAGTCCTTAAATATCCTTTTTAAAAAAAAATCCTACAGTTTGCATACTTTTTTTGGAAATTGTTTTCACACTTCCACTTAAGTAAATGACTAAGGCTACGAGTCTTTCACAGAGGTCTCAGAAGTCTCAGATTCTGTGACTTTCCAGGACCTTTGGGACTTCCGCAGCTGCAGTGTTAGTGTGGTTGACCCCAAGGGCCACCTGAGCAGCTGTCTAGAGGAGTGGCATCAGTGGGGCCCCAGGCCACCGCCCTTTCTCCCAGGAGCAGTGGTGGTGGGGCCTCGGGCCGCTCTCTCATCCCCCAGCACCTAAGAGTTAGTTAGGGGTAATTTTAGTAAAAGTCATGGAAAGGTCACTGGCCGTAACTTTTTGTTTATTGCCTGTGACCTGTCCATGACTTTTACAAAAGATACCCATGACTACGTTGTAGCCTTATCCACGACACACTTGCTAATATTAGAGATGGTTGAAAAATTTCTGATGGAACATTTCTCTCATTGGAAAATGCTGATTTGATAAAATCAAAACATTTTGCTAAGTTTTTGAGGAGAATTTAAAATGTTTCCTTTCCACCTTATTGATACATGTAGAATAATTGTGGCAATTGTGCATCTTGAAAGATGATGTAAGCACCAAAGCAGTTCAGTTATTGTGTGTCATGCTGCTTCAATTATGAGTGGCTAAGAAGTCCAATTCTTGAGCAAAAGTCCTTGCCACAAATAGTGCAGGCATAAGACTAGAAGCTGAAGCCAGCACACTATTAGGGCTTGAAGCCTGAGAGAGAGGAAAACACAGCAATAACCTCTTCAGCCTTTTTGATTCCCTGGTACAGCACAGCCCTCCAGTGTGGTCTGTGGCTAGCTGCATCTTTCCAGCTTACAGTGTCAATGCTGAAAGTTTAAGTCAGCCTTGCAAACACCCTTGAACCTGAGCCCAGGTCAGCTCCGTGACTTGAAGCATTCACGAATTTGCCACATTTTCCACATTCTGTCCACCCAGCTCTGAAGGCAGCGCAGAAATAAGGGTAGCAATACTGCAAGCCCCCCTGCAACTCCCTTTTGGGTCAGGACCCCCAATTTGGGAAACGCTGGTTTGCCCTGTGAAATCTGTATGGCATAGGGGGGTAAGCACACAAAAGACCAGATTTCATGGTCTGTGATGTGTTTGTTATGGCCATGAATTTGGTAGGGCCCTAGATACAGTTAATCCTACATAGCAGAACCTATACATAAGTGGTGGTATAAACTGTTTAAACTTCTGGTGCAGTCAAACATACTTCCTGCTATAATCATTAGTGTGATGGCTAGTCCAAATTTATCACAAACTAGCACAAAAGTATTGCAAAGTTGTTGAAGCTTCTCTTCACTTTGTGCAAAGAAGTTCTCTTAGGAGGTGTTTGACTTTGCTTTTTGCGCTTAGACTTGCAACACTGAAGAATTTTCCATCTGATCTTGTACAAAGATTTACACCTTCAATATTAGATGAGAAAGCGTGATCAAACAGTAGAAAGAAGAATATACCAAAGCGTGTTGGTGCCAAAACACATCCCTATTTCACACTGTGGATATCAAACCTGTCAAATTGATCGTTCTACTGGACTGTAGCCTTTATGCCATCATGAAAGGATTGAATCAGACTGAAGGCAACCAATTCTCTCCAGTAATTGGAAAAAGGCCCTTTCTGCTGACCAGGTCAAAAGCCTTTGTAAGATCTATGATGGCCACATAGCCACATTTTCTTAGTTCTTGACACTATTCTTGCGGTTGCCTTAATGCAAAGGCCATGTCAATAGTAGATCTACAAGAACTGAAGCCACACTGTTACCACTACAAAAAGTCCTCCCTTCCTGGTGGTAATAGCTCACCTTAACTGATTACTCTCATTAGAGTGTGTATGGTAACATACATTGGTTCATGGTGTATTTTATATATATATATATATATAAAATCTCTTCCTACTGTATTTTCCACTGCATGCATCCGATGAAGTGGGCTGTAGCCCGCGAAAGCTTATGCTCAAATAAATTTGTTAGTCTCTAAGGTGCCACAAGTACTCCTGTCCTTTTTGCAGATACAGACTAACACGGCTGCTACTCTAAAAGAAACCACACTGACTCTGGATATACACGTTCATCAATAAACTTGCAATTTTCAAAAGTGACCCATGCAAATGCCTTATCAGCATCATCAAAGAGACATTTCTCTGTAGTAGTTGCAGTCCCCCACCCCATAACACAATGTTATGTTGACAGCATCCTTAAAGTCTTACGGTACCACTCCTTTCCTCCAGCAGGCAAGCGCAACATTGTGCAGATGCTTAAGCACAACCTGTTCTCCCTGTGTCCGTACTTCAGCTGGAATTCCATCTCTTCCTGCAGCTTTTCCTGGTGCTAGAAAGGGCACTTTCATTTATAGATGGTTTTATCTCTTCAATGGTCTGAAGACAACATTTAGTGCTGCTTCAGAAACACATGAAGGAATTTCACCTCAAGAGTTTGTGAAAGATGCAACACTGGACGGAACACTGCTTCTGACTAAGTCATCTCCACTAAGAGATTTGAGTAGAGCAGTCTTCTTGGCTGAAGGACCTATACCTTTTTCGATTCCATCATACATACCTTTTGCATGTCTATTCTCAAAGGATATTTGTATCTTCTGGCACAGATCAAGCTAGAAAGATTGAGCACAATACTCTCTTGGCTGTTCTTAGATTAGCACATGTCTTAGGAGAAATCTTCACCACAATGTGAAGATATGTTCTGCATTTTGCTACAATAACTGGAAGCATTTCTTCAGAGTATGCTGAAAACTAGTCTCTCTTGTATAGTCTTTTACCAAAGGCTAAGGTTGCAGCTAAATGGATTGTGTGTGTGTGTGTGTGTGTGTGTGTGTGTGTGTGTGTGTGTGTGTGTGTGTTCCATGCTGCATCAGCATTCAAAGAAGGTGCAATTTATAGCATAGTTTTCTTGAGTTTCACAGTGAAAATTGGAGATACCTTCTTTGATCTTTTGTATTATTGATGTTAATGCATGGTCAACACCTTTTTTGTTTTTGGTATGATGGAATTTCTGTAGTGAAAGTCTTATTTTGAAGCACGCAGTCTGTGTGTCAGTCTGCACTATGAAAAACTTCCTCTAGGTGTTTCCTGTGGGTGACAATTAAATCGAGTTGGTGCCAGTGTGGAGACACCCAAGATCTGGATGAGACCTTCTGGCAGTGACCATATTGAAGTAGGTGTTGGTAATGCATAATCTTCGGTGGGTGTAGAGCTCCAGTAATATTTGCCCACTGTCATTCATTTTTCCCCACTCTGTGGTGGCCAGTGCATAGTAGCCACATCTAGTGAGTTGAGCCAACACTAGTGTTGAGGTTTTTTACCCACAAAAGCTTATGCCCAAATAAATCTGTTAGTCTTTAAGGTGCCACCGGGCTCCTCATTGTTTTTACTAGTGTTGAAGTCTCCCAGTAGATAGAATTGCTCACCGGTGGCAGCTTTTAATGATACTGCTGAGCTGCTGATTGCTCCATCTTTGAAGAAGGGACTTGGTCTAAGTGTTGTAGCATAAATTCTACTGATGTCGGTAAAGCCACTTGTGGTAGATACTCCTAGTGAAACAATATCTTCTGACATGTATAATATAAAACGTCAAAATTATAAACTCAAAATAAAGAGATTTGACCTTCACCTAAATTGTTTTGATAAAATAATAAAATATTTCAGAATATTTAATCTCGTAAAAAATTCCAAGATTTCTACTTCTCCTGACAAAATGAACTTTCAAAATCTCAGAATCTCCCACAAGATGGAAATTCCATTTTTTTCAACCAGCCCTAACTATTAATATTTGGCATTTCCACCATATCTTTCACCCAAGGAACTAAAAAAAAACTTTACAAATATTAGTTTTTTTTAATCCTCACAATAGCTGAGAAGGCAGCAAGCCTTATTATATCAATTTTGTAGCTAGATAAGAGGTAAAATGACTTGTCCAAGGTCCTCCAGAGTGGTGATTATAGTAAAGCGGTGTAATCTAGCATATAAAGCATGGAAACTCTGTCATATGCTAGAGTAACATTTGAGTAACTTCTCCTACCCCAGGATACACAAAAGGATGCTGTTAGATCCATTTGGCTTTTTATTATTACCTAAGAACATAAAAACAAAAAAAAACTAAGACAAAGATATGAAGTTCTCATCTCTCTATTCCCCCATTATCCCTCTGTGGTTTAGAATAAATTAAATCCACTAAACTTGTGTTGTTACAGCTACATTTAGTTTCTATTGACAGTGTGATGTTCTCCTTTTGTGTTCATGTCAAGGTGACTGTGCAGTGGCAGAAGAAATGCAAGACATGGCAGAATATTGGTTTTGATTTAGTCAGAATCAAATATGCTTTGGGGGGGTGTAACAATGCGGCCCCTGGCAGGACACTATGGAGAGTATCAGTTCAGGACAAATTGCTTAGAGCAGGGCAGTCACAGCCCAACGCTGGGGTTCCTTCACTACCAAGGCACACCAAACCAGCCAAACAGAGAGGACTTCAGTTTCACCCCACTGGCTAACCAGAAGTCATACAAGCAATTCCCTCAGATACATCAGTTCCCCAGTATCACCAACAGTGCCACTCCTTATGGGGAAGAGGAGTAAAAGAAAAAAAGGTTCTTCCGATCCCAAAGGACCAAGCCCCAGACCCAGGTCAATATACAAGTCAGATCTCACCCAGAAATCACGCTGTTGCCAATCCTTTAGAATCTAAAATCTAAAGGTTTATTCATAAAAAGAAATATAAATGAGAGCTAAAATTGGTTGAAGGAATCAATTACATACAGTAATGGCAAAGTTCTTGGTTCAGGCTTGTAGCAGTGATGGAATAAAATGCTGGCTTAAGTTAAGTCTCTGGAATACATCCACAGCTTGGATGGGCCATTCAGTTCATTGTTCAGAGCTTCAATTTGTAGAAAAGTTCCTCCAGAGGTAAGAAGGAGGATTGAAGACAAAATGGAGGTGTTTCCAGGTCCTTTTATATCCTCTGCCATGTGGCTAGACATCCCTTTGTTCTTACTGTGGAAAATCACAGCAGCAAGATGAAGTTTGGAGTTACATGGGCAAGTCCCATGTCCATGCATGATTCAGTTCTTTACAGGTAGAGCAGCCATTGCTCACATGCTACCTTGAACATTCTCAGGAAGGGTTCTCATATGTGGATTGGAGTCTCCCAAGGTCCATTGTCAGTTAAGTGTTTCTTGATTGGACACTTAATCTGAAGAGTCCTTTCTCAATAAGCTGGCCAAATGCTTCACTGGTGTTACTTAGAATCAAACACATTGAAATACAAGTACATACCCAATATTCATAACTTCAAATACAAAAAGATACACACATACAGAAAGCATCATCATAACCAGCAAATTACAACCTTTTCATAGACACCTTACTTGACCTCCTTTGTACAAGATTTGGTACAACTATAGGACCTTGATTGCAACAATGATCTATACGGTCACAGTTCATGTCAATAATGTCATGGGGGGGGGGAATCAAAATTTATTTAGACTATTTTAAAGCATAGCAGCACTTCAGTGAAAAAGGTCACTATATGAATTGCCTAAATGCCAAACTGTATTATCTTTGCAGGGCACATACATGATTTTTGATTGTACTATAGATGTATTAAGTATTTGTAAGCTGTATTTTGGGTGAGAAAGTCAAATACTTTTTAAAAACTAGTGATACCAGAATGTGTGTACACTGTGTTCAAAACGTGAGTAGGTACAGATCTACAACATTTTCCTTTGCATTGGTCGGTTTTCTCCTCCATAGAAATACCCAAAGTTATGTAAAACATACCACAGAGCAGTTTTCTAGCTCCAGTTCAGATATAGAAAATGTGTTTCATGCTGACAGTTTAGTTTAAGGCAGAAACCTGTGATCAGGAGCATGACACAAGATTATTGGTTGCTAGGATTCACTGTAGACAGATTTTAAAAAGTCCTTGCCTCTATAAATTCTCACTTTTCTAGAAGCACCGAAATCCTACCATTTAGGTCACTACATGCTATGAATAAACATTTAACACACAATTCTGCCATCAAGTGTCAGAATGAATGATCCCCTCAATCGTGGTGGTCATTACTATGGGGGCACTGCCATATTCAGAAAATTAAATAAATGCATGGATTGATTCTGAAGTTCCACAGTCCCATCTTTTAGATGAAGAATATAAGGAGGGGCACCAGCTCCAATGCCCAGAGATGCTGTATTGTCCATTCCAATGAGGGCTCCATAGTAGTAAGACTTCATTTAAGAGCCCATCAACATCTTTTCCGAAGGATCTTTAATTAATGAGCACTTTTGCAGCTGTGTAGATTTACATTCCAATTTAATAATTTAAGCTGCCCCTTAGTCTTTCCAAAAATTGTCTACTGACATTACAGTCAAGGGCAGAATATATGGTCATTTTCCACTCTCTCCATTTAGTCACATGGGCTTGATCCATGGTCCTCTGAAGTCAAAGGAAAAAGTCCCACTGACTTTATTGAGCACTAGACCAGGCCCAACAAGCCACACTCTGCTTTCAGATCTGCATAGTCAACTTCCACTAAAGTCAGAGAGCAGAATATGAGGGCAGTAGCTGACTATATATTTGAGAACAGAGTTGCTTGCAGTATACAACGGGAAAGTTAAGCAAGCTGTATTTGTACGTGCCATTGGATCAGAAAACAAATACAGAAGTCAGTGCAGAACTGGTAATTAACCACTGCTACTATATGTTGGATGAATTGGTACATTGTACTGCTAAAAACCTGGACAGACACCTCTCCGATTACAAACATTTTGTTATGCACAGCAGTCCTTAGCATTTTATAAAAAAGGCTTTGTATCTACAGTAATTTATTTTCATGAGCTTCAAAAACCAAAAAACCCACAGGTCTCATGACAGGTATTGTCCAGTGCACCAAGCTGACTTTTACATTTTACAGCAGCTTGGAACATTTGAGAAACAGACATCAAACCATGTTTGGTGTGCTTATCTTGCTATGAACTGTTATCATAAATGGCACCTTATCAAAATATTCCAGTATAACTAAAAACAGAAGTGTTTGGTTGATTTTTTTTCATTAAAAAGGTCATGCATTGTTTCAAATAAAATTACTCATTCAAATCTGAGAGTTTTTTCCCCTCAGAAAAGTCAGGTCTTATTTTAGTTTATGGTTTACAGTTAAATATTGCAATGTTATGGCATAAGGTAAAAAAATGCAGGGTCTGGATCAAAGTCCATTGAGGTCAATGGAAAAACTATCCCAGGCTTCAAAGAGCTCTGGATCAAGCATTAACTACTATTCAGAAAAATAATACACACACCTTCACAAATCCGGTCTTCCCTCTGTATGTATTTCCTGGAACTCAGCAAAGCCACCAGGACTCTGTAAACTGGTTGGGGAGGAGGAGGCCACGTAGAGCAAAGAGGCCACACAGCATTAACAATTGTATGGATCCACTAGTTAAAACTCAGGGGGAGTGAACAGCAACCACTATAAAAGCCGATGGACTATACTAGCAACTCAAAGAGACAGCATGGACCTCCATAGCTTGGGAAGACGAGGATTCCTTTTCCACAGAATAGCACATCAGCTCAATTCATGAAACCCGTTCTCTCAGACTTGGCATAAAACAGAATTTGGCCCATGAAGTGCAATGGGTACAGGGCCAATTTTCTAGAAGAGGCAAACAATGCAATGCAATTTGGAGAACAACTGTCCAAGAAAGTGTCCTCCTCAGCTCAGTTCAATCAGAGAAGCCACCTGGACCTTTTAAATATTAAATTTTTCTTGTGAGTTTAGTGCTTGAGAAGGATCCTTTAGAAAATGAAGCCTCCCCATTTAGCCATTCAACTGGTAGAGTGCATGCAGTGACTGGGCAAGTTTCTCTATACCACAAGCACTGATATATCACACCACTTAACTAATAATGTTAGTATAGAGTAGCTACCGCATCTGTTAGGCCTCAAAACAACCATTGTAAACTGGATGCTTCCAATACCCCAAGCAAACTCAGTCTAAATCCAGCACTCACACAGCTAATCCAGTTCCTTCTCTCCTAATAAATGCAACTCCCAAGTCTTCATTAAGTATCACAAACCCATGTTCCCCACCAATGTATCACATCCTTGATCTGGATAGACCATGTTCAGGTCAGACTGCAGAGCTATCAGAGAAAGCACATACTACTGAACTCTATAAGATATTGTTTCTTTGGCAATATGGTACAGAATCTTGAGGGCAGGTGAAATTTGAGCAAGGTGTCCACCTTACTGCTTGTCTCTCTCTCACATCTTTTGCAGTTTGTGCAGATAACATGAAAGGAACAAGGCATAAACCTTCCCCTTCAATCTTTATAAAAGTTGCATGCACATCAGAGAATCTTTTCTGGTGTGACTTCTTCATGGAAGCAAGGATCTCACATTTTCAGAATTACTGTGCCTTTCTCATTCACTACAGTTCTTCCCGGGCAGTTTGATATACATCTGACTATGCAAGGAAAGATAGATGCTTAGCGAAATCAAGCAGCACTTCTTGCTACAATAATCTATATAACAATTTAATAAAAGGAAACATTTTTCAAGAAGGTAACATAGCCTCTGAGTCGCTGCTGCTCAACACAAAAAGCAATGCAACAAAACAACAAGTGGTGCATTGTCTGCATCTCTTACGGAATTGACAGGAAAACGTGAGCCTTTCTGAACAAACCCATAGAATTCTCTCTGCTTTCACACCTGATAGCATGGTTCTATAATGCTTTCTGTATGCTCTCATACACTATTACGTTCTATAAACAATTTATATAGAATCCTATTGGTTTCATCCCTATTAAATTCTAGAGGACTTTTCCATAAATGTCTCAAAATGGCTTCTTCAGGAAACATACCCTTATTGAGCTATATTTAATTTTTTCCCCCTAAATAAAAAATGTTTTTGAATGGCTTGCATGATATGCAGCTCTAAGCATGTGTCATGATGAATCAAATCCTAAGGGATACAATACTGAACTCATGTCCTCACAGGAGCAATTCCAAGGATCAGAAGTCTATTATTTTATAACAATTAATATGGAAATACAATCATTCATAGCAGCATGTTCATTAGTAGCATTTCTGTTTTATCCTAACTGGAAGACTTTGTCATTGTCAACCCAGTGCATAAAGAACTCATGAATACAAGACTGGTGTGGAAGGGGAATTGTATTCTTGCAGGGTGGAAGATGTTTGTCCATATATTTCAGGAGCCTGTCTGTACTCATCAGTGCAATACTACTATCTAATTAGGAAGATTCATTGCAATCTGGAAGAACTAAGGATATCAAGTCAGGTTTGTGGACACAGCAGTTAATCTGAACCCACCAATAAAATAAAGCCATCTAAAATAGAAGGGGCAATGCATGCCAAAAGAATTAAGGATATTGGTCTACATCTGTCAATTACCTTGATCACATTAATACAATAATATTGTTTTAAATGTAAGTAGTATTTCCAGTGTTGTAGTTGGTTATTTGAAATGTGTATATACAACTGATCCATTATCTTTCCCCTTCCTTTTGTAAGTAATCTGATTATGCAAGTGATCCACATTTTTATCATTAGCAAAACAAGCAGCTAGTAATGAAGAAGCAGTTTGAGATATACAGATCAATATTACAAATAACTAAATGAATACCTTTCCGAGACCTGAAAAAGATCTCTGGTCAGCCCAAAAGCTTGTCTCTTTCACTAAGAGAAGTTGGTCCAATAAAAGATATTACCTCTCCCACCTTGTCTCTAATTATACAGCAGTCATTGTTCTTTGCAACATTCATTTACTCAAGCCCAGGTAACACACACTTATGTATAATATAATTAAAAAAGCAAAAGTTTAACCCAAAAAAGGTTAAACAAGGCAACTATGGCCAACTCCCTGCCCAAACACTAAAACAAGGATCAGCAATTGATAAGATGCAAATAGGAAAGGAAAGATTGCAAAACAAGTACAGTATCTAAAGAGAGGAAATTTTAATAAAAACAACGGGCAAAATACAACAACAACAACAAAAATCTAGGAAGGAAAAGTTCAACCAAATAAGAGAATGTTCACAAGACAAAAAGTAAAGAAAAAAAATCAAAAATAAATAAAGCAGAACTATGTGCAAAGGAAGTGTCTGAAATAGGGTTTTATATGTCCATTGAGAACAAATCTGGTGTCTATGTCTTTTATACTGTGAGGGATAAACAACTGACTAAAACAGAGTTTAAACAGCTTTGCCAACATAAATATAACCAGGAGATACAAGTTGTATAAAATTTGATCCGAAAGCTAATACTGTTGTGCTGACTTTCACAAGCACAAAGCATTGTATGAGTTCAATAATATATATTTGACCCATATCTATTGCAGTATTTTTTTTTGAAGGCTTATTGAATTTCACCACATTTGAAATGTTTCTCGGTGAAAGGCATTTGTGTTACATAAGGTATATGCTATAAAATGCTGCAACCTCCTCTCCCATGTTTATAAAGAATGAATTCTTTTGTTTCCTCTTATACATAATGTCCTGAAAGGATTAAATATTGTAACTGTATTGCTCTATTTTAGCTACACATACAGTGACTTATAATGTACCATCATTATGCAGATTCATAGTACTACACTTAAGAAGAAATAATCAATTGCACAAATCCAAAATGCCTGCTTAGAAAGGAGCTCTGCGAAAACAGATCTAGTAGTTACAGTGGATCAAACTAAATATGAGTCAGCAGTGTAACACTGTTGGGGAGAAAAAAGCACACATCATTCTGGAATGTATTAGCAGAAGTGTTCTAAGCAAGACAAGAAGTAGTTCTTGCACTCTACTCAGCACTGATAAGGCCTCAGCTAGAGTATTGTGTCCAGATGTGGATGCCACATTTCAGGAAAGATGTAGATAAATTGGAAAAAGTCCAGAGGAGAACAACAAAAATGATTAAAGGTTTAGAAAACATGACCTATGAGGAAAGATTGAAAAAAATTGTTTGTGTTTAGTCTGGAGAAGACTGAGGGGGGACATGATGATAGCCTTCAAATGTGTAAAGATTGTTATAAAGAGGAGGGTAATAAATTGTTCTCCTTAACCACTGAGGACAGCATAAGTAGTAATGGGCTTAAATTACATCAAGGGAGATTTAAGTTACACATTAGGAAAAACTTCCTAAATTTAAGGGTAGTGAAGCATTGGAACAAGTAGCTCCCATTGGCCTGGAGCAGTAAACTGTGGCCAGTGGGAGCCGCGATCGGCGGAACCTGTGAACGGGGCAGGTAAACAAACCGGCCCGGCCCGCCAGGGGCTTTCCCTATACAAGTGACGTCCCAAGTTTGGGAAACACTGGTCTAGATAATACTTAATCCTGCATTAGTGCAGGGTACTAGACTAGATGACCTATCCAGGTCCCTTCCAGTCCTATATTTTATCATCAATTTTTAATGAGAACTCCCCATTGATTCCAATAGCACGTTCCACTGAAAGATCTATGGCACAATATAGCCCAATATGGAGAGGTTCAGCAATGTAAGTTTAACCTGCTAAAATCAGTTGTGACTGAGTCTGATCCAAAAACCCCATTGATTTCAATGTGCAATTGAAAATACTCCCATTTTGGGCCCAGGTTTGCCAAAAAAAGGGTAGTGGTCATTGATTAGGAAATGCAGGTCAGTCCCACTTTCAAAGGCTAGCTGATGCCTAGCTGCTATCATCTTGCTTCTTTCATATATCATCTTCTGATCCTTGATAGTGTCCTCATTCTCCTAGTCAAAACCAGAGATCCCTTTTTCCATTCCAACATGGAAGATGGTATTTGGACAAAATATAACAGAAGGGACAAAGATTTGTGTAAGAGAAACTTGTAGGAGTTCAGATTCTCCCTCTCATATAGAAAATGAAAAAAAATTAAACCAAGTTCTAAAAATTTGAGTTATGATTGGGCAGATGAAAAGTATTTTTAAAAGGTAGCAGTTAATTGTTGCCCTTCTCCCTGATCTGTGAATTTGGAACCCACTGTTTTCTCCCATGTTGCAGACATACCATAATACACACAAAAGCTGTGTGAGAATTTAGAGTTTATAGGCTATAAAGTTGTATTAAATGTGACCGGAACTCTGCACTCTGTGTACCTAAATAAACTGATCCACATCATATCAGTAAACACTAATAATACCAAGGTTTACTCAATACCAGCTGAGATTTTTGAACGACTTGTCCATGTCAATACTGACTGCAATGTCATGATAAACATTTAACATAACTGCTTCAGGTTGTGTTCAAACTCCGTATCATTTATTTTAATGAAGACAAGCCTATTCTATACCCAGAATTACCAGTATTCTCAGGAACATAGCTGTTGTAAATTTAGATCATCATTAAAACTTATCCAGTTCAAAAGTTTCTTCTTGGATGAAAGCACTTGGATGAAAATTTTAGCAAAGAGTTGCTCTAGCTCCCCTCACACCTTTAAAGGGATGCATAACTAGAATTATTTGGGGGAAAAATGTGATTTCTGTTGTCATGTTTTCACTAGTTTAAAAGAAAAGCAAAACATGTTGCAGCTTTGCCTTGACAATTTTTTTCTTTAACACAGGAAAGAAAGGTGATATTTATAGATTAACTGTTTTCACAGATGAATGTGATCAACAAATTGTGGCCAGTAACAAACATCTAAAACGTTGAGATTTCTTCTGAAGTCACATTTCTTCCCTTCTTCTCCAACCATTTTTACTTTTTTTCCCTCCTTGCAATTGAGGAGGAAAAAATGTTGTGCCTTCATTAAAATTCTTGAATTTTCATTAAAGTTCCTTTTTACATTTTCATGGCAAAAAAAGTAAGTATGATCAGAGTTATGCATAACTCTGAATTGTCACTGACTGGTGTATGTTACAGCTGATTCCAGTACCACTCACATCAATGGAAAGTCTCCACTGAGCTTTGGAACAGGCCTATAATGAGAAAAAAAGTGCAGATTATTCATGAATTTATTCTCTAAGTAGTCTGAACTCAGTTTGTGTAGACTCCATGACAGACAACAAAGCATTGCATACATGAAATGTTCGTAAAACATGTGACCAACCTCAAGCCATGAGATGTCAGGCCCAGGGTGGGTTCTGGGAGTCATCACCAGGGCTGCGCAAAGGTGGGGGCAAGTGGGGCAATTTGCCCCAGGCCCCGGGCCCCATAGGGGGCCCCCATGAGAGTTTTTCGGGGCCCCTGGAGTGGGGTCCTTCACTCGCTCCGAGGGCCCCGGAAACCTCTCGCGGGGCCCAGGCCCCCGGAGCTTCTTCTGCTTCCGGTCTTCGCTGGCGGGGGGTCCTTCCACTCCGGGGTGGAAGGACCCCCCGCCGCTGAATTACCGCCGAAGCGGGACCCGTCGCCGAAGTGCAGCCCGGTCTTCGGCGGTAATTCGGCGGCGGGGGGCCTTCCATTCTGGGACCCGCCAAAGTGCCCCGAAGACCCGCGGCAGGAGCCCCCCACCGCCGAATTGCCACCGAAGTGGGACCCACCACCGACGTGCAGCCCGGTCTTCGGCGGTAATTCGGCGGCGGAGCGCCCCCGCCACAGGTCTTCAGGGCACTTCGGTGGCCGGTCCCGGAGTGGAAGGAACCCCACTGCCGACTTACCGCCGAAGCGGGGGCCCCCCTCCACCGAAGACTCCAGGCCCCCAGAATCCTCTGGGCGGCCCTGGTCATCACATTCCAACAACACCCACTAGCTCAAAGAGGGCAGCTGGGACCGGGATTTAAGAAACAGAACTGGGGCACAAACGCCACCCTGTGGTCTGATTGGGAGAGCTCTACAGCTCCTGACTGGACTGCAGCCCCAATTTATGCCAGTGGAGGAAACAGGAAGTTATCCATACAAGTGGGCTCAACCCTACCATGGACCACTTGCCTGGTTTTTACCTGTTCCTGCCTTCTGATCCTGACCTCCTGGTATCCTGACTTGACCTGACTGTTGGTAACTGCATTCTGGTTCCCAGCATCACAAGATCCTAACCTCCTGGTATCCTGGCTCAGCCTGATTCCTAGTAACTGACTCTTGATATCTGCCCACTGATTTGTCTCTCAGTTCTGACCTCCCGGTGTTCTTGGTAATTGGCTTCTGGACCCCAGACCCTCAACCCATACCCAAAGCTAACCCCCAGGCCAGGCTTCCCATACCCCAGCCCTGGCATGAATACAGGCTTAATGTGGAAAAGTCAATGTGAATAGTTTATCAGCCACCCATAATCTGAATGTTAGTCCAAACTATTCAACAAATGTTTAGCTACACTAAATGTTTAATGTACTGGCTAGCAAGTGATTTGTGAACCTCAAAAAAGGCCAATATTCAATAAGTTTTTGGTTCAACAGACACTATACTATTCCACCAGCTTGGCTGTATTTATGGAGATAAGGTAAGATTCTATTGGCATGTGGGAATGGAATAGCAATTCAGTTTCCATTATAAGCCAGATTTTTGTCCCTCACCCTAAAATGCACAAGCATCCCCAGAGTTGGTACATGCAGTCTGTGGTGGAGTCAGAATTTTTCCACAACATTAGAAGTCAGACAAAGTTTATTATTAACACCTATGCTTTTAGTGTCTAAATGTCCAAAAAGTATTGTAAATTTTGCCATACCTTGGGGTTTATCTTATCATAATAGGCAAGCTCTATTTTTATGCTTTCTAACGTTTAGGTAGTAATGTGAGAACAGGCTCATTGGTTCTAATGAGCTTTAGGTAGAATGCTAAATGATTGAGAAAACCTTAGTTTTCTTTTTGAAAGAGTAGCTAGCCATTTTTCTTGTGGAGAACACATCATATAACAAACCAATTGTCACAAGAGAAGTTTTTCCCATTGAAACTGAAAACCAGACAAGCTGTAAACAAACACCTTTCTTAAATAGTATTTTAAAGTGTTCTCCATCATTAGTTAATTCTACACTCCTCTCCTCCCGCCCCCGCAAAAAAAATCCTAACTTGAAACTGGACAAAAGTGAGAAAATTTAAATTAAGTTTATTGGAGTCATCCAAATTCTAATGTTTTACACAGACCAAATTTCTGAACTTCATAATCAAATTTAAAACTTGCTAAATGTAAAAACAGGAATGCCAGATGGGTGCATCAAGCTATGATGACCTTTTTGAACTTTCTTGGAAGCTCAGATAATCAATAGAAATATTACTTTAACTTTGAATTTTCTGGCCTTTTATTGTTTGTTTTTTTAATACCAACAATGCTCCTGTAATCCCATTTATTCTCCCAGACCAGTCAAGGCAATGCAGTCCGCCAGAAAGATAAAAATCCACAGTTCAATATATAAATAAGCCTAACTGGAGGAGAAAGCTTTGCAATATGAAATCAGAAATTCAAACAGGTAAGAATAATGCTCCTCCAAGCAAACGGTTCCTACTGAAATCAGCCTTGAATAGACTGTGCATCCAGCATATTTGTTGCTCATTTCTCTTTACCAAGATGTCTGACAATGGGAGGTTATAGTAGACGGAATACATAAAAAATTCTCCCGAGGCGGTTTCTCTAGAGCAAAGCTAAAATACATATATTTTTGATGGCAGTGATTATGTAGAAAAATTGCTTGTCATAAATAAATGGTTCAGTAGCATTTTCAAGATCAGGAAATCCTCTCTACAATGGATACTTTGTAATGCCAACAGAGAGATCCAAAATTACATTATGACTCATTCCGAAGGCATTTAAACATTTTCTTAAATGTCTGGAGTTTGAATCATTCAAGGCTCTGACAAGAAAAAAAATAGTACTTTCATTCATTTCAGACAAATCTTTATAGGAAGAGCTGTGTTTTTACCCAATGAAAATGGAAAAGGGTGTCGAGTTCAAAGGTCAGTACTAGGCAGAAAACTGCATTGATATTGTGGGGGTACTAATCAAACTAATTACCAGCTCATCTCTACAGATTTTCTGCTTCTACTATAAAGCCTTTTAAAGAACAAAAGTATTTGACTGTTGTAAGGTATGTGTAAATCATAACAACTTTGTACAGCTTGTGGAGGGTTGAAATTCATGTGTTTGAACAAGTTTCTTTCCGGATTCACAGCTTAAATCATACCCCCTTGACAAAGTTTTAATGGAGTTTTATTAATTTCCTTCATTACTGCTGTTCAGTCAAGGCTGACGGATGTCAAACTCTCAGGCTACAGCAAGGATAGCAACTGTCTTTGCAGTTAATACAAGATCCCATTGGCTTTGAAAGTTATTTTACTCTCCATTAATATGCTATGTTCTGGACAGCAGCAATGGGAATGTCAAAGATTTAATATTTAATGTCCAGATACCTAAAGAGTCAGTGTACGTTTTAAAAATGTTACTGAATAAATGCACATCACTGTAGATTTCTTTTATACCCTGAAAAATCTGCCAGCTTTACTCTGATTTGCTTCCTATGTACATACATTAAAGAATGAGGCAGAAGCATCTGTCTTTTCTGATTGTCCGAACTAGAACTGGTTAAGCAGTAGAAAAACATGTCCATGCATATTGGGGGGAAAATGACTGTTTTTCTGCCCATTTTGTGTTCCTTCCAGTATGGTTTTACTCATGATTTTAAAAGATTAATTTTATGTATGATCTTAAGTGTGTAACTTAAAATTCATTTTAGGAGCATCCCCTGGAAAGTTACTTAGAATTTAGCTTATTCAATAAGGAAACAGAAACAATGCCTTATGATTTGGAGACAGAGTACAACTAAGCAATATAGCTCAAGTTTCAAATAGCAAGTTATAGAGGGCTTTTTTAAAAAACTGAAAATTTTGAACAACAATGGAACTTGAGATAATTGTGATCTCTTTAACATGCCACAAACAGAAGTGGTAAAGTGAATTGAAGTGTTTGTTATGAATTATTTGCCAACCTATCACTCAAACTAAATTACACTGAAGTACAATACTTATGATTAAGGCCTCAGTCCTTCAAACACTTGCATGAATGTTTAATTTTACTACTATGAATCTTCCCATTGAAATTTAAGGGGCTACTTATGGTAGTAAATTAAAGCACAATTTTTTTTTTTGCAGGATTGTGGCCTTATACAAACAAATACAATTGCTTAGAAATATGTTAACACACAAACATCTGAAAATATAACTAAATCAACTCACCAGCCAGTGCCTCTGCTCACAGCAGAGCATGGCATTCCAGACTGTGGCATGGGAAACTGAGGCAGACAGCTGTTTGGTGCTGCAACAGTGCGTCTTTTCTCATGACTTTAGCCCTCCAGCCTGGTTATTCATAATCTCACCCCTTCAAGGGTAATAAAGGGTCATACAGGCCTAAAGTCCCATGACCCTGTACTGAGTTGTCAGCCCCAGTCCTGCCCTGGTCTCCAGTAGTCCTTGCCCCCTCTTCCTCAGGGAGACTTTCCTATTTCCCTTTCCTGAGGACGGGAGGGGAACCCAGGCCTGCCCACCCACTGCTCTGGGTTCCAGGTCAGAATCCCTGCATGAAATGGTTGGAATCATTCTCTCCTGAGCTCCTTCTGCTTCCCTGCCCTGCTTCCTGATCCCACCATAGCCCTCCTGTGGGTTATTTCACAGACAGTGTGGTGTTAAGATGTTGCTTGTGATTATCAGAACTGGGAGCACTGGCTGTTGGGACTCTGAAAGGACAGGAAACAGGAAGGAGGGGGGAGGAGTTGAGGAGGCAGAGTGAGATTACAGAGGGTGCAGCAGCAGCTTGGTAAAGAGGTTTCCACTTTAAAAATAAAGTCCTGTTGAAGTTTGTTAGTACCTTGCCTGGTCGATACAACACACAGGTCCTATGATCCTCTTCTCCTGGAGGTCCAGCTTCTTAGGCAGCCTCTTGCCAGGGTGCTGCTGAAGGGCCTCTCTTCAGTGGTTCCTCCACCTTTTTGGCGGCTTCCTAGAACTTTCTGCTCCCCTTTCCGTGCAGGGCCAGTCAGAGTATAAACTCCCTTGTTCAGCTCTCCTCTCCGTCCTTCCTCTCCAGGAGAGGCCCAATCTGGTTCTCCTCTTTGGAAATTTCTAGAGTGTTTTAAATTACCTGGTCTCAGGAGAGTCAGCTTGTCTGGAACAATGAACCATTAACTCTTTCCATGAATTTATCAGAATGATTCACCAATTGCTGAAAATGCCTGGAATTTAAACCATGATCGATTTTTAAAGAACAGAAAAAAAAGGCTAAATTCCATTTTTGGAACAGAAACAAAACCTATGGAGAAAAAGTTTAAAAAAAATATATAGATTTAAGTATAATGGGGAAAAAGTGGCAGTTCTGGTTATTTATAGGAAAAAGGGGACACTACTGCTAACATTTTCAAATCTATCTACTAAGCCTGGGTCCTTCATTTTATGAAACTTGAGACACCTAGCAACAGATTTTCAGGATTTCTGAGCATCCATACCACCAACAACTGAAGTTAACAGCAGCTATAGGTCCTTAGCACCTCTAAAATCAGGCCCTAGGTGTCTCAGATCATGCACTCAAAAATCAGTGGACACTTGAAACTTTTGGTTTCCCCAAATTGCCCATAGATTAAGTGCACCCTCTCTCTGTAAGCCAAGATTTCAGGAACTGAGTGCCTCCTAAATATGTAGCCTCTTTTTCAGAAGTGCTGAGAATTCCAAAAGTTTTGGTTGCCTTCAGCTGGAGGAGTTGTATGCTCAGAGTTTTGAAAATTCTGGCCATTTATTTAGGTACCTAAATGCATACGTTGGAGTCGAACTTTAGGCACCCGTTTCTTATATTGTCAGTTAGGATGTATTCAGAGAGAATGTACTTTGCACAGAATAGAACAGCAAGTGTTAGCTACACGAAATGAAACACTTTCCTACTTCAGCCTAGCTGTTCAACCAGCAGAATCACTATTTTTAAATTTAGAGATACATACGCAATAAAATCCTTTCAGTTTTCATTCATCTTTAGTCGGTGCTTGAACAAGTCCATGGAAGAAATGCCAGCTAGTAAAAAGTATAGGTGGGATGACAGATTTACCAATGGCTGGATTGCACCATGCAACTGTAAAATCCACTGGAGCATGTTTTAACCAGTCTTTTTTATTCAGTTTGTCCTCATCTATACTCTGTAGTTATAATGTGCATAGTACTGGTTCAGCTGTACCATTTGGGTAACTTTCCTAATGTAGATAAGGCTTATGGGCAAAATTCTGCCCCGACTTAGGCTATGTCTACACTACAGACCTTACAGCAGCACAGTTGTACTGCTGAAGCTACACCACTGTAAGGTCTCCCATGTAGCTTCTCTGTGCCAGCAGTAGAGAGTTCTCCTGCTGGTATAATTAAACCACCCTCAACGAGTGGTAGTAGCTCTGTCGACATAGCACTGTCCACACCAGTGCTTTTATGGGTGAAACTTATGTCGGTTAGGGTGGGGGGTGTTTTTTCACATCCCTGATCGAAAAAAGTGTCTCACTAGCACTTTTGTTGGTAAAAAAGTCTTACACTCCATGGAAACCTATTGACTTCAATAGAATCAGACCAGATGTAGATCAAGCAATATTTTGACCCAATGCTTCCTGAATATGAATTTTATTGCCAACAGTAGGAATTAGCTAGCCAGGAAGCAGATTGACAATGGAGCATTTATCACCAGCTTGTAAAATCATTATCCAGCAGTTTTTGTAACCTTGTAGCAGGTGATATGAACTCCTCAGTTCTCACCACTTAATTTAATGCCAGAGCAGGGCCGCCCAGAGGGGGGGGGCAAGAGGGGCAATTTGCCTCAGGCCCCGAGCCCCACAGGGGCCCCCACGAGAGTTTTTCGGGGCCCCTGGAGTGGGGTCCCTCACTCGCTCCGGGGGGCCTGGAAAACTCTTGCGGGGCCAGGCGCAGGAGTTTCTTCGCTCCTGGTCTTCGCCGGTGGGGGGTCCTTCCCCCCCGGCGAATTACCGCCGAAGACGGAGCGGGACCCACCGCCGAAGTTCAGCCCGGTCTTCGGCGGTAATTCGGTGGCGGGGGGGCCCTTCCGTTCCGGGACCCACTGCCGAAGTGCCCTGAAGACCCGCGACGGGGACCCCCCCCCGCCGAACTACCGCCGAAGACCGGGCTGCACTTCGGCGGCGGGTCCCGCTTCGGCGGTAATTCAGCGGCGGGGGGGGCCCCCGCCGCGGGTCTTTGGGGCACTTCGGCGGCGGGTCCCGGAACGGAAGGGCCCCCCGCCGCCGAAGACCCCGGGCCCCCGGAATCCTCTGGGCGGCCCTGTGCCAGAGAAAACATGCTAATGTACATAGTATTTGCATACAGTGCAGTAATTGTTATATAATTTCATCTTCAGTAGATCTGCAACCCATATTTTTGCAGATACATCATCTTATTAATATGATAATGGGTTAAATCCTGGGCCCACTGAAGCAAATAATAAAATGTCCTATGACTTTATTGGAGCCATGATTTTACCTAGTGCCTGGACCATGGAGAAGACACACATGTAAGGTGAGGTTGTGGCCTTGAGCGGGAATAGGGTGTAGGTGGGAGGGGGCAGTGGGGTGAGAAAAGGGGGTGGAGGGAATTTGGGATGTGTAGGGCTGCGGCAGTCAAAGAGGCGACTTTCCCCAGCTCCAGGGCTGTAGCTGCTGGGGAGAGACTCCCCTCCTTCACAGCCTCAGCTCAGGGGCTGCCTCAGCGAGGGAGAGAGGGCACATCCATCACATTAGAAAGGCAAAACTACTGATATGAAAATCTGAGTTGTGTGCGTTTATTTGTAGAACAAAAGAGTTAATAATTAAGGGGTTTTTTTTTAAATATAGCGCTTTGGATAATTACTAATTACAATAGTTAGTTAATGGTACAAACAACAACATTTGGAAAGATCGTTAAGTGGTCCACCGAGACCATCAGCAATTTTCAAGTGGTCCTAAAAAAAAAAGAGTTTGAGAACCACTGCCTTACAAGGTCAAAGGACACACAGCAGCACTATGTAGTTCCCACCATTTTTGAGTAATTTAGCCACTCAGACCTGGGCTGCACCAGCTAGTACCACTGCCTCAGTGGTGGATTTAGAGTTAGTGGGGCCCTGTGCACAGCTTCATTTTCGGGGGGCCCCCATCGCAACCCAGCCAAGAAAATGAACATTCTCTCTTATCTCTCCCCCATGCCCGTTTTTCATTCTTTTTTAATTCTTCCTCCTCCTATATTATAAGTAATGGGAAGTAAATGAAAATAAAGTGAGGTATCTTGATTGGGGCAGGGGTTTGGGGTGCAAAGGGGGGCAGGGGAAGAGCACTTACCTCAGGTGGTGCAGTTCCCAAAGCGACCAGCACACCCCCTCCCCTCATGGGGTCTCTGTGCACTGCTGTCTGCAGGCACCGCCCCTGCAGTTCCCATTGGCCGCAGTTCCCAGCAAATGGGAGCTGCGGAGTCAGCGCTCGGGGTGGGAACAGCGCGTGGAGACAACCCTCCAGGGGCTGCAGGGGCATGCTGGCCGCTTCCAGAGGCAAAGCAGCGCAAAGGGAGGGAGGCAGAGTGGGCAGGGAGCCGCATTAGTCCTGCTGCAGTGCTGACACGTCTCTGCATGCCCCTTGGTGAGAGGGGGACAGCGGGTCTCTGTGCACTGCCCGGGGCAAGGGCAATGTGCGGAGCCGCCTCCCCCCCCCCCCACCAGGGGCGTGCAGAGATGTGCCAGCAGCCAGCCGCTTCGGAGAGTAGCGTGAGGCAGCCTGCCTGCCTAAGCCCTGCTGTGCTGCCTGTCGGGACCCAGATGCAGGTTGTCAGATATTTGTCCTGAATTTTGGGCCCCCCCTGTTGTTGGTGGCCCCGTGCCACCGCACGGTTTGTTTCATAGTAAATCTGCTCCTGCACTGCCTCTAACCCGCAAAGAAGCTTGGTCTGCTACAGCCTCAATATAGCTCCCCTGTGGGTTAGAGCCTGCAAATGTAACAGGAGGGAAGTAGCAGTAGTTTATAAAGGCCTAGAAGAGATGTTCATCATTAGAGCCGAGGTAGGGTACTGAAGGACCCATCACAAAAGGCTGAAATATCAGTACTAGTATGCCAGTAAAATGGATTGGGAACAGCCCTCTTATTTTAGCTAGTAGGAAGATCACTAGCTTCTGGGTCCTCCCAACCCACTCATTACCCACAAAAATTAAAGCTGAGCGTTTATCTAAGGGAATAGTCAATGATAACATTCCTTCCTTGCACTCCTTTCTTGCATCTCAGCCAAACTCTCCCCTTAAACAGCAGTCAGAATTCAGTCATTTCAGAACAAACCACCACACAGTCAATTCCAGGTGCTCTCCTTACCAATTGCTCCCCAATTCAGCCTAAACAGAATATTGTAACAAAGCCATGCCTACCTAGACCTTCCTGGCTGCAAATACACACTCCCTAGTTCATTACAAACTACACAGGGTTTATTTCTCAACAAATAAAGAATGTACACACAAGCCAGAGGGGGCTGGAGATGGAGTTGTACATTGAGGCCCCAAATTACTCATTAGAGAGATACCCCACACTGAGAGGTGATTGGTATGTGCCAGGGCAGAAGCAGCATGGTCACTGTTACAAAAGAGAACTGTAATATAAAGAGAAGAGGCAGGAACACGGATTAAAAGAGGAAGACGTGAAGCAATACCTTGGTGTTCATTTGGTCTCTAAAACATTAGGAAGATCATTCCTTAGCCTCTAGGTTTATGAAAGAATTTGTTTTTCTACCTCATCTCTGCTGTACTAGATGTTTAACCTGGGGGATTTTTTTTTTAACCCTCATTTGGCGGGAACTGAAGTGCACTGCCTGTAGTCAAACAGACTACAGTAAGCTATAGCAATGTCACTGGTAACATTAAACACCTGGACAGTATGTAAGTGAGGTAGAAAAATAACAGACAGAACCATTCTTGGCTTCCCAATTCCTACTGAATTAAACACTAACCGATCAATCTGTCATTGTGCACAAAGCGTTTGCTGTGGCCAGTTTCAATAGGCTCATCTTGTCACTGGCACAAAAGTCAGCTTATGATGTAGCTGCCCCTATAATAGTACTTAACTCCCATCCATAGATAAAGTACTTTACAAAGGAGGGTAAATATCATTATCCCTATTTTACAGATGGCTCAGAGTCCACAACTCTAGACACTGCTGCAAACTGCCTCCATCAGACATCATTAATGCTTCCTCGGCATTAATATTGGCAGCAACATGGACAGAATGAGTCCAGATGTGTCCTTAGGCCACATGTGGAAAGAAAGAACAGCACTTCATTATAGTAACAAAACTTTCTGTTATCTTAGTCTTCATACTCTAGAATCCATAATTACTTTGAAAGAGATCTAGCTGCATCACCTGCACATTCTTTCACTTTTTTTAAAAAAAGCTTTCCTTCCTTATTTCCAGTGGAAAAGTATAAGACAGCACAAAAAAAGCAGGAAGGAGTTACCAAAAAAGGACATTAAGTCAAACCTGCAAGTTTCATTTTGTTTCTACATTTCGGGATAAAGATATATTTAGGCATGTCATTTCAAAATGAAAATTTGTTTTAAAATGCCCATGGACAACAACATTTCTCATTCAAAAAGACTTGAAAGGAGATTCTTTTACTTGATGGAAAAATTTGGGTTTTCTGACCGCTCTACTTCCAAACTTTTGATGGTTTGTAGCAAGTATAAACCTCAAAGGAAGCAGTTTGCTTCAGTGTGGTCTTTTTCACAACTTCGGATTCAGAGTGCTGCATATTTCTTAGCTTGACAGAGATATGATGCTGGGCAGGGAAAAGACAACATAAGCAAAAATCTCAGAGTGTGCTGTAAGGGACACGGTGTAATCAATTATGGAAACTTACTTATTCCCGCTGCGAACACTGTCCTTTACCCTACTTACAGGGGAACAGTACAAAATTAACCAAACAAACAAATTTATTCTAAAAACAGAAGAAAGTTAGCTTTAATTTTGTTCTTTGTGTGTAACTTCATTTTATATAGTTTTCTCATATTTTCTTGACTGTCAATTTTATTTGTAGCCCATTTGGTCTTCAAGAGGTAACTAGTCCTTTTTATTGGTTTATACTTAATATTATAGAGTCAGATTTTTTTTTATTATAACAGATTACAGTTTGTAAGTTCTCTTTTTCTATATGAATCTTACCTGTAAAAATGTGTGCAAACAGAACACATATATAATGCGCATATATATATATGCACACACACACAGAGATTTAAATCTATTTTGAATAGACTTCTATGGACATTTAATGCAAAGAAAAGCCATAATCAGTATAAAAACTAATTATATAAATTAAAAACATTAAAAGATGCCCTATACAGGCCAAAGGATTGGTGACTGACTGGTCGACAAGACCTCACATATGAGCATTAAGGAAACATGAAACTCTTTATATGGGTTAAGTTTGGATTTACTTATTAAGACCCCTGCAGTGTGATTTATGGGAGAGCACCCCTGCCAGAGAGTTGAAGACAGACCACTTGGATCAGATTGCAAGATCGAGGCACAAATTTCTAAGTGTACCAGTTCTGATTATATAGTAGCCCTACTGTTGGAAAGCTGAAGCAGAATTGCAAAGTAGAGAGTACAACAAGCAGAGAGTCTAGGGTTTGTTTTTTATTGTTGTTTGGGGTTTTCTGGGGACAGTGGAGGGGAAATGCACAGAGTCTACAGAATAAGTTTACAGGGAAACTTTCAAAAGTCACAAAACAGTAGTTAGGATCGTTAAAAGAAGGTGCCAAAAAACCCAGTAGACGTTTATCTGCATCTTTAGGCATCTGTATACCTTTAACAATCTGACCACACTGCTAGTGGGAAAAAAAATTGGTAGAAATTGAATGTCAACTCATTTGAGCCTTTGAAAAACCTCCCCTTAAATTTATATTTTCTTGTTATATAATCAATAATTGTATGAGGTAGGAGCATTTTCCCATTAAAATGATTTTCCTTTAGAAAATGCTTCAAGCAAAAGAGCTGAATCAAAATTTAAGGCACGATTTTTCCTTCAGCAGCCAGAGTTCAAACAAACAAACAAACAGCTGGAGAGCTTTGCAGCAGAGAACAGAAGACAGCAGCTTCCAACCATCGATACATCAGCATATTAAATGGCATCCTTTTATAGTACAATGTCACCAAACGGAATGTAATCATTTGGGCTTCTTTGTAGCTGCATATTCCTGCGGCTCTGAATCAGCCAACTCTCACCACTACACCACCTACAATGATAGCATCTCCATGTTTCTCAAACATCCTTCATATGGAAAGACAATCACTCATTTTAAACCCCAAGCTACTTGCATTCCACACAAATTTGATGTCCTCTCACTTTTATTGACAAAAATTATTTACACAAGAGAAAGAATCGTGAAATTGAGATTATAGAAAGAGGTATTAGCAAAAATACATCCCACAGCATTTTAAGTTTCATGCATAAATAATTTTTGGTCATCATCATTTTGGGTCTATCACACACCATGTCTCATGGGACCTCAGCATCTCTTTTATCCTTCTATGAAATAATCACTGCTTTAGATTTCTAACATTAAGCAACCTTTATTTAGATAACACAGTATTTCCCTAAAGGTGGGAAAGCAGGCTGACTATTTCTCTGTAGAGAGTTGGGTAACCCTCACATTGGGTTAACTACAATGGCACATTCCTTTTGATAATATCAGTGAGCACAGAAATAGATCAAAATAGAATATGCCACAGAAAAAATTACAGGAAAGGGTGACTCAGTCCTTGCTGCAGACAGAAACAATCCTTGCAATATTACACTAAATTTGGCAGCCCATCCCCCACAAGAAACAGGATAATAATACACATTACCCAGCAAATGCTACTAAGTTTGCAGAGAACATAGAGATAGTGGGAGAGAAATACCCTGAGTTAATCCCTCGGGAGCTGATTTTGTGCTCATTCACCCCGATTCACACTGTTTTAGCTCCACTGAAGACACCTGTGTAAATCCTGTAGCAGTGAGAGAGAATCAGGCTCCTAGAGGTAACTCTGAATTCTCATTACTGAGGCCAGGCACAAGGAGTGACAGTGATGTAAAATGGATGCCATACAGAAGAACGTAAGCAAGATTTGTGTTAGCTGATCCCCTCAATACTTGTTCTGTCCAGGCTGGACTCAAAGCTATACAATGTTAAATAATGACAAGTTAATAGATTTTATTATGGGACTGGCAAGCTACAATATATTAAAACTGACTTCCTGTAGGGACATGGCATAGCATTTCTCATTCAGACGAGGGTTCTGCCTAAACAATAGATTTCAGCCAGGTTGTTCACCCGATTTTCACTATTACCATGAACATTATGGACTGACTGTTAAAGTGTAATGACTGTGCTGCAGGGTTTAGAATAGTGGCTCAGTTCAGGAAGTCCTTAGTTCCTGACTCCAGTCTTCAGCTCTCAGATGCTGACATGCAGCTTCTGATGGTTTCATTTGGAAGTGTCCACTCATGGCAGAGGGAAGCTCTGAAGCAGAAGCAAAAATAACAGAACCTTTAGTTAGTCAAAAAGCTTTCTAAAGATTATTTTACAGGCTTGTGGTCCCTCTCAAAGTCCCAAGGAAGCCTCCATTATTATGATTTTAAAAGCCACTGACTGGACATTATGGCAACCAGCAGCCTGCTCAAATTTAGTGGGGATGAGTTTATGTAGTCCTATTGGGTACAGTAAAAATCCACATAAGTCACAGTCCCTCCCCTGCAGAGTTTACAGTACAAGTATTAGTCTCATTTTACAGATTGGGGAATTATGGATCCTGGGTCCATTACCTATAAAGTTTTTGCATTTTGTTTCAGAACTGGCCTCTGTTATTTCAAGGTTTACTAACCAGTTAGTGTGTAGTATTTACAGGGCACTGACTCCAGTAGAATCTTGACACCCAACATAATTCAAGATGTCCATTCTGATATTCAGCCACTCAAATTTGATTTTTTTAAATTTCTTCTTAGCTTTGTTCCACCAGTATTCCAAGCTTGTTAACCTTCTATCATTCTAACTGTCAAGGATTCAGTATTTTCTTTTGAGAAAAAAAAAACTTAAGTACTACTACACCATAGCTCAAGTCATTTGTTTCCAGGGATTTGGCGAGGGCAATAGCTAGACAGTTCCTGATTGGTCATCTTGCAATACAACTTGAACTTCCTCTCAACTCTAACCTGGTTTTCATATTGCTCACATAGTGCTAGACTACATTATGTGTCATTTGCAACTAACAACTTAATCACACCAGAATGTGGCAATGCAGCCTGCTTGTTACTGCTGGACACTAATAATTGAACACAAATATTTTGTAGTTTTCACCATAATTAGTCAGATCAGGACAAGTGCAATAATTGATAACACATTCTGAATAGTTCTTTGAAGCCTGAGATCTGTGTCACGCTATTCAGTCTCCATAGTTTACTTCTTTCCTTCCTGTGCTTAGAAGGTATCATTAAGAACAGAGCTAGGGATTATTGAAAAGTTTCTCGGTGAAAGTATTAACTAAAAAAACCCAAACAACAAATTTGCTTTCAGCGTGTTCACAATAATCACGTTTATTAATAATTAAATTGATTCCAATAGTACCTAAGGGCCCTAGTCGTAGTTGTTTATTTGTACAGTGCCTAAAAGAGATTTGTACAGTGCCTAAAAGAGATTGTAAGTTGTTCATGGCAGATCGTGGAAAGACTCTAGCAAGTGAGTTTACAAACATACAAACGACAGATACTCACCAAAAAAGCAAGTTTCAAGTGGTTATTGTAGAAAGCTAACTTCAAATTTATAATCATGCATATTTGCACTGGAAGCCTGATTCCAAGTGATCAGATGGCCCATAACAAGGAATGTATTGATGACCTTTGGGTCTACCTAAAAACATCCTGAATTTCAAACTTTCCCATGGCAGATATTTGCCAAGAACCGTTTCTTTTAGGAAAAAAACTCCCAACTGCCCCCACACTCTAAAATCCCTCCTGCTCCCACTTCAGCCCTCCCCATGGTCACAATTTTCTTCCATCCAGCCGCAGAGAAAGATGCTCTCCCAGCAGGTAGAGAAACTAGTATCTCTAGCGTGGTCGACAGCTGGGGCAGCTTAGCCACATTGGCCCCAATGAGCAGTCAGCCACTCTCCTCTCCTGCTGGAGAAACAAAGAGGCTTAGCAGCAGCCTGCCCAACATCTGGCTGCCTGCCCCTGTTTTTGGCTTAAAACCTGGGTGGGCATTTGAAAAGTGTTCAGCAATTAGATCAACATGGCAATAGAGTGGTCAAGCGTGTCTGTTATCATTTTGTGTAATTTTGCCAAAGTATGTTCTTATTTAAACCAAGGCTCATTTGAAGCTCCTATTCATTCTTCTGTGATGTCTGACTGAAGTTACTGAAACTCCTTTCTTGCGAGCCTGAAAGTTTCACATCTGCTGTTTCTTGTACATATTGCTTGAGACAGACACTGAATGCTATTTTGGTCCATGACAGGCATAACCAACTTTTCCAGCTTCTAATGCTAGACTTCATTGCAAAGTGGACTAGTCTTTGCCTCTCAAGGACTCTTTTTCAGTGCATTAATGAGCTACCTGCGATAACTTAAATAAGGGAGTCCTGCTTCAGGAAAGACAGTACCTTAGCTCCCAAGCAATACAAAAAAAACAAATGTTAGAATTTCCTGCATATTGTGTTTATTCAGCAAGCACAAGTGTGAATAAGAGCAGTTCCCCCCCCCCCCCAATCTTCATCCACCTTCCAATCCCTTCTCAGAATATGCCTCTTCAATAACCCAGCCCCAGGCTTTCCTACTCTGGAACTGCTATCCTTGGCCTTACGGCATTCCCACTACCATGGCTTATTTGGAGCATCAGTCAGAGTTCTTTCACTCTTACTCCTGGAGGGTGGGGAAACAGTTTGCTGGTGCCTTCAAAGGGTGCAATTTAAGACTTGTGATGAAATAAGGGGAAAACAGCAGCTAAATCTCAATAGATTTGGGGTGGGGGGTTGTTTTTACAAGAAGGAAGTTTATTTTGACAATCCCCATTATTCATTTCTTTCTTCTTCCAGCTATTGTTTTGTGCTTTTTGAGGCTTCCTTCTACTTTTTTTTCTTCCTTTCTTTAGAGGAAATTGCAATGTGGCTATTAGGTGCACGCCTGTCAAATTTTGGCCCCTAGATCAAACATGTCACATGACATTACCATGGTCAAGATATATTTAGACTCAAAAGTTGGTTTAAAACATTTGATAAATTTGAGTTTAAATATCAGACTTTCAGGGAACAGTTCTCCCAGAACTCAGGGGAACAGCATTCCAGTTAGCATAACCACCATCATTGGAAAAAATGCCCCATCAGTAATATTGTTTAAATTAGGCCTAGCCTTTAAAAAGGGTATAGCGAAGAAGTGAGCATACGTTTCTAATAAGCTGATCATCTCTACTAATAGAGCTGGTGGAATTATGCATTGCTATTAATATTGCTAATAGGAAAGCCCTACAGAATTTAATAGGAATGAAAAAGCTTCTACTGGTTGTTGGGTTTTAATTAGACTGTTACTTCCCTGTCTTAGATCCCTAAAGGATAGTTCAAAAAACTTATTGGAAGGATATGAAATTCTATAGAGCCCTATTGAATTTCTATAGACTCTTATTGGTTTCAACCCTGTTAAATTCAATAAAGCTTTTCATTAAGGGCAGGTCTACAGTACAGATTTGCAGCGGCAAAGCTGTAGCACATCTGGTGAAGACGTGCTAAGCCAACAGGAGAGAGCTCTCCCATCAGCTTAATAACTCCACCTCTGTGAGAGGCTCTCCTGCCAACATAGCATTGTTTACACGGGGTGCAAGGTCTGAGGCCATTTTCTTTTGTAAGCAGCAGCAGCCACATTAGGCAGCAGCAGCCATGAGCTAAGAAGCAGAAAGTCACATCCTCCCATTCCACATAAGTTACATCAAAACAATGTAATATCGGGTTGCTAAGAAGGAGCTCCTGTCCTAATAGTACCCACCATCACCAGATAAAGAAACAAAGCTTAAGATCTGTAAAGAAAAATGTGTTTGATGGCATTCTGACTGGCAAGAAAGCACTGAATTGTGATTGTGAAATCTACACTTCTATTGTTTTGCCTGTATAGTCTCCACTTCTCTAGTGTTTATCTGTATGGCCTCTGTCTGGTTCTTTGTTTTTGTCTGATGTGTAACTAATTTTGCGAGATTTAAACCAATTTCAGTGGGGAGATATGATTGGTTAAAGACTTGTTTTGTAATGGGCTAGGATTGATGAAAAATACTGGTTTGTAGAACGTTAGTTTAAAGTGATTGGTTACGGTATAGCTAAGCAGGACTCAAGTTTAACTATATAAACTGGGGTCCAAAGGGAAGTTCTTTAGAACCTAACTCCAGGACAGTCCAATATGAGAGCTGTCAGACCTCAACACCCTGCCAGCCATATTGTGCAGAAGCTGGAGGAACCCTGGATGACCTGATCCTAACTGGCCCCCAGGAAAAGTTCCTCTGCTTTACTGGGAGTGGTGAGCATTGTATGCTTAGTGTGTGTATTCTGTTATGGTAACTGTTAATAAATAGAGAAAGCCCTGCAAACTCTCAGAAGATTATGTCCTGAGCCCTAGGAACTGGTGTGGAAGTAGACCAAGAACTGACAGGGATTTGAAGGGGATTTCAATGCAAACAGTCACTTCTGTGAGCAAGAGTTAGGCTAGCTGTTACCTTAATAACGCAAGACTTGTAGAAGCGAGGACTGTGTGAGGCAAGTGGGAAAGAACTGTGTGAGAAGTTGTTGCGACCTCGTGTTAGATATGGAGTGTAGACTGTAGTCTAAATAGAAGTGAGAAAAATAAGATACCAAGATGACCTATGTATAAACAAAATGCAGCTGTTGCTTATTATTGTATGTAACAAAGGGTATAAATGCTTGCTGTAACTGTTTACCTGTAGAGAGACCTGCCTAGGAGGGGGAAACCCTGTGTCCTAGTGCACTCTCTCCCTCTATGCAATTGCTTGAGAATAAAGTATCCGACTTTGCGGCACCCAACTAGAAAGTGAGAACTGCGTTTTTCTCCAATACTGGTAAAGGGTGGAAGTCACTAAATTAACTGGATTACTTGTGCCCACAGAAAGGGGGGTTCAGGTTGATATAACTACATCGCTCAGGGGTATTATTTTTTTTACACCCCAAGCAACAGTTATAGTCCTAGAGTTTAAGGCCAGAAGAGACGACCCGATCATCTAGTCGGACTCCTGATACATCATAGGCCACTAAACCCCACCCAGTTCTCCCTGTATTGAGCCCAGTAACTGGGATCAGACCAATGCAGCACAGTCCTCTGGAGACTATACAATTTTACTGCCAGGGTGTTCTCTGTCAGAGCCCCATGAAGCTGGAACACTGTGGCCCGGCTCAGCCCAGATCTGTCAATCCCCCTGCCACACCACACAAACACGTCTTCTTTCAGAGGGCTGTTGGTGGAGGGGTTGTTGAGGGCCATTGGGGAATTCAGTGTCTCGTGTGTGCTGCCTGGGTACACTGTCTCGCTGTATGTTGCAGGGCTGCTGTTTCGATTTGGATGGATAGTGTCTGTTCGAGGTGCATCAGGGGTTCACTGAAGTAGGCTTGATCTACATTACATACATAAGAGGTTTATAGCAAATTTACCCCTTCTTCCTCTTTTGTTCATAAATTGATCCCAACTTCCAAGAATGTGTATTCATGAGCCACTAGTAAAGACTTAAACAGGTATCAGCCTCTTCAGTACGGTCAATTGTGAACATGAGAAATTCAAGAACTATTACATTTTTCTAATTACTGCTTACTCTGTGTTACCATTGGTTATGCAGTTGACATGGTACCGTCTCTACTCCCTAACCAGATGACTAAAGCTTTAAAAGAACAAATGATGGATAAGAGCAACTAATAATGCATTTATGGTATTATTTTTTATAATCAGCCTAATACTCTGAAAAATATGGATAACAGCCATGTTAATCTGTATCTCCAAAAAGAACGGGAGTATTTGTGGCACCTTAGCGACTAAGACATTTATTTGAGCATAAGCTTTCATAGGCTAAAACTCACTTCATCAGATGCATGCAGTGGAAAATACAGTAGGAAGATATATACACACACAGAGAACATGCAACAATGGGTGTTACCATACAGACTCTAAGGAGAGTGATCAGTTAAGGTGAGCTATTATCAGCAGGAGAGAAAAAGAACTGTTTGTAGTGGTAATGAAAATGGCCCATTTCCAGCAATTGACAAGGGGATGTAAGGAACTGGGGGCAGAGTTGGATAAGCATGGGGAACTAGTTTTACTTTGTGTAATGACCCGTCCATTCCCAATCTTTATTCAAGCCTAATTTAATGGTGTCCAATTTGCAAATTAATTCAAATTTAGCAGTCTCTCATTGGAGTCTGTTTTTGAAGTTTTTTGGTTGTAATATTGCGACTTTTAGGTCTGTAATCAAGTGACCAGGGAGATTGACGTGTTCTCCAACTGGTTTTTGAATGTTATAATTCTTGACGTCTGATTTGTGTCCATTTATTCTTTGATGTAGCGACTGTCCGGTTTGGCCAATGTACATGGCAGAGGGGCATTGCTGGCACATGATGGCATATATCACATTGGTAGATGTGCAGGTGAACAAGCCTCTGATAGTGTGGCTGATGTGATTAGGTCCTATGATGGTGTCCCCTGAATAGATATGTGGACAAAGTTGGCAACGAACTTTGTTGCAAGGATAGGTTCCTGGGTTAGTGTTTTTGTTGTGTGGTTGCTGGTGAGTATTTGCTTCAGGTTTGGGGGCTGTCTGTAAGCAAGGACTGGCCTGTCTCCCAAGATCTGTGAGAGTGATGGATCGTCCTTCAGGATAGGTTGTAGATCCTTGATGATGCACTGGAAAGGTTTTAGTTGCGGGCTGAAGGTGACAGCTAGTGGCTTCTGTTACTTTCTTTGTTGGGCCTGCCCATAGTAGGTGACTTCTGGGTACCCTTCTGGCTCTGTCAATCTGTTTCTTCACTTCAGCAGGTGGGTATTGTAGTTGTAAGAATGCTGGATAGAGATCTTGTAGGTCTTTGTCTCTGTCTGAGGGGTTGGAGTAAATGCGATTGTATCGTAGAGCTTGGCTGTAGACAATGGGTCGTGTGATGTGTCCTGGATGGAAGCTGGAGACATGTAGGTAAGTATAGCAGTCAGTAGGTTTCCAGTATAGGGTGGTGTTTATGTGACCATCACTTATTTGCACTGCAGTGTCCAGGAAGTGGATCTCTTGTGTGGACTGGTCCAGGCTGAGGTTGACGGTGGGGTGGAAATTGTTGAAATCCAGGTGGAATTCTTCAAGGGCTTCTTTTCCATGGGTCCAGATGATGAAGATACCATCAATGTAGGACAAGTAGAGTAGGGGCATTAGGGGACGAGAGCTGAGGAAGTGTTGTTCTAAGTCAGCCATAAAAATATCCATGACTCCTGTGGGATGTATGATATAGTCACACTGGCCATGCAGTCTCACTCAAATAAATAGGAACTCAAACCTATGGAACTCTCCACTTTCTTGAGTTGGGGTTTGTTATTCAAGGTATTCTAATCAACTAGGGCTTGATCCTCCAAATTGCTACTGAACACTCTGGCCTGATATAGCAAAGCACTTAATGCATGTGCTTAAGACCACTGTTGGATCAGGCCAGAGTGCTGAGCAGCAATTTAGAGGATTACGCGCCAAGTGAAAGCCACTAATGAGTAATGGGAAAGGCATGTTCCTGAGCCATCACCAGTTAAAATGCAGCTGCAGTATTCCAGGAACAACATCACAGAAATATCAACTCCCATAAGATCATATTGGCCACAAAACTCTCAAGCTTAAAACACAGAAAAATTGATTCCTGCCTCAGTCTCTAAAAGCCCTGTCTACTGACAGCAGACTTCTGAAATGGATTTGTAGTGGCAGTGATGAGTCAGCATCAAGCAGATTTCCTCTTTCTGCTAAGAGAAAGTGATATCATCATGCACTGTCTCCTACAGGTTGAATGAAATAAAATCCTTAGACATTGTTCATACATGCACATCTCATTAGTGAGAGGGAAAGTGGGTGTTAGAACTTAGTTGCACACCAGCTATGCAACCTCTGACATTCACACAGACACAAAAAACTTCCCAGTTATTGAAGTCTGAAAACTTGATTTATTGATGCTTAGATTAGAGGCACTGAGCATTAGCAGAAAGTGCTGACTTCAACAGGAACTGCAGGTGCTCAGTAACTCTAAGTATCATGTCACCCACTTAAAATGATACAATATGAATTTGGCACTTTAACTAGCCAAGTTTAGAAGAGCACTCAACACTGAATAAGACCCCTCCAAACTCAGCCACTCTGTATCTTAGCAGGATGGAATGCCGTCAGCCAGGAGATGGAAGTACAGAGGGAGTAATCAGCGCTGGTATGTATTTTACACTCATCCATGACACAAGAGTGTAGGTCCCTTTTTGCCAGATGCATGGCTGCTGTCTTAATTTTCCATTTCTGAAAATAGATTCCTTGGGCTAATGGATTGATTTGCCCAGAATGCCAAATTAAGGAGACCTTTCAGAGCTAGGAAGAGTCCAAAGAGAAAACTCCTCAAGTCAAACTTCTCCCTTTGTTTGCAGATAACGCTCCATACCTCAACAGCAGGGGCACTGCTGACAGTCCTCCTCTCCATAGCCTTGTTCCCAGGAACTACACATCATCGTTCACCCTACGTCTTGTGGTTCATGAAAGCCTTTTCTCTTTCAATTTTAGGGGTTTCTCCACAGTACTCACGGGGGGGGGGGTCTACATATTATCTGTCCTTGTACTGAGGCTGTCTGCTCACCCCCTCCAGGGGACACAGATGATGTGTACTGGAGCCCTCCTCTTCTACAAACTCTAGCCCCAAGGAGCTAACCAATAAAGGGGCTAGCTACCCAAACCAGCCTCAGAACATCTGCTTTATTGCTTCCATTGCTGCTGGCTCCTAAGCTGATCAGCATGGCTCCCTCATCGCCTTCACCTCAGCCATCTTTAGCTTCTCCTAGCTCTTCCTCAGGCCAAGCCCTTCACAAGCTCCATTCCCAGCTCTCACTCTGCAGGGAGACACACTAGTCCCATCCCAACCCCTGTAGAACTTCCTCGTTCAACTGCTCACCCTCCAGGACCCACCCCGTTTCTGGCCACAGCCACTTCCCAAGCTTCCTTTATATGGCTCTTTGGGGATCATAGTCCCCATGATCAATGAAGAAAATCACACACAAGTGGTGTCTGGTAGTGTTAGGCTAGCTATCCAGTATAGTCTGTCCCTTCCTCCCTTACCTCCTCCAGCCTGGGCGGAGTCAATCACATGATCTCCTTTATTGCTCATCCTCCCTTCCTGGGGACATAAGCTCAACTTATCACAGGTGGGAATGAAACCCATCTCCCATAAGGGGCCCAACTACCCTGTGATAGTGGTCAAGCAGTTAGTGTTTTTCAGACAGGACGTAAGACAATCATCAGAACCTCTTAAACGATGCTGGGGGGAAATGATTCAGAGCCAAAGTACTCCCTACTGAATCATCAGCACTACTTCTTGCATTAGAGCTCTGCAGGGAAAATCCAGGGTGCTGCAAGAATTCACCACAACCTGCTCTGCTTAGTGTGTGAGATTCCAACTCAGAGAAAATAGTGATTTTTATTAGAAGTTAACATTTAGTTTTACACTGCACTGCAGATGAATGCACCACATAGTGCCGGATCCTGCAGTCCTTACTGAAGCAAGTTACACACTGAAATCAATGAGTGTTTGCCTAAGCAAAGATTGAGGAAATAAGCCCCATGTAGTGTACATTGATCTATAATGCGGTGAATCCTAAATATAAGTTTCCAGTAAAATAATCCATTAATTTTTTATGCTTGTATCCATTCTGTTAATGGCCATTCCCACAAATGGAGCCTGTTTGGTAATACTGGAGCAAAGGAAACAGCAATCTTTATAAATAACAGCAGTTTAAGAGCAATTCAAAATATTCTCCCTCCAATGTTACCTTGATTCCTGCCCCTTCCTCCCACCTACCAATAGTCACTCTATGGGCTCAATCTACCCCTAGAATAACTCACTGATCTCAGTGGACATATATCAGGAATGAACTTGTCCCACTATGATAAAGAGATATTCAAGATAAAATTATTGTGCCACATTCTGTTTTTTATAATACTGGTCAAAATCTGAATTAGCTTCAATGGAGTTACTCTCCAGATTTATGCTTGTGAAAGTTGGAGCAGAGTCTGCTTTTAAACGCTTTTGCTTGTGACAAAAACTATTTTTCTTCTTTATTGAGGCAGTTTACTGCAGCATACTTCACTCAACCTGAAGAGTGAAAATACACAACTAGTTACACACTGTGTGACAGAATCTGCCCTCACTTCTCAGTGTAAATACAGAGCAACTTCATTTACTTCAGTGGAATTTCTTCATATTTTCACTTCTGTAACTGAGAGCAGAATTTGGCCCTCTGTTAATCCTAACTGGGCAAACTAGTCTGTTACAAGAGGGCACATCTTGAATAACTGTTAACATCTTGGTTTACACTGGCCCATCACTATTTACATTAGTGACCCTTAACATGATTTTTCTGATCAGACAAGTTTGATATTGCTTGAGCTGCAGGAGTCTTCCCTTAACAGGATAAAGAGCCAGATTCACTGGGCCCATAACCCAGTTTAACTGGACAGTTAAGCTGGGGTGGTAAAATGCAGGCGGGTTTGGGGGAATCTGGTCCAAAATATTCTAATGACATTTTTGTTCATTTGTGTGATCACAACTTGCAGATATTCAATTACCATCATAGAGGTAAGTAGAGAGCTAGGCAGAAGGTTCTACCTATGAAGCCAGTTCTGACAGGATGACACCTGTTTTTTGTGAGGAGAAGCACACCATTAGAGAACAGCTCTGTACAAGCCCTTGATTGTACAAAAGGTGCATATGATGGTTTTAGAAGTAATCACATTCCACTGCATGAGTCACTTGCACAGTAAGATGTCATTTTGCATAAGGAATAAAATATACAAACTGTCAGATGTGTGTTTAAAACATGCATTTTTCACTTCTGCTTCTGTTATTCTTTTGCTGGCAAGCCCTTGAGCCCGTATTCTGAAATAAATTTAATTTAGACTGTTCTCTTTTTGGCAGATCAGATTTCAAGATTTGTTTCTTACACAGACAAGTAAGACTGCACAGAGTAACTGAATCTGGCTACATTAAATACAGACACATGCAGTTGCACAGGGGACCTGGGTTACCTACTTTAGTTAGCACAGTAATGCTTCAGGAAAGAAACTGGGTATCCAAATAGAACGTGGCATGCTTTAGAAGGGGATTTCTCTGGCTGGCATTTTTAGAACCTGTTGGAGGGTAAAGGCTTAGAAATACCAGGATTGGGGGAGAAGGGTTGTTTTCTTTTCTTTTTTTAAAAAACCAAAATACCTCCCAGATTTGCTTTCAACTTTACATATCTGCAAAGTTCCTACATGTTCAGTCAAAAATGGGTGAAAGTGTACACGTTCCCTGACAAAGCAACTGCTATTTGTGTGAGGGCTTCTAGAGCCTCTCCCTTGGTGTGGGGGACTGTATAGGGATCCCAGTGCTATGGAGAGTTTGTTCCTGCTCTTCTTCTACTGGGCTGAGGGAGGAAGTGGGCATGAGACATACTGGTGGACAGGGAAAGGGAGCTGGTCTCAGCTCCTCTTTCTCCTGATTGAGGGTGAGTTGTGTTCTCCTCCACCATCCCCACTTGCTCCCCTTTCAATCTTCTTCCTCCTGATGATGTGCGGGAGACAAAGCAGAAGGAATGGCTTGGTTAGCAGGGATAGGGAGGTAAGAGTGGATTTGAGGAATGGTGGTGCGTGGAAGTTGGGGCAATGCATATAGAAAGGAGGAAGAGACTGGACAGGATAAGGTGGCGGCACAGGTTGGGAAAAGAGGTGAGAAAGGAAATCTCTTCCTTCTTCCACTTCATCCCCTCAGTCTTCCCACTCACCTCCCTTCCCTAAATTTTCTCTCATCCTATCAACACATTCCCCTTTTTTCTGCCCAAGCTGTTCTTCCCCCATTTTTTGCCTCGTGATCTGGTCTCTGGTACCCCTAGTCCATTTGCCTTTTATTCTCCCTGTACCTCCTCACATCAATTCATCAGTTCTACAGAAGGCTGCGGGGTCAGTTCAGAGTTATCTGTTCCAACACTCCATTCCGGTTCACCTCTCCCCAGCTCAGTTCTAACACCATCCCTTTTCCAATTCTGACCTCCCCCGCAACATAACCAGCACTATTTCTGCGTGTAGTGACCTAGAGTGTTAACTCTCCATTTGCTGCTGCTCAAATCCACCCTTTCTTCCCCTATCCAGGATGAAAATGATAAATAAACATATCCTAAACAGCTTGTAGAAATTCATGAAGAATAAATTTACAAGCAAAACAGCAGGCACATATAAATTATCTAGATCATAAGGCATATAACAGTTACTCTCAATGATTAGGGCAATAATACAGATCTGAATGAAGTTCAGAAGGAAGAGAGTTTGAAAGCAAGCCATATGAAGCATCTAAATTAACTCCAGCAACATTCATGCTTCCCCACCCCCTTCTGTAATTGGTTACTGAGGAAAATAGAAGTATCATCAGCCTTGGAAAACAGTCTATTTTCTCTGGGCTACATCCACAAGTTTAGCCATAACAAAAGAAAGATTTCCTTGTTGCCAAAGGGTACAAGGGGATGAAAGGGAGGGTTGCTTGTTAAGTGATGCTCACTGTCAATGAAAACAGATTCTGTTATGACATTTACCTTGTCTGCTGCTCATTATAGCAGCATATATTCATGCTGATTATAGCTAAGACTCTGTCAAAGTTCCCATCATATACCCCCCATATTAGGGGCTTGTACAACAACCAGAATTATTTGCTCCAGGCTGAAACATGCACATTGTCCATGGGGGATGTTTTATTTTGTAAATGCTGATTGAAACAGAAGTGGCCCCCTGTCCTGCACTGGGATCCCCTTGCATGGAATGTGGGAGCCTGTGTCTACACTGAGATAAAAGACTCTTCTTATGGCCACAGCTGTCCCGGGTCAGCTGACTTGGGCTCATGGGGCTATTAAATTTCAGTGTAGATGTTCAAGCTCAGGCTGGAGCCTGGGCTTGGAAACCCTGTGAGGGGGTAGTGCTCTGAGCCCAGACTCTAGCCCAAGGCTTAACATTCATACCACAATTTTATAACCTCAAGCCCAAGCCAGCTGACCCAGGCTCTGAGACTTGGTGCTGCAGATTTTTTATTGCTGTGTAGACATACCCAAAGCTAATTCTACTCTACACAGGCATAGAGTCCATGATAGAAGACCCCCCCAGCAGGATCTTTCTTCCACTATTAGAGGAGCTACTATGAAATATGTTATACAGAATGACTAATCACAATAAATGGTAGATATTTTAGACCAATTCTAGACATGGTTTTCTATTGTTCCCAACAGAAAAAGGATTCATTATTTTTAAATATCGGGGGTAGCCGTGTTAGTCTGTATCCACAAAAATAACAAGGAGTCCAGTGGTACCTTAAAGACTGACAGATTTATTTGGGCATAAGCTTTGGTGGTTAAAAACCCCCACAATCTGAAGAAGTGGGTTTTTTACCCACCAAAGCTTATGCCCAAATAAATCTGTCAGTCTTTAAGGTGCCACAGGACTCCTCATTATTTTTAAATGAAATCTTGCAGGTCATTAGGCCCTGGCCCCACAACTGATTGTGTGTGGGCACATGCTTGCACTGGCCCAGAACCCCTGTGAAGTCTAAGAGGCTCTGTGTGGGCACAGGGGTATGCTCTTGCAGCACGGGGCTCTTAATCATTAAATGAGTAGTTGCTGCAGTCTTGTGTTATTGTTGTATCTGGAGAGGAGACAGCAGGCATGAGCTATCCCTTGAATCAGGTAATGGTACCTTGCATGCATGTTGCACGAGGAGTGTTTCCATATACATTTATGGTATGTTTCCTGGCATTAAAATTACCCCATGAGATCGTTTGATTAAAAAAACATTTCTTTCTAGAGATAATACCACCCTCACTTGACATACAAACTGTACAAGTTCCCAGCGAGATCAGCTCCATCTGGATTTATGCCATTTTGTTATGACTGGAGACCAAGGTGAAGAGTTTGGTATGAAGAGACAGATCATTAAAACGGCAGACTTCCTATGTTTGACTACCTGCTGTTGTGCACGTTAGGATGAACATTATAGGACCCAATTCTGCAGCTGACTATGCCCAGGTGGACCCCTGGCCTTGCTGTCGACCCATAATTACCCTGCCCCAACCTTCGCTTCCTTCAGTGCAGGGACAGGGAAACTCAGAAGCAGATGCTCCTTTCCCCAACCACTAATGACTGGGAAGATGCAGCCCAGCTTTCAGTCTAGGGAGATGTAACAACCCCACCTATTCTATAGTCCTAAAGAAGATCCTCCAGAAAAGCAAAGTAAGAGTAAGACTTGATATTGCAGATGTAAAAAACCTTTCAATAAACTCATCTGAAATGTTCTTTATGCATCAAAACGTAGAAGGGCACACATGCTAGTATTTGTTTTGTTTAAAATGACGTAGCTCTATAAAGTCAAGAAATTTAGAGATAAGGCCATACCATCATGAATACACTTAGTTGTGCATTATAAGCTTTGGATCAATTAGTACTATTGCATACAGTGCTGTATATAGAGCATATTGACACTCTTAGACACAGTGAATTAACAACAATGAAAAATCTTGGAGTGTCCTTAGTTTGACAGTAAAATTTATGTCATAATTGAGTTTTGCATTTATGCCATTCAACTAAGGGAGCCTAAGACAGTTTAAGCCAAAAAAAATGTATATTTTGAACTAAGGTGGTGTTTATAAAATCCAGTAGTAAACAAAATATTTCCATTGCACTTAAAAAAAATTAATGAAAGCAGTTTAGTTCAGTGTAAATATTCCCTTCCAGTGTTGGAAAACTAAACACAGAAGCATTGCGCTAGTGCACAAGAACCAGAAAGTGAAACTGACTAGAAATGGACCTAACATCACTGTCTGTGCTGAGCAAAAAGTCAATAAGCAGCATAAATGAAGAAAATAAACTACTATCAGTTTTAAACATTCTATTACCTTTGACAACCTCATGTGTTAATAGTCACACAAGTGAAGGAGTTTTGTAAGAATATATAGGGCCACAGTCTGGTCTCAGTTGCACTAGGGTAAAACTAGTGTAACTTCACTAAAGGCAGAGGCCATGATTCTCGGGTCTGGCTGAGCTACATCCATCATAGAAGCAGATGGGAATGGGGGTGAGGGAGGGTGGGACATGAATTTACAACTCAAAAAGGGGGGGAAACTAGACAAACAATAGGTAAACAAACTGTCCCGGACCGCCAGCAGATTTCCCTGACAGGACGCATGCCAAAGGTTGCTGATCCCTGTTCTAAAGCCTTTCACATGCTCTTTCAATATTTGGCCTCTCTCTTAACTTGATCCTGAATTTTCAGAACCTATATGCATCCTTGTATTTCCCACCATCCTCTAATCTCTCAAGATCACAATTTGGAAATATACAGGGTAATGTGACAGCTCTTGCAATTTTATCATGAGTTTTGCAGTATTTGATGGGGTTTTTAAGGCCCCAGCTCTTGGAATCATAGGAATACACCAGGCTCTTAGCTTTCTTAAAAGAGTTCCTAGCCCTTGTGGGAATGCTAAAAGAGCACTCAAGGATGATAAGGCAATTGTGGAGAAACTAAATGAATTATTTGCATTGGTCTTCATGGCTGAGGATGTGAGGGAGAGTCCCAAACCTGAGCCCATCTTTTTAGATGACAAATCTGAGGAACTGTCCCAGATTGAGTTGTCATTAGAGGTGGTTTGGGAACAAACTGATAAACCAAACAGTAATAAGTCACCAGGACCAGATGGTATTCACCCAAGAGTTCTGAAGGAACTCAAATGAAATTCCACAACTACTAACTGTAGTCTGTAACTTATCACTTAAATCTGCTTCCAAATGACTGGAGGATAGCTAATGTGATGCTTTTTTTTTTTTTTTTTTTTTTAAAAGGGCTCCAAAGGTGATCCCAGCAATTACAGACCAGTAAGCCTGACTTCAGTACCAGGCAATCTGGTTGAAACTATAGTGAAGAACAAAATTGTCAGACACCTAGATGAACATAATTTGTTGGGGAAGAGTCAACATGGTTTTTGTAAAGTGAAATCATGCCTCACCAATCTGCTAGTTAGAAGTCTCTGAAGGGATCAACAAGCATGTAGACAAGGAGGATCCAGTGGATATAGTGTACTTAGATTTTCAGAAAGCCTTTGACATGGTCCCTCACCAAAGGCTCTTAAACAAAGTAAGCTGTCATGGGATAAGAGGGAAGGTCCTCTTATGGATTGGTAACTGGTTAAAAGATGGGAAAGAAAGGGTAGGAATAAATGGTCAATTTTCAGAATGGTGAGAAGTAAATGTGGTGTCCTCCAGGAGTCTGTACTGGGACCAGTCCTATTCAACATATGCATAAATGATCTAGAAAAAGGGGTAAACACTGAGTTGCAAAATTTGCAGATGATACAAAACTACTCAAGGAAGACTGCGAAGAGCTACAAAAGAATCTCTCAAAACTGGGTGACTGGGCAACAAAATGGCAGATGAAATTCAATGTTGATAAATGCAATGCAATTCACATTGGAAAACAATCCCAACTATACATATAAAATGATGGGGGCTAAATTAGCTGTTACCACTCCAGAAAGATCTTGAAGTCACTGTGGCTAGTTCTCTGAAACATCCACTCATCATGCAGTAGCAGTCAAAAAAGCAAAACAGAATGTTGGGAATCATTAAGAAAGGGATAGATAATAAGACAGAAAATATAGTGCCTCTACATAAATCCATGGTATGCCCACATCTTGAATACCATGTGCATGTGATCGCCCCATCTCAAAAAAGATATATTGGAATTGGAAAAGGTTCAGAAAAGGGCAACAAATATGATTAGGGGTATGGAATGGCTTCCGTATGAGGAGAGATTCATAAGACTGGGAGTTTTCATCTTAGAAAAGAGATGACTAAGGGGGAATATGATAGAGGTCTATAAATTCATGACTGGTGTGGAGAAAGTAAATAAGGAAATGTTAGTTACTCCTCCTCATAACACAAGAACTAGGGATCACCAAATGAAATTAATAGGCAGCAGGTTTTAAAAAAAACCAAAACAAATAAAAGGAAGTATTTCTTCACACAATGCACAATCAACCTGTGGAACTCTTTGCCAGAGAATGTTGTGAAGGCCAAGACCATAACAGGATTCAAAAAAGAACTACATAAATTCATGGATGATAGGTCTGTGATGGTACCTCCCATAAGGCTTTATGAAAATATGCCTAGAATGTGTTTTATGCTACATATGCCATGTAACATAGCTCCATAAAGGTTATGATCTACTGAATGGATTAATCCTATTTGTATGCATGTATCATTTTTGTATTCGAAGTTATGAATTTTGACTGTGCACTGGCTTGATTTCTAAATAAACTTTAGTAGAGCATTTGGTCAAATTCAGCATTCCTTTCTCCAGGAACTAAGTACTTAATCAAGAAACACTTAAAGGACAATGGATCTTGGAATGCTCCAATCCACATAGCAAGTCTACTTGAGGATGTTAAAGGTAGCATGTAAACAATGGATGCTATCTGTAAAAACTGAGTCATGCATGGACATATGACTTGCCCAAGTGACTCCTAAACTCCATCTTGGAACTGGACTTTGAATGAGGAGAGGGTCTCCACCCACAAGAGAAAGTCTATTTAGCCAGCTGAAGACAAAATGGAGGGGTCTCCCAGGGGTTTAAAGAAAGAGCCCATCCACCTCCAGGATACTTGAAAGAAACTGGAACAAAGGACAGTGTTCAAGTGGGTGAGTGATTGCTGGACCCAGGCTAAAAGAAGATTAGTCTGTAAAAGGGAGTGTTCTGGAACTGGTGAGGATCTTATCTGTATTCAGTTTGATTAGACATAGATTTGCACATTTTATTTTATTTTGCTAGGTGACTTACTTTGTTCTGTCTGTTACTGCTTGGAACCACTTAAATCCACTTTCTGTATTTAATAAAATCACTTTTTATTTATTAATTAACTCAGAGTGTGTATTAATACCTGGGGGAGCAAACAATTGTGCATCTCTCTCTCTCTCTCTCTCTCTCTCAGTGTTATAGAGGGTGAACAATTTATAAGTTTACCCTGTATAAGTTTTATACGTGGTAAACCGGATTTATTTGGGTTTAGGCCCCATTGGGAGTTGGGCATCTGAGTGTTAAAGACAGAAACACTTCTGTGAGCTGCTTTCAGGTAAACCTGCAGCTTTGGGGCAAGTAATTCAGACCCTGGGTCTTTGTTGGAGCAGACAGGAGTGTCTGGCTCAGCAAGACAGGGTGCTGGAGTCCTGAGCTGGCAGGGAAAGCAGGGGTAGAAGTAGTCTGGGCACATCAGGTGGCAACTCCCAGGGGGTTTTGTGATCCAACCCGTCACAGGGTCCATCAATGACTATTAGCCAGGATGGGTAGGGATAGTGTCCCTAGCCTCTGTTTGCCAGAAGCTAGGAATAGGTGACAGGGAATGGATCACTCAATTACCTGTTCATTCCCTCTGGGGCACCTGGCATTGCATACTGTTGGAAGACCAGATACTGGGCTAGATGGACCTTTGGTCTGACCCAGTGTGGCCATTCTTATGTTGGCAATCAAAAAGAACCCCACATTTTGAAAAATCTCAAGATTTGTGGGGCTGACTCAGGATTTTTGAATGCTTGGGTTGTCAATACTGAGTTTGTGTCTTATTCAGTAAGTCCCAAAAGTGATAGAGAGCGAAATAATGGCAATATAAGTGTCATTTCTGACCACCTTGACATCCACCAACCCTGCTAGTCAAACACACACCATTTCAAATAAGTACAGTCCACATCCTTAGAGGATACTCAGCTTCAATGCAACAGCTGACAACATTAATCAGTAGCATTAGAAGCACTCACATGACTTGACCTGTATAATCTATTTGAAGACACTGCTCTTTCTCTGACACTGAATTTATGTCTGTCCCATTTATTTTTACCAGTCATTTGCAGGTCAGTCTAAAACACACAGTAGCATCACTATGATTATTGAGCTACCCAGATCAAGTTAGCATCGACACTAGGCATTTTATAAAGCTAGTTAAAAATATTCTATAGAAGCTTTTTTTTTCCTTGGACAGAAAGTTATTTGTATCTAAATGAAAATTTTCCATGGAAAATTTGTTTCATTTGACTTCCCCCCTCCATACAACAAACAAAACAAAGTCTCAGGGAGTGTCAGAGGGGTGGGGGAAAAGGTTGCCACTGAAGACGAGGGAAAAATAAAACGGGGGAGGGGAAAAGGGTCAAACAAAAATTATCCCCCAAAACCTTAAAAATCTGTTTGCAAATACCACCACAGGAGCTTTTATCTGAGAGCTACCCTTTTGTACTTGGGTATTTCTGCTAATGATGGGCAAATCTGATCTAAACAAAGGACATCGCAGGAAGAAGTCGAGAGCAGGGCAATGGAAAGGATTACAATCCTGAGGGCTTTCCATATGAGGAGAGATTAGAAGGACTAATTGTATTTAGTTTGTGAAGACAAAGGGAGATAAGAAATATAAAAACAATGAACTGTATAGAAAAGCCCATCCAAGAGCTTGTCCATAACACAAGAATAAGGAGCAACATAATGAAATTAAAAGGCAACAAATATAAAACAGATAAAAATGATGGTCCTCGCCCTGTCACTGCATGGTGAGGACAAGGCTAACCAACTGCAGGAGCATTATTGCTGGAGAGCTCAAACAAGCAGCTCCTCCTCATTAGGGCCAGATTGTGCCTGGAAGGAACTGGCTTGCATTGGGGTTATATGAAGTTCTACAGGCCTTCGGTATTGCTCCAGAACAGCTTGTCCCTCAGGGATCTCATGGAACGCCATTTGCTGTGGAGCAAGCAGGGGGTAGTTGCCCCGCAAAAACCTATTTGCCACCCAGGCTTCTCTTGATCGATATACTCCACTTTTTGCCCCTACAGACTTTGCAGGACATAATTGAATTACGTATAATGTTTTACATATTGACACAGCTTTTCCTCCACCCCAAACTTTTCTGAAATAATGTCTCTGCCTACATTGGGGAAAATCCCTAACTGTTTAAGCCAGCTACATAGCCCCTTGCACCTCAAGATCCATGCGTCAGGAGCGTGGAAGGGCTCAAGGTTGAGCCCCACATGCTGACATTTAGAAGAAGCTTTTAACCAATGTTTCAGTTGGAAAAATTGAAAGAGTCAATTTTGTTTCAATATCAAATCTGGCCAAATATAAATATCTATATCTATATCTCACAAAAAGGGGGGAAATATCCAAAACAGCCAAATTAAACTAAGAAACTCAAAAAAATTATTCAACCAATATGTTTTGTTCAACTTGAAACAAATACAACAAAATTGAAAATTTGACCAAAACATTTTGAGTTGAATTTGAGATTTTCATTAGACTCAAACCAGATTTTTGGGGGGGAAATTTATCTATTTGCACCCTGGAACCAAAAAAATCCATTTTTATTTGCTCAGCTCTAGTTGTGACTGTCCATGCATGTTGAATGGTAAAAGAAAGAGAGGAGGCATCCTACACCTGCATTTACGTGGGCATGCACGCAAGCTAGTCCTTATCAAGAAAGGTAAAGCAAAAGCAGATAGAGTGATGCCGGTTTTAAATTTGGGAGTGTGTAAGATAATAGGTATGGCTCTTGAGACCTGGCTGCTTGCCACTGCAGTTGCAAACTTTGGTCACTCCTAGATTATGTGCAGTTACATTAGCTAGGATAAACATAAGAGCAATCAATCCTCATGCTTCAGAGCATAAACTGCTCACTAGCTGATATAGGTATAAGAATCCATTTTGAAAAGCATTTTAAAGTGCCCTTCTCATGGGAATGACTAGCAATAACTGTTTTTTATAGTTAATCATATCAATAGGTAGACTCACTGCAAGCACACCCCCTCGTGGCTGGACATGTGTAGCAGGTTTTCCTCTAACACCCCTGGTGACAGTTGCTTGGGTCCCATAGTGGTCTGCCTCTTCTTGTGACTTGGCCCTCTGTCCAGGCCACTGCAAAGTCTTTCCCTTTCCAGGGTATCAACATCCCAAACAGATAGTGTCCCACGTGACATTGGTCATAAATGTGACAAAATCCACCATCCCTGCATGCCTCCTTTTCCATCCCATACTTCAGTCAGTAGTGGCTCCAGGGCTTCTCCTTGGAGCTTTTAACCAAAATTCAGAAGCAAAAACACAAGCACAACAAAAGCAACTTCTGCCCCTCCAGCTTAATTTTTAATACATCCTGGGTCTTCCCCCAGCTCTCCATTGTTTGGTAGAACGCTGACGTTCAAGGTTTACATCCCCGGAGCCTCACTTCTAATCTGGATCCACCACTCCCTTGTACCCTCAAGGCTGTCTGCCTGGCAGTTGGCCCTCTCCCAAAAATCTCCTTCACCCTCTCTCATCAGAGCCTGTAAACTCCCTCCTGAAACTCCTCTTCAGTTGAGCACCTTCCTGAGTTTCTTCCCTGGAGAACCAGGTTCTACTCTTTTACCATGGCTCACTGCCAGAATATGCCACACCCTGGTGACTCCTCTGTTCTTCTCTGGGTTCCACTGTCTACTCCTCAAAGAGAGAAACTAAAAGTTCTTCTCTCCCTACAACTCTTTTTCTTGTATTTTACGACACAGCAGACTCACATTCTGAGTCCATAATTGCCAAGTGCTGAATTTCAGTCTTGCTCTTTTCCCAGTATTTTTGAAAAAATTGTAACTTGCTTTTTAATGGTGCTGCATTATCCTGGTATTCTTAACAGGTATTTTAGTGTTATCATCACTTTTAGGTGCCTGAATTTGTCATACAAAATCCCCCTGGCAATATTACACTCCTAGAGGGAGTGACTAACTGTTTCTTTGGCCTTGCATGTCTCACACCGCCCATCTTCATGTTTATTAATTATGGACAAGTTACTGTTTAAGCCACAGTGTCTGGTCAGTATTTGGAGAAGAGCTAATGCACTCTTTCTCTCAGGTTCTTGTAGTATGTCAGCATTTTCCATTCTAGGGCAGTGTAAGCGGGTGCAGACTCACCCAGCGCTGCCTCCTGCTGATTGTCTGTGGGAATTAGCTCACCAGCCCTCTGGAGCACCCTCTGTCAGCTGGTGATCCACTACCACTGGGCCCCCATGTCTCTCCCAGACCCCAGTACCCCTTTCTCTGGGTTGCTGCCCCCTGGCAAGTTCAGGGTCTCACCACCTCAGGGAACCCCCACCCACTAACCCCACCTCACCTCAGTCTGGGCTACTGCCAGTCACCATCTAGCCCCACTCCCTGGGGGCAGACTGCAGTATAAGCCACTCATCACAGGCAAGGGGGTTCAGACCTGCTGCCTTCCTCTACCACCCAGTACCCTTTTAGGCCTTAAACCAGGCATTGCAGCCTGGGGAGTTACCAGCCAGGAGCTCCCCTGGCTTTCCCAAGCCTTGCTTCACTCCAAGTACCCTTTCTGCTAGACAGCCAGGCCCTGCTCCCTCTCAGACCAGAGAGAGCCTTCTGAATGCTTGGCTTCCCTGACCTTTATAGGGCCAGCTGGGTCTGTTTGGGGCATGTCCTACAGCTGAGGCTGCCTCCCAATCAGCCCAGCTTTTCTCTCAGCCCCAACCCTCTGCCAGGGCTGTTTTTAAGCCCTTCCAGGGAGGAACGGGGGACCACCCCACTACACACATACTTCATTAAAAATCTTTCCCTCCATGTTTCTTTTGTCTATACTTCCTGCCACCCCCTTTCTTAGTTAATTTTTAATTAGGTTTTTAAACTTCTGTTTACATAGAAGGATCTCTATGCCAATTTTTAACAGCATTTTTGCTACTTTGTCTGCCACCTCATTTCTTACTATCCCAACATGCACTGGGATCAATGTTATTTCAATGATTATTGCCATCTGTGACAATTCTGTTAGTAAGAAGATTTCATTAATTATGTCACTTCTGCTATCTGAATTCCCATTTCCAATCCCCACTAGTCCTGACAGTGATTCTGAAAAGATGATAACGGAGGTAAGTCACATATCCAGGATCCAATATAATGCCAACATTACGCCTGCCAGTTCAGGCCTTATAAAAAACTTACAAAATTTGATAGCCTCATGGATTTTTTTTATTCCAAGCATTGGGATGGAGAATGCTGTCCTCATCCTCCCAGTTCTCTCATCTTTAGACCCATATGTAGATATTTGGCAATGTTTGCCTCCATTTATTACATATACATTTAGCTCTCCTTTTCTCCTCCCCCCCGCCCTTTTAATTTCATTATATAGTTCCACATTTATATCAGGGTAATCCCCTTCTAACCTGTGCTTCCTTTCTATATAGTCACCACCCAACTCCTTCCCCTTCATCTTTAATTAAGCCTGGTGTCCCTCCAGGTGCAGCCAGGTAGGTTAATTGGCCTCGTGTTCACATTAATCCTTTCAGGGCCATCAGTGTATGTGTGTATATAAATCATGCAGCATATATATTGTTGTGGTAGGTGCCACAAGGTAATCTGTTATACACAGTCTTCTAAGTTGTTTTTCTTAGCAAGCAAATATTCAGTCTTAGGAAGACATGCTGTAATATGCAAGGGTTGTGTGTAGAGAAAGTGACCTTGGAGACAGAGCCATGCATGCAATGCTTAATTTGGACCGGGGCTCACCAGGGCTGAGCTCTGGCACCTCTAGGCTTGGCAGTTCATAGCCCCAGCCCCTCTGGGCTTGCCACATCAGTTATGAAAGCAAAAAAAATTGCTTGAGCCCTGGCACCCCTTTCATTACAAATTAAGCACTGTGTGCAAGCAGCAGGAGACTTTGTTCTTTGATTGGAGTCAATTCTTGAAACAGAGTTACTTTCTGGAAACTGGGTGTTGGCTTTTGGCTGAAATTCTTGAGGGATAGAATTGCCCTGCATGCTTTTTGACCTCTTCTGTGCCAGGGCTGGTGTTTATATGTCAATAAAAAGGTGATGATGTTTTCATAGCAGGACACTGGTGTCAAAACAATAGGCAACAATTTAATACAAAGCTCATTGGATGCATCTCTATCAGGAATATGTTTACCTATCTGTCACCAGTGATGCACCTGCCACCAGACTGCCAGGGATACGTAAGAATTGGTGTAAAAGAGGGCTCTGGATTTTTTTGCCACCTTGGCATGGACTGCTCTAGACAAGACTGTCTAGTGTAGAGGAGTTCAGGAAAAAGAGGCATGTCATCAGGATTTATATAGCCAGAGGGCAAAAAAGGGGATGTAGAGGAAAACCAGCTATCAGGAGGGGAAAGAAGAAATCCTGGAGGCCTTAGAAATCATCACATAAAACCATCCTCAAGCAGCATGTGCCAGAGAATACAAAATAAGTTCTCCCTTCTGTGTAGCGCCTTGTCTTTTTATTTTTTGCAATTAACTTTAAAAATATTTTCTGTATAGCAGCTTATGGGGACACTGCCATGGGAGTTATTACCCCAATTACTATAGACAATTCACACAACCCACAGTCTAGTGCTTTGTCTGAGTGCTCTTTGCTGCCAAACTTCTTTTTCCCAGCCAGATTTTTTAACTTGTTTAGTTCCAAATTCTCCATCTTCTTTCCTAGAGTGGAAAACATCTCTGCTTGCTGCTATAGCCTCCATCTGGATTCCCCTAGACACAGCAGAAGTTGGGGAGTCACCAGTGATTGTGGCTCCTGATTCCTAGGGACAGCTGGGGGCTGGTTCAGCCTCTGGTGTACTGTTGAGCAACCCCCAATAGTGCTCAAAACTATACCCAGGCCACAGTAACCCCTAGCTGTCTGTCTGCCAGTTGCCCTCCATCCATGGCCATGGCCTGCTCCCACCTTACCCCATCTACTGGGAGCTAACATTGGTCTGGTTATAGCAACTCTATGCCACCTGGGGATTATCCCCTATTTCCAGGGGCATCCTTTGCTATGGGGTCAGCAGGGCAGTTGCACCTCCCAGACTTTGGTTTGCTACCCCCCAGACTTTTCATAGGTCTATGCTCAACTTCTCTCACACTCCAGCTTTGCAGGATATCACATGTAATGCTCTATATGCGGATGCAGCTTTGCTCCCCACAGAACTTTTTCTGAAATGACACCCCTACATACATTGGGGGAGTCCCCAACTGGTTAAAGCAGCTACATGGCTTCTTTGTGCCACCAGATTGGTGCTTCAGGAGCATAGCAAGACTCAGCATTGAGCTCTGTATGTTTGACATTTTGGAGAGCTGCTGTTCTTCCAGGAGAGGAAGACTGTCAATTTTTGCCTTAAAAATCCTGTTTGAATGCCTCCTCTCAACCTCCCACCCAAATCCACATGCCCATGAGAATACAAAAGCCTTGATGGTTAGTTCCAGAATTTGGAGACAGAAGCTTTGATATAGAATAAATCCTATTCTGCAGCAGGATCGTTAAACTTAGGCAATTCAGTGTTACTACAACATATTCCATTGCAAGTGTGTGCTTTTAAAATAACTTACTTTGCTCTTCTTTGCTCTTCCTCCACCATGTTTACTTTGTCAGCAGCTATGGCTTCTAGAGTTCATATGAAGTCCTCCCTCCTTATTCTCTTCTGCCCACAGGAACTCAATCCTTATTTGCCACTTGCCCTTGTATAATATTGTAAGAGAAACGTTGTCAACTTTTGCAAAAGTGGATGGGTATTTTTGGAACTCCAGCTACTGAAATTACATAAAAATCTTATTGTTCCTTTAAAAGAAAAGTTATTTCCCCTTATGATTAGTAACAAGGTATCCTGCCCCTTTCAGAGCCAGAGGCTTGAAGCTGGCCAGCCCCATCCAATTAGCCCCACTTGCCTCACCTGGGATGAGGTGTGGGGTTTAATTAGTAAAATCAGCTGGGTACAGAGCAGCAGGAAGCTATAAGTGGGGACTGTTCAGGAAGAAAAACAGACTACTGGGAAGGAATAGGTTTCAATAGGCACTGTGGAGTGCCCAGGGAAGGCGTGGGAGATACCAGTAGGAAAGACTGGCAGTTTGGACTTGGTGAAGATTTGAGAGCTTAATGTAGGCTTTGAATGTGTTGTTTTAATAAATACAGCCCCATGGAGGGATGTAGCTGAACCAGAGAAGAGTTTGTTTTAAGGGCCTTGAGCTGAAGGAGAGGGAAAAGGGGGGCAGACTGTCTCCTCAACACGTCCCATGGCCTAAAGATACTCTGCAGGTTTTCTCTGCTTTTTGCTTGACAAGTGGTGCATGGACCCTCACATATTGCTAAGTCTCAACTCTAGCTGGCTCCCAATACACACTCTATACCGCACAGCCCAGAACATATACTTAGTTGAAAGAAAATAACTAATTTCCTGGATTCTTTGCGCATATTGTGTATCTCCGAGTTTCACAAAGCTAAGGTAGAAGTTATTCCAAAAATGAAGGTGCTAAAAATATCCAGGCTTAGGAATGAAATAACAAACACATATGTCAGTTTCTCCTTCTAGGTATATAAATCTTGTCTTGAAGAGCTGTAGTCAAGAAATTTGAGTAAGACTCCCCTTAGTAACCACACTGCAAATATAAAAGTACTAATGATTTCTTTAGGCAATAATGATTCACTATGTCAAACAGCAAATGCATAGGCGCCTGACTAATAATCACAGAAGGACATGGAATAACAAATGTTCACTAACTTACAAAAAACATCCAACAAAACTTGCTTAGACGCCTCTGCCTTTTCTAAATTAAAATATGCAGCATGCCATTTCTGGAAAATGTACACAATATTTATAGCATTTAGTCATAATTAAAAACAGAATGGCAGATTCTGGCTGCTTTTGCATGCATGTGTAAAGGAGGGAGAAGGAATCATTTCTCTGCTTGCACATCTGCAGGGGAGGAGCTAAAATCTTGATGACATAGAATCATAGGCAGGAAGGGACCTTGAGAGGTCATCTAATCCAGTCCCCTGTACTCATGGCAGGACTAAGTATTATCTACACCATCCCTGACAGGTGTTTGTCTAACTTTCTCTTTAAAATCTCCAATGATGATTTATTATTATATTATTTATAATTATTATAATAATTATAAATTCCACAATCTCCCTAGGCAATTTATTCCAGTGCTTAACCACCATGACAGTCAGGAAGTTTTTCCTAATGTCCAACCTAAACCGCTCTTGCTGCAATTTAAGCCCATTGCTTCTTGTCCTATCTGCAGAGGTTAAGAAGAACAATTTTCCTCCCTCCTCCTTGTAACAACCTTTTATGTACTTGAAAAATTTTATCATGTCCCCTCTTGGTCTTCTCTTCTCCAGACTAAACAAATCCAATTTTTTCAATCTTCCCTCATAAGTCATGTTTTCTAGACCTTTAATCATTTTGTTGCTCTTCTCTGGACTTTCTCCAGTTTGTCCACAACTTTCCTGAAATGTGGCGCCCATAACTGGACACAAAACTCCAATTGATTTCTAATTAGCATGGAGTAAAGCGGAAGGATTACTCCTGGTGTCTTGCTTACAACACTCCCGCTAATACATCCCAGAATAATGTTTGCTTTTTTTGCAACAGAGTTACACTGTTGACTCATATCTAGCTTGTGATCCACTATGACCCCCAGATTCATTTCTGCAGTACTCTTTCGTAGGCAGTCATTTCCCATTTTGTACGTGTGCAACTGATTGGTCCTTCCTAAATGGAGTACTTTGCATTTGTCCTTTTTTAATTTCATCCTATTTACTTCCGACCATTTCTTCAGTTTGTCCAGATCATTTTGAATTTTAATCCTATCCTCCAGAGCACTTGCAACCCCTCCCAGCTTGGTATCATCCACAAAGTTTATAAGTGTACTCTCTATGCCATTATCTAAATCATTAATGAAGATATTAAACAGAGCCGGACCCAGAATTGAGCCCTGCAAGAAGCCACTCAATATGCCCTTCCAGCTCAACTGTGAACCACTGATAACTACTCTCTGGGAATGTTTTTCCAACCAGTTATGCACCCACCTTATAGTAGCTCCATCTAGGTTGTATTTTCCTAGTTTGTTTATGACATCATGTGAGACAGTATCAAAAGCATTACTAAAGTCAAGATATACCACATCTACTGTTTCCCCCCATCCACAAAGCTTGTTACCCTGTCAAAGAAAGCTATTAGGTTGGTTTGACACAATTTGTTCTGGACAAATCCATGCTGACTGTTACTTATCATCTTCTTATCTTCTAAGTGTTTGAAAATTGATTGCTTAATTATTTGCTCTATTATCTTTCCAGGTACTGAAATGAAGCTGACTGGGCAGTAATTCCCCAGGTTGTCCTGATTTCCCTTTTTATAGATGGCACTATATTTGCCTTTTTCCATCAGCAAGCACCTTTCACACTGGTTCCGCCAGCCTGGCTTTCTGAGAGTGGGAAATGCAGGCCAAAGTCTCTGCAAATCCAGACCAGGATCTGGGTAGAGGCATCCATGGTCAGGTTCTCTATCTGGATCCAGATGCAGGTGGAGGAGACAGGAGCAGTACTGGCACTGTCAATGTGGTCCTTCCTAACTATAATGCTTATATTACGACTTCCTCTTACAAACTCCCAGACAGACAGTCCCAATGGACGCTGTAACTTTAAATAACCTGAAAGAGAAAGAAAAACACAAACAGCCAAACAAACTTATTCACCCCAAGATTAGTACCTGCACCTCGTTCATTCAGCAGGGGGATCGACTTCGCCTCATCTCAAACTCCCCCTGTTTGTGTTCCCCTGTCCAAATTCATCCAGCTCTAGTTTGAATGTAGTTGTTACGTGTGCCTAGAGATTGAGATATATATTATATAAATTGAAATAAATAAGTAAATAGTCAGAAATACACGGGGAGTGAGAGAAAAAGAGAGATTGATTTTATCTTCCTGGTAACTGTTATCTTCTGAATAAATCTTACTCCCAGCACTGTCTGCCTGCTAACTTCTGTTTGTCCGTCTATTAATTTAGAATGCTTCCATAAACATAGTCAATGTAGCTAAGCACCATAACAGACACGCCTTAAAAATGTTGATTGAGGATCATCGGGAGACATCTATATTTAAAAGGAGCTCTTGGAAATGGAGCTTAGGGGAAAATGATAAATATTTAAGATATTTCTGAGCAAAGATATATCAGTATATTGGGATAAAGGATTAGGTACTGCTCAAATGCTAAAAGAGACTTTAAAAGCCAAACCACACAATCAGCATTTTGGATTCTCTACAGGTGATGTGACTAATACTTTGTCTTCACTGACACAAAGGGAGTCGGGTGGGTTAGGGTGACCCGACAGCAAGTGTGAAAAATCGGGACAGGGGGTGGAGGGTATTAGTAGCCCATATAAAAAAAGCCCCAAATATCGGGACTGTCCCTATAAAATTGGGACATCTGGTCACCCTAGGGGAGTTTAACAGCAAACTAATGAGCAATAGTTATCTCACTGCTAAATCCTAGTGCAGACAAGGCACCTGTAGTGTTTACCATGAAGTAACTAAGCAAGGTCAACTCTGTATCCCCCCTCCACCAGTGGTTTACGTCACCAACTGCAGTGTCTTGTTTCAGCTAGGATTTTACTGTGAGCTAGCTAATGCATCTACCTTAGTTCTCTCGCAGTAAAAAATCCCATCTTTTGAGCAGTGAAGACAAATCCTGAGATACTCTGAGCTAGCAAAGAGAGAAAGTTTTAGGCTGTGAAAGAGGAAGGACCTTTTTCTTCCACGTCCAGGGACCGATATGATTTCGGAATTCAATAACCCAGCTTAGTGTCAGCCCAGCGGTGCTTTTCATTGTGTTCAGGGCTGGCTCCAGGCACCAGCTTATCAAGCAGGTGCGTGGGGCAACAACTCCAGAGCGGGGCGGCACTTTCAGGTATTCGGTGGCAATTCGGCGGAGGGTCCCTCACTCCCGCTCGGAGCGAAGGACCTCCCGCTGAATTGCCGCAGATCACGATCGTGGCTTTTTTTTTTTTTTTTTTGGCTGCTTGGGGCGGCAAAACCCCTGGAGCCGGCCCTGATTGTGTTCACACAGATGTCTTTATTTTTAACTCTTTCATGTCATCATTCACCACTCTAATTCTGCACAATTCCCAATACGATGTTCTTCCCTATAAACCAAACAAAATGGGCTGATGGGGAATGAAGTACTCTGTCCTCTAAAAAGAGATGAGAAAAGGTAGGTATTTGCCTGTGTTTATGGTCCGGACAAGGAGATAGTTGTGATCTTCCTCTGAAAATAATGCCACAGAAAGGTTTGCAAAGCAAACCAAGCAACCAGATGAAGTATATCTAATATTTAGGCCTGGTCTACACTAGGCGTTTAAATCGGTTTTACGAGCGTAAAACCGATTTAACGCCACAACCGTCCACACTAGGAGACACCTTATATCGATTTTAATGGCTCTTTAAATCGGTTTCTGTACTCCTGCCCGACGAGAGGAGTAGCGCTAATATCGGTATTAACATATCGGAATAGGGTTAGTGTGGCCGCAATCGACGGTATTGGCCTCCGGGAGCTATCCCACAGTGCACCACTGACCGCTCTGGACAGCATTCTCAACTCGGATGCACTGGCCAGGTAGACAGGAAAAGCCCCGCGAACTTTTGAAATTCATTTCCTGCTTCGACAGCGTGGAGAGCTCATCATCACAGGTGACCACGCACAGCTCATCAGCACAGTTAACAATGCAGTCTCCTGAGAATCGAAAAAGAGCCCCAGCATGGACCGCTCGGGAGGTACTGGATCTGATCGCTATATGGGGAGAGGATTCAGTGCTAACAGAACTGCGTTCCAAAAGACGAAATGAAAAAGTATTTGAAAGAATTTCTAAGGCTATGACTGCTAAAGGCCACAGCAGGGACTCCGTGCAGTGCAGAGTGAAAGTTAAGGAGCTCAGACAAGCCTACCAGAAAACCAAAGAAGCAAATGGAAGGTCCGGGGCAGGTCGAAAAACATGCCGCTTCTATGATGAGCTGCATGCAATTTTAGGGGGCTGCGCCACAAGTACCCCACCCCTGACTGTGGATTCCGAGGTGGGGGTTGTAATCTCTGCCATGTCTGAGGATTATGCAGGCGGGAAGATGAAGAGGAAGAAGAAGAGGAAGACCTCGCAGAGAGCACACAGCACTCCGTGACCCCCAGCAGCCAGGAGCTTTTTATCACCCTGACGGAATTACCCTGCTCCCAGCCCTCACAAGCAACTATTTCAGAGAATGACGCCCTGGAAGGGAACTCTGGTGAGTGTACCTTTGCAAATAGCAAACAGTGTTTTTTAAGCAAGCCTTTTTTAATGATTGATTTGCCCTGAGGACTTGGGATGCATTCACAGACAGTATAGTTACTTAGAAAAGTTTGTTAACATGTCCGGGGATTGAGAGGAAATCCTCCAGGGACATCTCGATGAAGCGCTCCTGTAGGTACTCCAGAAGCCTTTGCAGAAGGTTTCTGGGCAAGGCATCCTTGTTCCGCCCACCATGGTAGGACACTTTACCATGCCATGCATGTAGCAAGTAATCAGGTATCATTGCGTGGCAAAGCATCACAGCGTATGGTCCCGGGGACTGCTGGCATTCAAGAAGCATCCGCTCTTTATCTTGTTCTGTTATCCTCAGCAAAGTGATATCGTTCAGGATAACCTGGTTAAAAATCAGGAATTTAAGTAAGGGGGGTGGCCATTTTTCTACTGGGTTCGTGGAATGCAGCAGCTTAAAAAAAACACTTTCCTGCACGTAGCGAGCGGGGAGGGGTGAAATGCCGATGATCTTTTCTGTTTGGTCACCGGCGAGGCGATCTTCCCCAAGCTACCGGACAAGCAGTGGGTGGGGGGGAGGGGGAAGGTTGTTGATTAGCAGGGAGCTAGCGTGGTATTAGCCATGCGTTGGGGGGGAGGGGTAAATCACTGAGACAGTGGCTTACCATGGCCGCATGCAAGCTGAATCCTGATGCCTGGACCTGTGTCTGTGAGATCTGTAACCCCAGAGATGCAAGCAGTCACTATTAAGATGAAAAATGCGACCTTGTAGGGAAATCACATGTGCTATGTAAGGTGAATAGTGCTTTTCACTGTGAAAGAGTATAACCATTGTTCTGTAAAATGTATCTTTCTAAATATTTATCTCCCTCATGCAGCTGCAAATTTTTCAAGCGTCCCTCCTCCTTCCCAAAGGCTAGCACAGATAAGGCGGAGGAAAAAGAAGACGCGAGATGAGATGTTCTCGGATATTATGGAAGTTACACGCAATGAAAGAGCTCATCTGAATGAGTGGAAGGACGTGGTTTCAAATTACAGGAAAGAGGCCAGTGAACGTGAGGACAGGAGGGATGAACGTGAGGACAGGAGGGACAACCGAGATGAGAGGTGGCGGCAGGAAGACCGGCAGGAAAATCAGCGGTGGCGGCAGGAAGATCAGCGGTGGCGGGATGCAACTCTGGGGCTGCTGCGTGATCAAACTGACATGCTCCGGCGTCTTGTGGAGCTTCAGGAACGGCAGCAGGATCACAGAGTGCCGCTGCAGCCCCTGTATAACCACCCTCCCCCCTCACCATGTTCCTTAGCCTCCTCACCCAGACGTGTAAGAACGCGTGGGGGGAGGCTCCGTGCACCCGCCCACTCCACCCCCGTGGACAGCCCAACCAGAAGGATGCCGTTACTCTGAATTTTTTTTTAATGGCCTTCTCCATCCCTCCTTTCCTCCTCCCAAAGCACACCCTTACTTCTCTCCCTCTTTTTATAATGAAAAAATAAAGAATTCATGCTTTTTAAATGAGAGTGACTTTATTTGCATAAGTAAGCTGTACTCGAAGGGGGAGGGGGAGTTGCTTACAGGGACTGAGTCAATCAAGGGGGTTGGGTGTTCATCAACAAACACAGCAGTCACACTGTACCCTGGCCATTGATGAAGCTCGTTTTCAAAGCTTCTCTGATGCGCACCGCTTCCTGGTGTGCTCTTCTAATCTCCCTGGTGTCTGGCTGCACGTAATCAGCGGCCAGGTGATTTGCCTCAGCCTCCCACCCCGCCATAAAGGTCTCCCCCTTACTCTCACAGAGATTGTGGAGAATACAGCAAGCAGCAATAACATAGGGGACATTGGTTTGGCTGAGGTCTGAGCGAGTCAGTAATGTGCGCCAGCGAGCCTTTAAACGGCCAAATGCACATTCCACCACCATTCTGCACTTGCTCAGCCTGTAATTGAACAGATCCTGACCACTGTCCAGGCTGCCTGTGTATGGCTTCATGAGCCATGGCATCAAGGGGTAGGCTGGGTCCCCCAGGATAACGACAGGCATTTCAACATCCCCAACTGTTATTTTCTGGTCTGGGAAGTAAGTCCCTTGCTGCAGCCGTTTAAACAGAGTAGTGCTTCTGAATACGCGGCGTCATGAACCCTCCCTGGCCATCCCGCGTGGATGTTTGTGAAACGTCCTTGTGATCCACCAGTGCTTGCAGCACCATTGAAAAGTACCCCTTCCGGTTTACGTACTGGGTGCCCTGGTGCTGCGGTGCCAAGATAGGGATATGGGTTCCATCTATCGCCCCACAGTTAGGGAATCCCATTGCAGCAAAGCCATCCACTATGGCCTGCACGCGTTTCCCAGAGTCACAACCTTCGTAGCAGCAGCTTAGTGATTGCTTTGGCTACTTGCATCACAGCAGCCCCACAGTAGATTTTCCAACTCCAAATTGATTCCCGACTGACCGGTAGCTGTCTGGCGTTGCAAGCTTCCACAGGGCTATCGCCACTCGCTTCTCTACTGTGAGGGCTGCTCTCATCTTGGTATTATGGCGTTTCAGGGCAGGGGCAAGCAAGTCACAAAGTTCCATGAAAGTGCCCTTACGCATGCGAAAGTTTCGCAGCCACTGGGAATCGTCGCACACCTGCAACACAATGCGGTCCCACCAGTCAGTGCTTGTTTCCCGGGCCCAAAATCGGCGTTCAATGGATAGAATCTGCCCCATTACCATCAGGATCTCCAAAGCGCCGGGGCCCGCGGTTTGAGATAATTCTGTGTCCACGTCCTCATCACTGTCATCGCCGCGCTGCCGTATCCGCCTCTTACTCGCCTCGGTTCGAAGGTCCTGGTTCAGCATATACTGCACGAGAGTGCGCGAGGTGTTTAAAACATCCACGATTGCGGTATGGAGCTGAGCAGGGTCCATGCTTGCTGTGCTATGGCGTCTGCACGGTTCACCAAGCAAAAAGGGCGCGAAACGGTTGTCTGCCGCTGTCAGGGAGGGAGGGAGGGGTGAGGCTGTACCCAGAACCACCCGCGAAAATGATTTTTGCCCCATCAGGCACTGGGATCTCAACCCAGAAATGCCAAGGGGCGGGGGAGGCTGCGGGAACTATGGGATAGCTACGGAGTAGCTACCCACAGTGCAACGCTCCAGAAATCGACGCTAGCCTCGGACCGTGGACGCACACCACCGATTTAATGTGTTTAGTGTGGCCACGCACACTCGATTTTATAAAATCTGTTTTACAAAACCGGTTTATGCAAATTCGGAATAGTCCCGTAGTGTAGACGTACCCTTATTCATTCATTTAGAACTAGATTGTGATTTGGACTATGCACCCAGGAGGGGAAGTAAGAGGAAATAAGAACTCCCTTAAGCAGGCTATTCAGACCTGAGGTTTGAACATGAAGAGGTAAGTTGGGCTAGTTAGTCCAGTGATTACTGTTGCAGTTGGGAGTAGAGGTAGGGGCTAACAGTTAGGAGAGGAGGTGGCCTATGGGGGAAACTCTCTCCTATGTGTATTTTATTCTGGGGTGTTGCGTTTGTGATGGATTTTCCATACAGATAAAAGACTAAGGAGAAGTTAAGAGAAAGGAATAAAATGAGACAAATTAGCAGATGTATGTTAAAATCTTTTATTTTCCTGCTATTTTTCTTCTTTTCCCCTATTCCTCAGTGTTTGAAATGTGAGTTTCAACCACCATCTGTGTTTCTCTTGAACTATGCCGTCAGCTGTCAAGCTATTCTGACCGCACTAACCTGACAGATTCAGGATGGGAAAATCTGCAAAACGCCAGCACTGGTTTTAAAGAGTGAAAATTAAAAGAAGTACCATTAAATCAAACATGGTTGCAATATTTCTTCCACTAGTTATCTCTTCAGCAGGCAAGCAAACACGTCTGGAGAGATTGTGAAATTTCTGTCGAGGGTTATAAAAAACAATAATAATCAGACAGACAAATATAACTAGATTTTTTGAACTCAGTTCATATTTTGAAGGTTGACTGGAGTTTTGTCATTGACTTTGAATTTCACCCTTATTGTTTTTAAGTGAAAAGTGAGGGCCTGATCCAAAACCCATTGTAGTCAACAGAAAGACTCATGCTGAGTTCAGTGGCTTAGCCCATTATGTGGCAAATTAACAAAAAAGGGCAGGGACATGGCCATATCATCCTATCGAAAAGCTAAATATAAATAGAAATGATAAGAATTGGAGACCTCCCTCTTTCTAATGGCAGGTTGTGTCCGAGACTATTACAGAGTTGGCAACAGCATAGACTAAGATAGGATAATCACCAGGGTCACTGGAAATCTGCAAGTTTTGCCAAATCCTGCAGATCTTTTATTTCAAACTCGGTGGGGTGTTTTGTTTTGTTTGTTTGTTTATAATTTAGAGGTTATTTTCCTCTAAAGAAATTCTCAATCTGTACATGTGAAAACCCAGAAATAATCTATGTCTTGATACTGCTCCTAGTGGAAGTTTTGCACATAGTTTCAATGGGATAAGGACTAGGTATTTCCCATAGCAGCCAAAGTACAAGAATCATGAATGGAATATGCCAGGCAATCCTTGGCTGGCCATATTCCTTGCTGAAGCAGCCAAAGCAGGCAACTAATCCAAAGAGGAAGGATGGTCCAGTGGTGAGGGCAATACGGCTCAATTCTCTGATTTGCCATAGACTTCCTGTGTGAACAGGGCAAGTCACTCAGCCTCAGTTTGCCATCTGTTGAAGGGGAATAATAGCCCTTCCTGACCTCACAGGAGTGTTGTGAGGATAAATACATTAGAAGATTGTGAAGTGCTTTGAGATCTACTGATGACAAGCACTACGTCAGAGTTAGTTATTACTAATTCTTAGATGCCTTGAGTCTTCCATATGTGATCCTTGCACACTGGCCTGAATGAGTCAGTTAGTGAATTCTTTATATCTTTACTGATTTAAAAAAAAAATAGTCCAAAAAGGGTTGCAGACTCAGGCTCTCAGGTGGAGAGAGCAATATCAAGTTAGGTCAATCTGAGGGTACATTTCTTTTTATTATACACACGTCTTTCCTTTGAAGAGATGCATTATTAACAGTAGTTCACTCTGAACAAGTACCAGATTACATTAGAGTGCTACATTCTGTGTCTCTCATCGTACAGTCCTTCCTCACACAGTATGTCATTGACTTCACTGGGAGTCATCCTTGCAAGATCCTGCCGCTGGAGTGGTGTACATATCAGTTACAACCAATTCTGCCTCATATGGCAAGGCTAGTGTGGCACAACTGATAAATAACAGGTGGCTACTGGAAAGGAATGCAGGCACATAACAAAGGCCATAAGAGGCTGAAACAGTGGGATTTTGCCTGCAGCTGTCCACAATAAATATGCATAAGTTCATTTTTTGCTCAGTTATGGATTGATCCACCTGTTTTCCTGGGAGTGCCAGACGTTTCATATTCTAAGTATTACAGAGCCGATCCAATGCCCATTGAAGTCAATGGAAAAATTCCGAATGACTTCAGTGGATCTTGGATCAGGCCATCTATTTCCATTATAATGTTTGCATTAAGGTTTTCCTGTTTTGTCATCCACCAGTCTAGAGCTTTGAAGAAATGCCTTCATTCTTTATACCAAGGTCGTCTACATTTTTTCATGTTGTTACACCCAGGATTGAGAGAAGGGAGTGGGTTTTTTTTGTTTGATTGGCTGGTTGTTTGTTTGTTAATGGAAACTGGTCTTTTGTTACATTGTTTCATTAAAAATCTTTCTTTAAAAAAATCACACCATAATAACACTTTGTCTGGAACCCATTGGAATTTATAATCCCAGTCAGTATCTAACATTTCCCATTCCTCTGCTGCTCTTATCACTCACTGCTAGCTGTACACAGCCTAATGGTTCCTTTCATCTTCCCACTGCTCTCACTTTACTCCCACTGCTGCCTGCATAAGCACACAGTGCTGGTTATAGAGCTGATGGAGCAGCTAATAGTGCTCCTGCCATTATAACACAGGGTACATTGCAACCTTGCCTTTCCTCTTTCTCTCTATCATCTCTCAACCCTCAGCCACCTTCTGACCTCAGGGTTTTTTAGCTGATTGCCATATTTGGGGTCGGGAAGGAATTTTCCTCCAGGGCAGATTGGCAGAGGCCCTGGGGGTTTTTTGCCTTCCTCTCCAGCGTGGGGCACGGGTCACTTGCTGGAGGATTCTCTGCACTTTGAAGTCTTTAAACCATGATTTGAGGACTTCAGTAGCTCAGACATAAGTTAGGGGTTTGATACAGGAGTGGGTGGGTGAGATTCTGTGGCCTGCGTTGTGCAGGAGGTCAGACTAGACGATCATAATGGTTCCTTTTGACCTTAAAGTCTCTGATTCCATGATTCTATGACCTCCATCTGATTCTCTCTTGCTCTCTTATGATTTTATGGATGGTGTTATGACCAAACATACCCTCCCCCCAGTCCTAGACCCCTGTTTTAGTCAATTGGACTCTGTGTAAGCAGAGGGGTTCCACCTGTGTGGAGCAGCTTGCAGTAGCAGAGCCCCAAAGTGAAAGCTCACCAGGACAGGATCCTATGTTCTGTGAAAGTGCCAACCAAACTTTTAGGGACTGTGGCCAAGATTTTCAAAAATTGATGCCTAAAGTTAGGAGCCTAAGTCCATAATTAGACATGTGACTTTTCAACAATGCTGAACACATGCCAGCTCCCACTGATTTTAGAGACCCATTATTGAAAATCTGTCTATATATATAACTAAATAATCAATTATGGATGCAACCTTATTATTAATCCGGTGTCTGTTCCAAACTTATTTTCTCTCCTCAAACAGAAATAGCTAATTTTTTGAACTTCCTGGCTTCTCAGAATTGCTAAATGGTATGCCCCACTTTAGATCCAAATTTGCAATTGAGCCACAGAAGACTTGTCTTATCTTTCATTTTATTATTGCAGTTATTTGAATTAGAAGTGCTGACTCTTGACACTGAAGTGAGAACAAATGTGGTTTGTATTACAGAGATGAACCCATGCTCATCGCCTGCTTCCCGCACACAACACCAGGAATACAGAATTCAGAACTTGGCAGGTAAGTGAAGGAAGAGCTGATTTTGAAATACTTTGTTGTTACATTTTTTGGTATTTTTTTTAATTTTGTAATTTCTACTCTATGCCTATATTCTATTACTGAACAGATCACAGCAGAAAAATTGGGACAGGGTATGGGGAGTAATAGGCACCTATATAAGAAAAAGCCCCAAATATTGGGACTGTCCCTATAAAATCTGGACCCTAGAAACACAATAATTGACTGAGGTAACAGTGGAAAAGTGAATCTCAAAGCCTATTTTCTAAATTCTATTTGCTTTTTTAAAGTCTAGAATATGAACAGATCTCGATATTTGATGTATATCTACATTTAAAATTAAATTGGTAAATCAGGCTGCACTTGGATGTTATTAACTATTACTCAGCTGTTCATATGGTTTGAAACCTGTACAATGCTATTATGTGTATAATAGTAGCAAATGGAGCCCCACTGTGCTAGACCCTATGGATGGCATAAGACAATCCTTGCACTGAAGAATTTACAGATGAAGTGTGGGAAGGGAAACAGGCACAGAATGGTGACGAGATTTGCTCGAGGTCACACAGTGGTTTGTGGCAGAGACAGAAAGAGAATCCAGGTTTCCTGCCTCCGAGTTCAGAGTCCTGTCCATTAGATCAGTGCTTCTCAAAGTCAGGCCTCTGCTTGTTCAGGAAAAGCCCCTGGAGGTCTGGGCCGGTTTGTTTACTGGCCATGTCCACAGGTTTGGCTGATCACGGCTCCCACTGGCCGCAGTTCGCCGCTTCAGGCCAATGGGGGCTGCGAGAAGCAGTGCGGGCCGAGGGATGGGCTGGCCGCCCTTCCCGCAGCCCCCATTGGCCTGGAGGGGGTAAACTATGGGCTGGGGCATTTCCTCCTCCTAGTGCCCTGCTGCACCCAGAACTGTGTAAGAGAGACACCCCACTCTTGGGGCACTAGGACCCAGGTGATGCTTCCCCGTCCTCTACTGCCTTGGTTTTGCCTTGGGGAAAAACTGCAGACACTCTAGCCACTAGAGGGAGGAGCAACCAAAGCAAGGACCTTTGAACACTGAGAGAACTTTCTACCATTCTGACTGGACTTTCTCCACCCTGTGGTGATTGGGTGTTTGCTCCAGCCTTCTCCCTCCCCCACATCCTCCTCACCTTAGATTCATTCCATGCCTGTCCCTCTTACCCTCATCTGCCCTGCCTGTGCCTCTCACCCCCTTCCTATCTGTTTTCTTTCCATTTAGGTGATCCCCTCCTAAGTAACCCCCACCCCAAAACCCACAAAAATATGGAAGTAATGTGACATTTTCTCCCATCCCGTTGTTTACTCCAGTTGTGCATTGTACCCCCTCCCCAGCCTAGTTTGTCTGTTTAGATTGTAAGCTCCTCGGGCAGGGACCATCTGTGTTTGTACTACTGTGTTTGTACAGTGCCTAGCACAGTGGTATTAATAAGGATATGATTCTGTCTCAGAGGTCACAGATTCTGTGACTTTCTGGGACCTCTGTGATTTCTTCTGGGGCAGGGCTGCAAAGCAGAGGATCCCAGCCTGCCAGAGCAGCAGCCAAGGCTAGGCTAGGCTAGGTTAGCCCCTCTGGGGCTGAAGGAGTGGTGGTCAGCCTCTGCCACAGGAGTAGCAGTGGGACTGGAGCAGTTACAAGCCCTGGCAGTGCTCTGTTTGTCCCTCCCCCCGACCCCAAGGGTATTTTTAGTAAAAGCCGGGGACAGGTTGCAGGCTTCCATGAATTTTTGTTTATTGCCCATGAGCTATCCCTGACTTTTACTAAAAATACCCCTGACAAAATCTTAACCTTAATGATTAATATATACTAGGCGCCTGATTCACAAATGGCAAAGTTGTTAGCATGCAGAACTGTGGGGCTTGGTATGTGCAAATAGTTGTGCTTTCAAAATTGCAGGCTGCTTTTAAAAATTGGGCCCTGAATGTCTTCCAAATCTCTTCCACTGTGGCCAAGAATTTCTAAGGGGTAGCTTTTCCCTTTTGAACTAACATTCAGGAGAGGAGATAAAGTAAGATGCCTAGGGGGAAAAAAGCCCTCCTGAGAGCTGAATAATGATTTTCACTGAACTCGGCTGCAGCTAGTCAGGATGCACTCATTATTACTAACCGCTGAGGAGGCAATCAATAAAAACATATTAAAGGCCAGATCCTTGGCTGGTGAGTATCAGAGTAGCTTCACTGAAGTCAATGGAGCAATGCTGATTTACACCACAAATGGATCTAGCTGTTTGTCTTAACACAGCACTGCTTTATATAGAAAATATCAAAGAAATCCTTTTTGTTTCCTCTCATTAGAAAATATAATAATACACAAAGCAAACGATCAGTTAGCTGTCAGGGCAAGGGTCACAATGTTATGTACAAGCAATTAATAGTTGACATGGCTCTTTATTCAAGATCGCTTTTATTTCTCAAAAGCATCAATGTCTTCTATCAAGGGACTCCAAGCTTATGGGAAAACCATGCTCAAAGAAGGCATTTTACTTTCCCATAAATGGCTTGCTGCAGAACAAAATAGGGAAATATGTGCTGAACTTAATAAAAATATATAAAGGGCCACTTCCTAGCAAGTCTAAACTTTGCCTATTGAGAATAACACATTTAAAAAGCTGGGGAGAGCAGCCATGAAAAGTAAACTGTTCCTGCTAAAATACTGCAAAAAATATATATTTTAAATCTAAGAAAATATACCCAAAAAGAGATTAACTTGGCAAAAGAATTCAGAATGTCGCAGCAAATGATTTTCATTACATACAGCATCTGGAGTCATTCCAGCACAAGCAGACACCAGTATCAGAATACTTTGAGAGTGCCAGTGTGGATTTCATCGTCCCATTTTCACAATGATTTGTAGGGCCCTAACAAATGGGCCCTACAAAACTAAATCCCACTACCAGAAAAAACTAGTTATTAGTCAACCTATGAAGAAATGTTCCTTTTATATCTAGTTAAAATAATGTATTGAAATTGTTACATGCATGCATTTTAAAATTAAGTAGGAGAAAAGGGTGAATTTGTACAATTTTTATACATTTAAGGAGTTCTTTTTTAGTTGTTTTAAAGATTTTTTAAATATATTTAATAGGAAGAAATTTAGTCAATGATCTCAAAAGTAAGTGCTCCTGTTTCAGAGTTGTGATAGTGTTCTTCTGTAAAGCTTTGTTTCTTGAGACACCACTGAAAGATTTCTCATACATAGGACTGGCTGGAGTAAATAATTTGCATTAGATTTGCCAGTATAGAAAATGTTTACTTGCTTCAGCCTAATTTTACTCTGCATCTTATGTAATCATTGATACTTGTGCAGAGTGGGTATAAAACACTACTAAGTCTGAATGGTAGCATTTCACACCTACTTCAGTCAGGTGTAATTGACTCCACACGGTGCAAGCCTATGTAAAGTCAGTTGCATTGTCTGTTGTGTCTACTACAGATTGTGGGCCAGATTCTGATTGCAGATTCACTGATCTAAATTCATTAGGCTTGATTCTTTGTCTGTACATTATTATGGGGGTGCATTTTGTTTCCCAACAGATAAGGCCCATCTTCTATGAATTTACATCCTCATCCTGAATATCCTCATAGTATTTGACTTCTTTTAAATCAATGGGAGTTGAGGGTGCTCAGCACCATTCAGGATCAGAGACTAAGGGAGATTATAAAATGATTTTTTGAATGAGGCATTTGCTGTAATTTCAGATAACGAGAGTCCACATTTAAGAATGTGGATACTTATTGGATAGAGTATCTACTAAAAGTGAGTTTTGAACTATCTGCAGCTGGTTCTAATCCTTAGATAATTCAATCTACATGCATCTCTAATTTTAACATGAAGCAAGCCATCTGTAAAATGTTAGTTACATTAGAAGATACAAATCTAGATTTTGACCAGAGCAGAGCCAATCAAACATGACTTCTTATTTTCTTTGATCTTTGTATTTTCTGGAATAAGCACAAAAAAACCAAACAAAAGTCACCACAAAAATCAATCAAGGCCAGAATCCAGTCTTGAAACTACTAGGCACCCTTTTTGATTAGGGACTTCATTGCTGATAGATTTTCCCTGCTCACCACATGCATTCCGGGGGGGATTCAAGTTCTTCTGCAGAAATTAACTTGAAAGAGGATAACTATGCTTGCAATCATCTTATGAGCACTGCAGTAGGAATACAAAAAGGAGAATGTGAATTTGCTCCTAAATCATGTAAATGGCCCCTCATCTATTTCAGCTAAAAAATAGACTGAAATCATTTAAATAACTGGGGAAATTGATACAGAAAATTGCCAGCAATGAGAGTTCTTATGAAAATTCAATGCAGTAACTCTTTAGGTACATTTTATTCATATTCCCTAGTCACAGTGCACTAAAAATATGCTTACTTTTGTACAAAAGAGTGGTTTCATTGACTCTCCTACTTAAGATTTTGCATTAGGAAAAAATGGAATATGATTTGTAAAAGAAGAAAATTAACAATAATGAAAAAGCAAGTATGTTAGCAAAATTGAAGGACCATTATATACTTTTGGGCTTGATACACTTTCTTTGGAGCTTGAGATGTGCAAACTCTGGGCCTCATTCATTACTGCCTTGCACTTTGTGAAGTCATTTTTACACCAAAGCTAAGTGAGTGTCAAATGGGTGTAAAAGACTGAGACGGTAGCATGTTGTACTCACTTTGTACAGTGTAAATATCTGTGCAAAGTGATGGTCCAGTAACCAGTCTTTGGGGCGAGATCTTGGTCCATGATATGACCCCCTATACATTGCTCGGGCTGCAAAAATGGATGTAAAGCAGCTTTAAGCAGGCAGCTGAAGATTCTACTTCCTAACTGCTTCAGGGTATTCCCAAGTGGCATAAAGCTACTTTGCAGCAATGCCCCTTGTATAAAATTTGGCCAAAAAGAAAGAAAGAAAGAAGAAGAGAGAGCCAGGGGACGTAGAGAGTGGTCATTACCAGGAAAAAGATAGCCATATGAATAATGGATTACAAAAACATTGGGCCCATTTCAGCCAGGCTGCTCAGCACCTCCAACATCAAGCCCTTCATTAACAAGACGATTTCCACAAAATTTTTGTTCCTGTTGTATCATTTTATTAGTTCTAGTCTAGAAGTTCTGCAGTTGTAAGAGTTTGTTACACTGTCCAACTCACATCTCTGCAGCAGCTAGGAATTTGGAAGGCCTTTTAAATTATTCTATTATTTGTATATCTCATTCATGGCTGAGCTCATATACTGCATGCTGGTTCTCCCTGCTTGTCCCACTGAGCTTTTAGTGTTACAGTCTCCTCAGAGCTCAGGAGGCCAAATTATTTATCATGGATAAGATCTTCCTATACTCAGGTTACCCCTTTGTTAATTGATTTCACTGACATGCTGGGAGATTCAAGGAAGATTCAAAGTCAGATCCTGGCCACTGCTTTTATGTGCTCTGGCATCATAAAGTGGTGGAAACCAGCTGCATCTCCCCATCAGGTATAGCAAAGTATAAATAGCTCCTATGTCCCCCACCTACCCACACGGTAGGGTGACCAGATGTCCCGATTTTATAGGGACAGTTCCAATATTTGGGGCTTTTTTTATATGGGCTCCTAATACCCTCCACCCCATCCCGATTTTTCACACTTGCTATCTGGTCACCCTACCACACGGATTGCCCCTGGAGTAGGGAGTGTGCTGGAGGGGAAAGAAAGCTAGGAAGTCCTTACCAGCTGGCAGAGTTTGGGGCAGCTCCCAAGCTGCTCTAGCTTGTTGGGGCTTCACAAGTGGAGAACTGTAACTGGCTCCCACACACTTAAATTTCCTCTGCTATTCCCTGGAGGGAAAAGTCTCCTGCCCACGCTCCTTTAGAGGTGGTGCAGCTCTGCCCCACCTTCTATTGAGAGCCATGGCTTAAAATGACGTTGTATCCAAATCTGACTTATTTCAAATAAGCATAAACAAGGAAAGAAAATACTAAAACTCAGCCCTCCACGTGACTTTAAGTTTGATAAGCCAAAGGAATGGCCTGAGTGGAACGAGTGCTGCACCCGATTCTGAAATGCAACACACAACAATGAAGTACAGGGCAGGTCTTTAAAGTATTCAGCATGGAGTGAAGCTATCTGTATATCTTTTGACTTTGCAGGAGCTAACAATAACTGACATCGTCCATTCTTAAAAAGCCTGATGAACCTTTCATTCCAAAAAGGAATCTCATCCATGAACAGGCATGCTTATACCAAGAAAAAGAATGGGCACCTATCTTTTTGGTTCTACATTTGTACAGTGCCTAGCACAATGGGGTCAGGGTCCTTGATTAGGGCTCCTAGGTGCTTCTGTGATACAACTAATAGTTCCATATGAACAAATAAGCACTTTGGTGATCCAAAGCCCACTCAGAAAAGCAAAGGCACTGATGAAGTGATTAATTGCTCATGCAGCGTCTCTCATGCTGCCATCTGCTGTTTTCATGAGGAAATTTAGTGATGAGAAGGTGCCATGTGACATAAGTATTGACTTTTAGGGCTCAGTTCTGTGAGATGCTCGCTGTCGGGACCAAGACATAGGCAGCCAAGTCTAGTGGTTAGAGCCAGAAACGGAGTTAGGGAGTCAAGCCATGCGTCAGAGACGGAGCTAGAATCAGGGACTCAAGCCAAGGATCTGAGCTGGAGTTGGAGACCAGAGGCAAGGATCAGAAACAAGGCAGGGAAGCTGGACTTAGGAGTCAGGAAAGAAGGTAGGGTCCAATGTAATAGCCCCATAGAGGTCCAGACAATTTCCTGTGCCTCTCTTTGGCTTTAAATAGGATGCCCTGACCAATCAGAAGTCCTGGTGTTCCTCTAGTCAGGACCCAGGGGAGGGATCCCTGATGTAGCTTCAGGTTTCATAGTCCATCTGGTTAGTCAGATGTGCGGTAGGAGCAGGGAGGTAATAGTCAACTGGGAACCCCACAGCTTCAGGTTCAAGATCTGTGGATCATGACACTCTCATTGACATTCTTGGGAGTCAAGGGCATTCAGTACTTCACAGAATCAGGCCCTTATTTATTTTTTCATTGAATTAAGTAATCAGAATTCAAGGCATAACTCTGACTCACACGCTGTTATATTTAAGAAATGTAAATTTACTTATTTACTTTGGAAAATTCTTCTTTACTTCTGCTGATTCTGCCAGTTTTTTGACATGTGCTCCCTCCTGGGGTACAGTGAAGGGTTGGTCATTTTTGCAGAAAAGCAAAGTACATTGATTAATGGGTGAAATAATGTATTCATTCTGGTGTATCCTGTACCTTTCTATGAGTAAATTTTAATTGGAAGACTTGCATAAATGGAATGTAAATGTGTCTACTACACAGCATTTGTCTGGTGCTTTAAGAGCCAAAGTTCAATTCCTGATGTCATTAATCAGGAACTATAATTTGTAAATGTGGGGTATGTAATGGAAATTAAAACAAATGTGCTGTATTAACTAATCCCTCATTCACAGGTAAATCTCTTTCATAGTGAGCTCATTCAACCTAAGTACATACTCCGTCCTTAAGACAGTACCATCATAAATTGTCTAATATGCTTATGCAGCAAAGAATCCTGTGGCACCTTATAGACTAACAGACGTTTTGCAGCATGAGCTTTCGTGGGTGAATGCCCACTTCGTCGGATGCAAGAGGCATCTCTTCTAATCAGTTCTAATCAGTTTCTTATTGCACATCCGACGAAGTGGGCATTCACCCACGAAAGCTCATGCTGCAAAACGTCTGTTAGTCTATAAGGTGCCACAGGATTCTTTGCTGCTTTTACAGAACCAGACTAACACGGCTACCCCTCTGATACTTAATATGCTTATGTTTCACTATCCTTTACTGGAAAGGACCAGGACTATTGATGTGTGTGCTGTAGGACCAAGGGTAAAAGTAACTTAAGTGGCTTACTGGTACGCAGGGAGGCCGGGGTCCTGAGCAAGGTGGGGGCAGGGCCTCAACCGGAAGGGATGGGGCCTCGGGCAGAAGGGGCCACACTCCCTCAGCCAGCCCTTCAGCATGGCCTGACGGCAATTTAAAGGGCCCGGGGCTCCTGGCCATCACTGCTACTTCAGGGCTCCAGTTGTGATTTAAAGGGCCAGAGCCCCGGGGCCCTTTAAATTGCCGCTGGAGTCCTGGGGCTCCCGGCCACTGCTGCTGCTACCTCGGGGCTCCAGCTGTGATTTAAAGGGCCAGAGCCCTGGGGCCCTTTAAATTGCTGCTGGAACCCCAGGGCTCCCGACCGCTTCCTCTGCTACCTTGGGGCTCCATCTGTGATTTAAAGGGCTGGAGTTCCAGGCCCTTTAAATCGCTGTGGCTCCTGGCCACCGCCAGTATGGTTGTCTGTGTACCAGCTCTTACCATTATGCTGTTCTGGACCGGACCGGCTTACCTTCCCCTCTGTGTAGGCCCTATATAACTAACCTTCTTTAGCTCTGCTGGAGCCTATGCTTTGGGATCACAGTTCAGAAAAACACTTAAGCATATGCTCAGTTCAACTGAAAGCAATGGAACTTAAACATGTTCTTAGATCTTTACTAAATTGGCGCTTGAAGAAGAAAAGGCTGCCTACCATGAATGTCATCATGAGTGGCCATGATGTGTTGCATAGTGGCAACTGTTAAGCTCCTTTGGGGGCCAAAATACCTCTATAAATGTTCCCAAACTGTAGTGTTTACAGTGAAAGATGTTATAAATGAGTGTGGGGCCATTCAGTTTTAGAATTCCTAATCAAAACAGTACACATTAAACGATCTCTGACTCGTATGTTTTGGATGTGCAATAAGAAACTGATTAGAATCTATCCCCTATATTTATTTCCTTGATTGGTTTTGATGTTTTTAATGGTTTTAATTCAGCAAAGATGTATCCAGATATCACATTGTACGTTACAGTCAATGCTAAAATCATTTCTGCATTGATCTGCCTGTTATCCTTGTAAATGCAATAATGGCATACAAATCTGCATGTCAGCTTTTTCATCATAAATGTGTCCAATATATTGATAGAAACCTTCTTGCCTAGGTCTACAAGTTTCAAAAGAAGTCTCTATTACTGTAGTAAGCAGTTAGTTATGTTCTTTGTTTGGGAGAACAGCTTAGTAAAGAGTAAGGTCTAAATGCACAATCCTGCATTACTTGTGTAAAGTAGAACTGAGCCCTAACTTTGTGTTTGTTACGCTCAGAAATACTTTTGCAAATACATCAGACTTAGAAGAATAATTAATTAATATGTTGTGCTAGTGATCAAAATTTCCAAGTATTGCTCAATAGCAATTGTTTTTACACCTTAATGCATTTCTGCCTAATAATATTCAACCACATTTTAATTTTTTTTAGCAAGGATGTTGGTGACCCTGTATTATATTATTATTATGTATGAAAGCAGATTTGTTTGGTTTATCTGGCATGGCTCATCTGAAACTAATTCATATCTAAATTGCCCCATCTGAGTGCACAGATACATAGGCAGATTTATCAGGTGCTTGGAACCCAAATCAGTCTTTCATTTAGAAATTGACAGTACCAGATGCTCTGAAGCAGCACACTTCCATCCCGATAGAGAGCTGGAAGAAATTTTTCTTTGTTGTAGTTAGTCTTTTTTAGATTTCATTTTCCTGCCAATGGTTTTCATCTGTGAACTTGCTGCAGATGTTACCAGTCCTTGAGATGGCGGATCATAGTTGCACTGCTCCCTGAATCCTGCAGCTACCATTATCAGTTCTGAAAGGAAATGTTACTCACCTGCCATCCTATCAGTTGACAAGACAAAGTGATGGTGGTCAGAGCACGGGAAAAGAGGGATGGAACCTAGAAAAATCCCGAGGCTGTCAGAAGGAAGAGGGCAGACTTAAGAGACAGCTTAAATTCATTGGCTTATATGACATAAAGACTATGAAGGATTTCTTAAACTGCGCACAACAACATGACAAAAGAAAAAACTGCTAAAACACATGCCTGTTCATTTTTATTCCAGAGTCAACTGTGGGCTCCCAGCCTGTTTTAAAATCAACATTTTACAGCAAGAGACCAAATAGCAGTGCAACACGTCAGGCACTTCCTCTCACTGACAAATGGTTCAAGTAGAGTAATAGCATGAACAGAGCTTCTCTGTGGAGATATATGTGAGTATGTATTTGTATGCATAATATTATAAATGTATTAGATATATTGATAGATAATTAAAATTCAGTTCTGTGGCACCTTATAGACTAACAGATGTATTGGAGCATAAGCTTTTGTGGGTGAATACCCTTTGTCAGACGTGGGTATTCACCCACGAAAGTTTATGCTCCAATACGTCAGTAGTCTATAAGGTGCCACAGGACTCTTTGTTACTTTTTACAGATCCAGACTAATACGGCTACCCCTCTGATAAATTCAGTTCAACTACTTTTCTGATTAATTCCTGGGTAAATAGTAGAATAATTGTTGTGGCAGTAGAAGTCAATAACACATAGTCTTTTTTCATGGCAAAATTTTGTTGATTAACATCCCTTCAAAGGATTCCTAAAGAACGCTCAGTCTGTTTTTCACTGAGACAGCTCTCTGTGGACTATGAAAAGCTGCACAAGCTAGTTTTTTTCTGGACATTGGACCCACATTTAAATGCTGGGCTACTCTCAGTTTGACCCCAAAGGCAAAGGGTTCCCTATATCCCCATTATAACCACAATTCTTTGTATTAAACTTTTACCATTAGGTCCCTTCATCGCAGCGCTGTTTTTTGGTTAAGGAGGGCTGAGGCTCATTAATGCTGCTCCTTATTTGGACAGAGGAGCTACTTATTATAGGACAAGGTAAGGCACATTTTTCCCTAAAAGTAAAGGGTGACATTCACCTCAGTTTAAAACATTGGCACAAGGTCCCATGTATTTCTTATTCCCTACCTAAGCTCTTAATAGGAGGTTTACATAGTGTATGGAGCTTTTGTATGTCCTTTCCGCTGGGGGTGAATTTCACCAAGGATGCACTAATTCAGGCCAAGCAAATCCAAAGCCGGGTCTCTTGTATGACAACACAGACCACTTATCATTGCAGCTGGTTGAAAAAAAAGGCAGGGGGGGTCTGTGATTTTTTTTTAATTTCCAAGTTTTTGAAGAAAAAAATTAAATTAAAAATGTTATCACAACTAAAAAACACTTAACTACAAATAGCCAAACAATGGGAAATGTTTTTGCCTGAAAACATAATTTAAATGTTTCCCATTTTATAAAATGTTGGCAATGTTAAAATTTTGACCTGCTCTATTTATCATTATCCCATTTGTGCTGGTATTTTTTTCAATGCTTGCAAATATGTAGTCAAGAGTAATTTCAAAATGGCTTCACAAAAATGTTCCTATAAAAGCATGGTTGGGTTAATTAACACTGCTGCGTGTATGTGTGAGATATTTTTTTCTTATTTCAGCACTGAAGTTTTCCTGATGTTGTTGTTGTTTTACAAATTGACTACTGTGAAAATAAGAAATAAAACTTAAACTAACTTGATTTTTTATAAGTCCTACACATGAACAAAACTGTACATTTAAGAAATGTCACAGAAAAAGAAACATTTAGGCTTAAATTTTCAAAAGTGACTAGTGACTGCAGTACCTCAGATTTTGGTGCCCAACCTACCTGACACCTTAAGCAGTGACTCTCAATCTTTCCAGACTACTGTACCCCTTTCAGGAGTCTGATTTGTCTTGTGTACCCCAAGTTTCACCTCATTTAAAAACTACTTGCTTACAAAATCAGACTAAAATACAAAAAAGTGTCATAGCACACTGTTACAGAAAAAATTGCTTACTTTCTCATTTTTACCTTATAATTATAAAATAAATTGTTAGGAATATAAACATTGTACTTGCATTTCAATGTATATAGGGTGACCAGATGTCATGATTTTATAGGGACAGTTCCGATATTCGGGGCTTTTTCTTACATAGATGCCTATTACCCCCACCCCGTCCCGATTTTTCACACTTGCTATCTGGTCACCCTAAGTGTATAGTATGCAGAGAAGTATAAACAAGTCATTGCATGAAATTTTAGTTTGTACTGACTTCACTAGCGCTTTTTATGTAACCTGTTGTTAAACTAGGCAAATATCTAGATGAGGTGATATACTCCCTAGAAGACCTCTGTGTACCCCCAGGGGTACGTGTACACCTGATTGAGAGCCACTGCCTTAAAGGGACCTAATTTTCAGAGAGTGGGTGCTCAGCACTTCCTGAAAATCAAAGTGTTTCAAGTTGGGCCTCGCATCCCCCCAAATTTAAGACCTCCAAAAGCAACAGTCACTTTTGAAAAATTAGGCCTTAAAGCTAAGTTTTAAATGTTTGTCCTTTCCACTCATCCTATTAAAAATGGTTATTCAAGCACAGATGGGGATCTGAGTTTTGCAACAAATTTCAATTTTAATTTGTAAAATTAGCTTACTGATGAATAAGTAATGATGTGCTGAGAAAGGAGTGAATATTAAAGCTAAGTTAATACATAATTCCCTAGGTCAGACATCTGCTCACGTTTTTGTTCTGTTTGTACAGGGCCTAGTGCAATGAGGTCCATGACTGGGACTCCTTGGCACTATGATAATAGAATTAATAAATAATAATTAATCATTAATATCTTTTACATCCTCACAGAAGGCGGCAATGGAATTGCACTGCTCTAAACGGGCTTGCTCCATGCACCTCCACTGAGCCCATTCAGAGCAGAATTTGGCCACTTAAAACCTTGATTCTAGCATTTCTGTAAATATGTTGGTCTTTTCACTTTATAAGACAATTCTGTTGCTACTTTTTACAAAAGAGAGAGAGACCAAAAAGCCATTAGAAGCTGTTTACCCCATGGAGTTTCAATGTTTACATTGATGTGACACAGACTATTTCAAGAGAACCTAAAGGGATTTTTATTTTTTCCCCTTGAGAGCTTACTACTGGAACACTGTGAGAAACCATTTAATATGTACATTTTATTGCCAATTCACTTAAATAAAAATGCAATAGAAGCATGATGTTGAGTATTGTTAATTCAAAATGTTTAAATGGATTACTGCTTCAAAGGATCAAATATCCTCTTTAATACATTCTAAAGAAACAGTGTGACACACTGCCTTGTTTTTATATTTTGCAATATAAATGGAACGTTCCTCTGTTGTGACTAGGTTCCATAAATATTAGACATGCACAGATGTGAGACTGCGGTTCTTCCTTCAATATCCTGAATATTATTATTTAATATTTATATTACAGTAGCACCAGGTGCCCTGATCAGAATCTATGAGAGTAAACCTGCTTCTTCATCATTACATTTAACAAATTCAGTATTCTTCCACTTTGAAAACCTTCTATTATTCAAACTCCAGTTATGTGCATAAGTAAAAATGATATTGTCACTTAGCTCCAGATTAGCTGGAGATTAGCCTATCAATTATCATTTTTCAGGAGTTAAGAGTAAATGATGGGAAGTAAAATTAACTCATCAGGTGAAATCTTGGCCCCACTGAAGTCAAAGGCAAAACTCCAATGGAATTTGATAGGGTTAGGTCTTCCAAATAGATGGCCCTGACCTCAGGTGCTTTTGGGGACTGAACCTTCTGTTTCTTCTATGGAGAGGAAAAACCCAACCCCCAAAGGAACCATCAAAAGTCTCTGTAATGGAGATGAAGAGAAAATCCTCCATAATGACAGAAGGAGTAATTTAAACCATCTATGGATGGATATTAAATTATTTCCCCCCTAGACAGACACCCTAGAACAATACTGGGATAGTCAAAGTTCTTTCAGACATTTTTAGTTTGCTTCAGATTTACTGAAGAAACTGAATACCCTCGTAAGTAATAGGATATGAGTTCTGTGGGAAGCAGACCTCTTTTTTAATCCTAATTTATAACATTAAATGTCTCAAAGATTCAGACCCCCAACCTCACATTGAAGGACTTGAGCTATTTAATTTAAAACTGTTAACCATTTTCATGTTTCCTTAGTGGAAAAATTAGTTTAAAAATATTTTACATTCAAGCTACCTAGAAGTCATAAACAATTCCCAAGCTGAAGGTTTCCAAACTACGTTGATTAAAAAAACACACAAAGAAATTATTACTCACAAAGAAATATTGTTTGAAAACGTATAGTCTAAAAGAGAACATGCCAGAGAAATGAAGCAATAAGAGAAATAGCCTATTTCCTTCAAGGGCAGAATAAAAATTCTTGGAATGTATATAGCCTCCACTGTATACTTCAGTGGTGATCTTCTGTGGTTCAAACTTTCCACAAACTTCTTCTAGTAAGATGAAACTCCACATGTATGGCCAGATCCCTTCTAGTGTAAATCAGCATAGCTCCATTGAAGTCAATGGGTTTACAACATTTGAGGATCTGCCCCACAGTTTTGTTCATTGATTTCATCTGTGCAATTTAGTCTTTATACTAAACCAACACATGGCATCACCCTGGCAGGAGATGAGCCCTTGAAGTGAATGGGAATAGTGGAAGCTGAGCCCCTTTCAGGATCAGACCCATAGTGAGTGAGGCTTCTGTCTCAAAGTGAATTAATCTTTTGGAGGCAAGAGTTTGGATTTCCCAGACATAACTGTTATCTCTTATTCCAGTAGCTGGAGTGTAACCTACCCCAACAATTAGCATTAGACCCTTGAATCAGAGGGCATCATAGGGCAGAATAGTTTTATATGTTCTGTTAACAATCTATCTTTACAGTAAAACCATGAGCATCCACCTGATTTGGAAACTGATATTTACGTATTCAAAATTTACCAACATCCAGAATAAAACAAGATTCAATGCATCGGTTAAATCTTCGGAAAGCTAAAGCACACTAGTTGTAACAAAGATTGTCAACTAAGAAACTGAACAAGTCAAACAATTCAAAACAATGTCCATAAACAACTGAATTTTTCTGTTATATGTAATATATTCCAAAGGTTGGAGGAATTCAAGTGCTCTTTATAGTCTGAACCTGAAATAGTAGGGCTCTTTATCGCCCAGCAGGTTATGGAGTTCTTACATACACTGTCTGTGTGTGTCTGAAATTTACTACTAAAACAAAAGTTCCTTTATTCTTTAATCATAACTTATTCACTACTTGAAAGTCACGTAAAAGAGTTGAAGAAATATATATTTCTTTCCAAAAAGTCTGGGTCTGTGTGTTGTATATTTGTACCACAATGATGTTGGCTGTCTACGCCACAAAAACACACTAAATTCAAATCAGATTTAGGATTTGACTTAAATGCACTGAACAAAAGCAATGATATAAAGGCTGGAACTCATCATATTCTGTCTAGGCACTGCAAGACATATAATATTTTCTCTTCAGAAATTCTTAAATGTACAACAGGCCAAGCTGAGGATGAATTTGATGTTTTGAGTCTGGATTTTCTTGCTTTTGTGAATTTAGTTCAATTCCTTAATTTTATTTTTGGCATAGTTTTATTGTTTGATTACTTTCTAAAATAGTTCTTATTACTATTTTGCCATAGTAAAAAAAGAAAAGAAAATGGAGAATGTGGGTTTTCCTACTGTCTCAATAGTATGGTCACCTTGTGTATTAAGAAAGCGGCCTAAAACTAAGATCTAGCTCATGGTTCTACAACAGACTTCCTCTGTGACCCTGGGCGTACAACTTAGTATGTCCGTACTTTAGTTTCCCATCAGTAAAATGGGGATTGTGGGGAGTGCTTGGGCTTGGGGATTCAGCCCCACGGCTCCGTTCCCAGCTTCAGTCCTGTGGGGTGGGGGAGGCGGGAGCGAGGGGAGGAAGGACACTGGGGCTTCAGCCCTGTGGCTCTGTTCCTTGCTTGAGCCCTGTGGGGGGCAAGGGGTGGGTGGGTGCTGGAGCTTGGGGCACTCCCCCTGTAGCTAAAGCCCTGAACCCTGACGTGCCCCCCCCCAGCTGAAGCAGAGCTGTGGGGAGCCCTGAGCGCTGGTGTTCTCCTTGAGGCTGAAACCAGGAACAGAGCTGCTGGGCTGAAGCCCTGAGCCTGCAGCCTGCAGGTCTAAAGCCCTGAGCCTCGGTGCTCCTGCGGGGCAGAAGCCTTGAGGCCCCTCCTGCCCGCCCGGACCTCTGGTGTCCCAAGGGTCAGAAGCCCTTCTCCCCCAGCCCTGACACCCTCCCATCCTGCAGCTGCAGCCCCAAAACCCCATGGCTGAAGTCCATAACGTCTTGTTCAGTTATGAACATTTCAGAGTTACAAACAACCTCCATTCCCGAGGTGTCTGTAACTCTGAGGTTCTATTGTAAAGCTTCTTTCATTATGGATTTGGCATAGTCTGGATGATGAAGAAGTCCATTTAATGACAAGCAAGGGGAAATTATACCACAATATTTTGCTGGTGGTAACAAAGTCTGGTACAACCAGTTATGAAGCTAAATTCCTTGAAGACAAATTCAGGGGTATGTCTGAATCTGGCATGAGTGGAGGGCTTACATTTGAGATGGATAAATGGCTTGAGTCTACAATATCAAATTTGATTTTGAAAGCCTGATGATATCACCAGTGGGCAGGAATGTTTGAATCTACTTGTGTAGCTGTTCCTGCTGGCTGGATCTCATATTCAACTCCCTCACCCCCACAGGGTTGCTTACCTGCTGCATGTGCTGCTGTACTAGGGCTAATTGCTGGCCAGTATCAAGCCTTTCATTCCTGAATAAGCTAATAGAGAAGTAGCCCAAGGACTCATTTAATTGAAGCTGATATTCTAAATCCAGTACAATCTGGATTCAGATGAGGAATGGGATGGAAACAGCTTTTGTGGCACTGATGGATTATCTCTGGCTGTCAGTGGATGGTGGGCAGACATCTATTTTCATCCTCTTGGACCTCTGTGCAGAATTTGATATTGTTGACACTGCTCTCTCACCTAAGAGAGGTGGCAGATGCCAAGGGGAATTCACTCAGTAGTTTAAATTCTTCCTGGGGGGGGGGGTGAACCTAAAAAGAGCACCTCTGCCACTAGATTCCACACTTGTGGAGTCCCACAAGGATCAATTTTCTCTCCAGTCCTATTCAACACCTATGTGCAGCACCAGGTGAAGTGGCAAGGTGACATGGTCTTAAGTGCCAGCAATATGCAGATGACACACACAGCTACAGCTTTATTTATCTTTCAATCACATATGACCATACTACCACCACCAAGATCGATGGCCCAGTGCTTGCACAAAATCAGTTCACAGATGAATAGCAGCTGGCTGAAGATGAACTTGAGAAAGACAGGAGTGATGCTGATGTGCTGGTGTGCAGAAGAAAGCACTCTGAACAGTTTGCAGCCACCTTTACAGTCTCCTTTGTGTACACGTTGATGATTAGTCATCTCAACCTGCTGTTCTAGGAGTACTTTCTGATTCCTCACTGACACTAACTTCCCATATAGCAACATCCACAATTAACTCTTTCTACCATCTTTGGTTGGCTAGGAGACTCCATCACATCACCACAGATGACCTGGCTGGCATTGACTATACATGCCAACACAAAAAACACCACAAGCATATAGGGACAAAATTAGAAAGGCCAAAGCACAGAATGTGATTTATTAGTTTCGGGTGCCACAAGGACTCCTCGTTTTTACCATAAGTGGATATGTTCATGGGTGCAAAGATACAAGGAGATGCATAAGTGCCTCAAGATGATGTGCCTAAGAGTCAGCATTCTGCATAGACTCACTGAAGTGAATAGAGACGAGGTACATGAAGACACCAGTACCAGACACAATGAGATGTCTACCTTATGTTGAAACATAGCAACTCATATATCCTCAGCAATAATTAATAACGATTCAGGCAATAAAGTGAATAAAAAGGGGTGATGTCTCCTGAGGCATCCTTCTCCCCCCTCCCCCTTTGCCTGGTCCTTGTCAGAACGTTGTTTGTTATAAGCTCTTCAGCACCAGGTTTCTGCAAAGAGCACCTCACCTGGGTAGGGCACCGTGCAAATCAAAAAGCAGGTGCTCCCGAGTCAGCAGGGCTCCAAAGACAAGGCAGCGAGTGCCCAGACAGTGAGCTACACCAGTGCCTTGAGCCACGGTAATGCTCTAGGACAAACACGGCGAGGTGTACCTGTGCCTAGGGGCAATGAGCTGTATCAGTGCTGCTTAGACAGAGCCAGGCAGGTCCTGAGGGCGGCCTGCACCAGTCAGTCGCGACGAGGGCAGCTGGGGCTCACGCCCTGCAGGGCACAGCAGCCGCTCGCCCAGGCTCGGCAGGGCAGGTCGGCCCGCTCCCCTCCCGGCGGGCTCCTCAGCCTTCAGGGGAAGCCCTGGCTGCCAGCTGAGGCGGAGTCGGAAGCACGAAAGCACTGGGCGCTATTGGGCGGGACTGACAGCAGCAGGAGGAGCTGGAGCTGCCGCGGCGGTGCTGGGTCGCGGAGCTGTGACTGAGCCCGGGCAGCGGCGAGCGAGCGAGAGCAGCAGCAGCAGCAGCGGCGGGCGCTGGGGCAGCCGCGAAGCCTGGGGGATCCCCGGGAGCCCGCGCGTGCGGCTCATGAGCCCGGCGCGGAGCCGCAGCCGCCTCTCGCCGCCGCGGCTCTGCGGGTGAATGAACCTGCCTCCCCCACCGTCTCCACTAGCGCGAGCGGCTTCGCCGGGGTCCCGGACCCCAGCTTCTCCCGACACAAAATGGACGGTTTCGCCGGCAGTTTGGGTAAGTGGCGGAGCCTGTAGCATCCAACTCCCGGGGACAGTCCGGGGCAGGGGGGCCCGCCCCCTCGTGCACGCCACACAGCGGCGGGGCTGTAAAGCTGCCCTTGAGGGCGACGGGCCCCCCGTCCCGCCCCGCGGGGTGGACTTTAGCAAGTGCAAGAGTCTCCTTCAGGTCCCACGTGCTGCCTGAATGCGGGTGCGGGCTGAAAGGGGACTGCGGGGTTTACTTCAGGGTGTTACTACTATATATATATTTTGCTTTAGCAGCTGTCAGGCAAAGATCCTGCCGAGATCTCTGTTCTCATTTGCACAGTCACGAATCCGCTCAAAATCCTAGCCGGGCAGAAACACGCGGGAGGAACCAACCTCTATAAAACCTGGGGCTCCCGGCCTTCTCCGTTTCGGGCGCGGGGGATGGTTAGTTTTTGGCTGGGTGGAAGCCGGGTGTCCTGTGCCGTGGTGGGGGGCTGTGGGCATGGGGAGCTGCGCCAGCGAGGGGATGGGAGGGAGCGAAAGCTGCCGGCGTGGTGGCCAGGATGGAGTGTGGGTTGCCCTCCGCGCGCTTGGGTCGCCGCCAGCTTAGCCGCTTCTTTGCCAACCACAAGGGCCAGGCAGGTGCTTTGGCCTCTGCCTTCACGGGAGCTCCTCTGGGGCCGGATGGCATCTGGGGCATGTTTTAGTGTGAGGGAATAGTATGGGGTGAAGGGGAGCCGCTTCATTGAGAAACCGGGGAGGGAACCTCACTCATTATAGTAGCAGTCCTCGGGTTATGCCCAAATCCATGTTTTCAGTCCTGAATTTAATGAATCTGCCTTTCATAAACAGTTCTATGCTTATACCGGGTTCTGTATCACACACAGCTAGAAGTGTGCAAAATCTGAGAGTTACAGCCTCCAGTGCTCTCATTGATTGACTCTTGATCAGAAAGTATTGTGACGCTCTCTCACTGTTAGCAATTTTTAGGTTAACTGCATCCATTCTAAATGCCTGAATTTCACCCACCTGTGACCAGTAGTTTAGTTTTGTTTCTTGCAAAATAAAAGGAACTAGAAAGTTTCTCAGGAAATAATGTTTTATTGAGTAAAATATATATTTCACATTGCAATCATGGTGAGGTTAATGTGGATAGGTCAGCAACTGAAAGAAGAAAATGTTTGGTTTTGGTTATGTGTGTGAGAATACACTCAGATCTTTAAAGAGACATCAACTTGAATCTGGTCAGTTTCATGCAAGGGGTTAAAAGTAGTTTCAGGTAGGCTTGCCCCATTGTTCTTCCTCTACCATTTTTGTGTGGTTTTACAGTTATATTTTCATGTTAATTCCCCCCCCCACCCTTTTTGCTGTGTGAAAGACTCACCCAGAGGAAACTGACCAAGATCCTAATCCTGCAATAAGCACTGTTTAGAAGAGTCCTGTGCCTGGGTAAAGTACATTTGCAGGATTGGGTCCCAGATGACTTGAGAAGAAATGCTTGGTGGGATCTGTAGCTGGGATAAACTGACATAGCTCCATTGAATTCAACTGAGCTATAACAATCTATGCAAATTGAGAATCTGGTCCACGGAATATACACAAAGTGTCAAAATATGATTTTTTCCCCTTATTTCTCACAGTCATGCATCTTCTTAGGAGTTACATGTAACAATAAAAGGTAAAATAGTTTCACAAATGTGTGTGTTTTTTTTTAAAGTTGTTGGTATTCTAAAAATCTTAGAATACGTGTTGTGTATGTTTCTAGCTATAGAATATACTTTGATTTTATTAAAAAATATGGCAACTCAGGATAGTTTATTTAGTAACATTTTTCAACAGTACATATTATGAACACCTTTAAGGGTGGAAAAGTGCAAATAATAATATATATTTTCAACTTTTTTTTCATAATGCCATATACAAGTCCATTTGCAGTACCAAAACACAAAGTTTGTTATTTTTCAATGCAGTTGCATCTATTCCATGACAATAGCTGTGATAGGGAGAACTCCTGCAAATCTACCTTTTGTGGTATGATAGGTCTCTCCTTGTAAAGATTAGATTTTCAGTTCAATTTTACAGTCCTACTGTGAAATCCATATAATTAGAAAATTCTTCTCAGTTTTTTAGAAAAAATTACTTATTTAAATGCTTTTGAGTGTGATTATGACCTTTTAGATTTTTGAAATGTCTATTCTGGCATTTGGGGCATCTGCCTGAACCAAACTGGTAACCATAATTAACAGTATGCTATTTTGTATTTGGCTCTCTGCCTTGTACTCTATTCCTTCTTGAATAATTTTCATGGTCATTGTATGCCCTGTGATCAAAAAGTGACACATGAGGAAAATCATACAGGTTCTGTTTCCATTTTTAACAGGAAAAATTGTGCCTCTGGGTGACACATGCAAATATAATACAGTTAATATTTATAAGCATCTTCACCCCAGTGGTAAAGTTGATCAGCATTTCAAAGAGTATCAGTACTGTGTTAACACATGAAGTGCTAGCCATCCCACCTCAGCTTGCCTAAAGCTATTGGTTTTTTTTCTTATGTCAGGAAATAAAATGTATGCGAAAAGTGCCATTTTGTTATGTGGACGTTGGTGTTTGTAAGGCATTAATTCTACTGGAGTCAGATCCTGCAGCATCTTACTGTCATGAATAATCCTTATCCATGTGGGTAGTCCTATAGGCCTCACTTGCATGTATAAGGCTTGCTTGCATGAGTAAGGGGTTGCAGGCTTTGGCCCCTCATTTGTACCATTGTTTGGTCAGGAAACAGTGATTATGATTTATTAAAATTTAATGAGGGCTGAACACAGTTCAATATGCCTACTTTTTAATTACATATAATGTGATCTTACATCCATTGTAAATTGGTCTTTGATTTTTTTTTTTATAGTGAGCATTGACCAACAGCTGTTTTCTAGGCTTTGGTTAAGGAAAGGGCATTCTTAGAATTTTTAGCTTTGAAGTATGATGCTTTATATAACTACCTTGTTTTTCATTTGAGTCATGCTGTGTATTTTTTGTTGTTTTTTTTGTGACTAAAATTGATTGATTGTTGCACTTGCTGGTAATCCAAACCGAATGATATGTATGTATATTGTTTGAGATTTTGAATACTTCCAATTAATATCAAAACAGTATACATTAGTAGTTTTCTGTCTCAGGAAGGCCATAAATTTACTCAATTTGGAGAAGAGTATAGAAATTTACTTACTTTTCTGTGAGTAAAAGTACTTTAGCTAGACTGTGTGTCTGTGTGTGTGTGCGTGTGTGTGCACGCGCGTGTTATATCAGCCAAGCATGCTTGCTGCAGAGCAAGTTGTCCTGTTAATAATGGGGCCTGTCATTATTATTGGGAAGGCAAAAAGTTATTACAGATTGTGCCCTCCAGCACAGGCAGAAATACTTTCTAACATGTCTCTTGAAGTTGAAAAGACTTTACTCATCTGTTTTCTTTTGGCTTTCTTGTTGAAACTTTCATGAGCATAAACAAATCAAACAAACCCATTTTTATATGTAATTTTAAAATTATTGTTGAGATCTGGATAAATACAACATTGTACATAACACGCAAGAGAGTATATTACTGAACATGAGTAAAAAATCCATATATTACAAATTAACTTCCAGTTGAGGCAATTATTGATTTCCTTATAGAACAGAATACTGAAGTCCTTTTTTCTTCTCTGCCAGAACTTCAAAGCATTTTGAATTTAATTGTCTTGCTGTTGGGCCTGATGTATAATCAGGACTGGGTTGTTTATGACACAGAAATGTCTTTAGCACGTTATAACAATATGGTATAAAACACTTCAAAAAGATCCCTCCAACAAAGGAGGCTTTGACAAAATGGTATCCTATAAAAATCAAATGAAGAATTCTCACATTCTTATTAATTCTAGCTCTTGAATGGTGCTCTCTGCCCTGGAGTGTCAATTAACTCTTCACTGAAAGATTGGAAATATTTTGACAAAAAGATTAAATCAGTCCCTGGAAAAGCAAACCAAAAGAATAAATAATGTGGTGTTACAGCTAATAGGTGAACACAAATATATCTTTCAGGGGAACAAGAAGGAAGGAGAGCCATTACTGTTTGTGAGAATTGGAGAAATTCATGAGAAAGTGATGTATGAAGGGCCATAATATGTGTGTGTGGAATATGGATACCTGTACTCTTACCACATATTGTCACTAAATAGCAGAAATGGGTGATAGCATTATAGACTGGAGTTAGCTGCCAAATGTTTGCTGCTCTAATTCCTCCTTTTTGTTCTTTCTTCCCCCATTCCCTGTGCCATATTAGATGACTGGAAAATCTTGATATTTAATTGCCTGCTGCCACCCCTTCCTAGTATACATAGCTGTTTACCAAAGAGATGCGCCTTTTGTTGATTTAGAAGATAGGGTGACCAGATGTCCCAATTTTATTGGGATTGTTCCGATATTTACTTGTTTGTCCTGCGTCCCGACCGAACATCGGGGATGGGGAGCTGCCAGTGGGTGCTCAGCCCCCACCAATTTTTCCTATGCCCCGGCAGCTCTTTTTTTGCTCTGCTGCCGGCGACCTCCTGCTCCCACCATGTCACGATATTTCATGTCTCTCATCTGGTCACCCTATTAGAAGAGCAAGTCACTAAAGGCCATCATGGGCTGTGCTAAACTAGCAGATGCTCTGGAAGAAGCTGCTAGATTTGAGAAGCGCCATCTGTTGAAATGGTCACTGCCCCTCTGCACTCTCTCTTAGTTAAGGTATTGTTAGAAGAATGTGAGTTATCATTCTGCTATGGCTGGGCTGAGCATGGTGGAAAATGAGTAGAACTAGGTGATTACCTACAGCAAAGGTTGTTCACCATCTATATGGGCAGGTGTATGGAGGCAGAAATTGCTACATTTTTGATGTTCCCTCTTCTAGACCTCTGAAGTGAGTGTGTGGGTGTGCTAGCAATTTTATTGTTGGTACTACTACTAAGTTCAATTTAGATCAGGGGTTCTCAAATTTCTTTGCACCGTGACCCCCTTCTGACAACAAAAATTACTACACAACCCCAGGAGAGGGGATTGAAGCTTGAGTCTGTCTGATTCCCACTGCCCCAGGTGGGGGAGCCAAAGCCTGAGCCCCACTGTCCTGGGTGAGGAAGGGATCAAAGCCAAAGCCCAAGGGCTTTTTCAGCCCCAGTCAGGGGGCCTGTAACCCGAGCCCAGCCGCCCTCGGGCTTCGGTTTTGGCCCTGGGCGGCGGGGCTTGGGCTTCAGCCCCGAGCCCCAGCAAATCTAAGCCAGCTCCGATGAAATCATTAAAATGGAGTCGCGACCCACTTTGAGGTCCCGGCCCACAGTTTGAGAACCGCTGATTTAGCTCATTTGCTGGGCCTTTGTTTGAGGAATCACTCTATCCTATTCTCAGGGGCTGATGAGTTGTACCTTCCTTAAAAATGAAAACCTGGACAGAACAGGATTGTGGTTTGACAAAGAAAAGTTAACTTGATTGGTACCAGCAGATGTCAGTCACACTGGCAAAGGAGACAGTTGGTGGCTTTTTCACACACTGAGGTAGTCCATCTTGTTAAAATAGGAATTAATTGGCTGGAAGTAGCCATCCTTCATTATGTCAAACAACTGAGAAAATGACTGTATGTTGCAAAAGTGACCTTTTGTGCAGTAAACATGCAGTGTTGGGAATGGCTGGCAAGTAAAACTTCTGTTTTTTTAAAAAACCCAAGTGTGGTTATTTTATATTTTCTTTAGAAGAGTACTTAACATCTGGAACACTCCAGAGAATTACTGTTCTACTTAAAGTCAGTTTCTTACTCCCTAGCCTAATACTTTTTGATTTGAGCATAACTATGTGTTGGATTTAATTCTCTGGGAAGACCTAGATTCAAAGACATAATAATTTTAAAAAAATTCATTGAGGTTGTATATCATGTTATATGTAAGAGAATATTGAGAGAAAATAGTGCAATAACAAATCTCTTGAAGGATTCTATTGCATTTGTTAAAATGTATATTGTTGCCAGTTATGCTGCTGGTAACCTATAGTGAGACCCCTAGTGGTAGTCCTTGTTATGCAAAAGCAATTCAGTTTCTCTTCCTAGTGTGACTTGGAGCAGTCACTGAAGGTTTTTTTTCCTCCTACTTGCATCAGGTGGTCCTTTCTAATCCTTCTCTTAATAAGGGCAGTATTATGCCTACAAGGGTGCTAAGGACATACTTCCTGTGTACCTACTCCTTTATACTGCAGAGAAAGTGTTAAACTGAACTTAATTTAGAGCATGTGGCGTGCTGGTGCAGGGCCTCCCAGAGGATTCAGGGGGCCTGGGGCAAAGCAATTTTGGGGGCCCCTTCCATAAAAAAAAGTTGCAATACTATAGAATCCTATATTCTTGTGGGGCCTCCCTACTACTATAGAATCCTATACTCTCCCCCCGCCCCCGCGGTCCTGTGCTGGTGAGTATGAAGGTTCATGTACTTCATCTAATGTGAAATGTTGTCAGCAGGGATACTAGTTTTGAAAGTAAGTTTGTTTAGGAAAGAGCAGATTGGAATCACCAAATAAACAGCTAGGTTTTCAAAAATTCAGTTATGACTTCTAATTTATTTTTATTTGGATATATATTAATAATTCATAATACCAGTTAATAACTAGGTTAAATTACTCTACCACTCATCCAGTTCTATTGTCTCTGCATTAGTCACTCTGTGTAACAGCTTGTGTTGTGAAAAAGTATAGTGTCACATTGTAATTTTATTAGTTTATTTTTTTTGTTTTTAAGGCATCATAGAATTCCAATTGAGAGTGCATTTTCTGATGCTTACTAAGGGGAAGAGTACTCAGAGCAAGGTGGTAACCATGTGAATGCTGCAGTTTTTCACTTTGGATTCACTTTAGATTAGATCACTTTTAAGAAATCTTGAGGTGGGCATTCTGTTAAAAGATATCGTTCCTAGACAGGCTATCAGATGCTGCTGATAGTGCAGGGAGTCTTTACTAGCAGAAGTGGTGCATGTGTATGAAGTCAAGTTAGCTACAAAAGCAGTATTTCAGAAGGAGAAAGGGGAGAAAGATTTTAGGCCTGAGTTTATAGCTAAGTCTGGGAACATGAAGCCTTTCTATTCTCCTCCTCCACCTCTTTTTATATTTAAGATCTTTCTCTTTTTGGCTGGTTGTAATAGCTGCTTATGCTACGTGCCATCAGTGAATGTAACAATGTTCCTTCTAAGCCTCCCCAAACCAATCCATCTTTATTAGTTGGATGCAGTAGCTCTTTTTCTAGACAGTGGGTCTTTCTTCTTTCCTACTTATTGCAGTAGAATTTGTATGCTAAATATAGCTATATTTTGGACTTCCTTACTCATTGGTTGGTTCCCCAGTTACTCTGACATTTGGAGACCAGATATGATTTGTCTTTTTGCTCAGTTCTACTTTCCAGGGCTGTGCTACTGTTTGTTGAAGCAGCAAGTAGGAATTCTGGTATGTTCTCCTCTGTTGGTGATCTGCACTGCATCCAAGTTCTATCTAGCTTCACTTTTTCATGGTCACTGCAAATTTGACTTCAAGGGGATTTGTTTTAAAATTTGTGTGTTTAAAATATGTATTTTTAATTAATGGCAGAGCAGTACAAGTACATGCATGTATTACTAAATTGAAAATCCCAAACATACAAAATTATGATTAAGTCAGATGGGCTAAGATTTTCCTAATCTGCCTTTATTTCCACTGAGGATGGGAGATGAAGCTTTATTTTCTTCTTTGGTAGGCATGGACCAAGATTCCACTGATCTGCAGAGATTTCTTGTTGAGTATAAATCAACTTTCAATGAACATATGGTTAATTGGAATACCACATTGATTTCAGTTGAGAGTTCTGTTTAAAAACTGATGGCATGGATAAGGTCAGTGGTTTCTAATATAAGCAATTCAGTTTTCTAGGCTGGGTACAGAGACCAAGAATTAACCACATGCATTATAATTCTAATACGTATCTTAAATTACCTCTTGGTTTTATGTGTAATAGAAAAACCTGGGGCTAACATGAAATTGTGCACAGAAATATCCATGCTACAGCTGACTAAATTCCTTCCCAGAAGTGGTAGATATTGAGATCTGACCATGTAGAACAGAAAAAAAGATGGCTGGAATTTTACATTTCTTGCATATATTTGGTGTGACCCACTTGTGGTGAAATAATACTTCTAGACAAAATATAATCCTGAGATCTTTGCTAAATTTATATGTGTGGGTTCCCTTTAGAACAAAAGACCATTTTATAGGTGTAATATTGGTTGGTAAGTCTTTTTGCCATTTATTACTATTTAACTTATAAGAATTCCAGAAAGAACACTTTAAGAATACAGACGGAAGCTTTGATGAAACCCTTTGGTATATTCCTTCTTTATAAAGGGGAGCAATACTATTAGAAGCTTAAAAAATGAGAACGGTAAGATTAAACTTTTCATTTGAATGTAGTAAAACTTGCTGGATGTCTGTGTCTTTTTTGTTTGAGAAAGTTCAATAATAACTTTCTGGTATGAAAATGTACAATTTATACGCCCCCCCCCCCCAAAAAAACCCCAACAACTCGTATTTCATGAACAGGGTGGGAGATACCCAATGGAAAGTTAGTGCTTTCCACTACGGTTTTTTATTTATTTTTTAAATCCAAAAGGTGTCTCTTTAAAATTATGGTTTAGTAGAGAATACAGTAAATTCTAATAGTGTATAAATAAGAAATAAAAAAAAATCCAGTCCTTATTACAAATATAGTTATAAGACAAATCTAGAAAAGGGAGCTGTGAGGTCCTATTGGCAACTTCACAGCAGTGATCTACTAACAACTACTATACTTAGAGTTGTCCTCTTGGTTTTTAGAATCTAGTGCACAAGTTAAATAAAACCCACCATATTCATTTAATCCATATTTAGAATTCTAGAAAAAGAATTTATAAACCCAAAAAACCGAACTCGACAGGAATTTTTGTTTTGTTTTTAAATATTTAAGCTTTTGAGGTGGTAATAAACACAGTTGAAATGTAGATTGTGTTTAGGAAATTGATTTGTTTCTACAGATGTTCTAAAGGTTTAGAAATCATTTGTATCTTAAAAAGCTTGTGTCTGTGACTAGTAACTTGTTTAAAAGAAAAGGTTTAAATGTCACAAATGTAGCCCTCAATCCTTCAGTCAGATTTGTATCTGTGAAAATGTGTGCACAGATCTGATTGCAGCAGGATAGAGACTATAACTTGTGTATCTTTGTCTCCCAGAATTTTTGGACTGAATTTCAAATGTATGAGTGAGGGTATACCATATGTGAGTGGGGGCAGGAGCGGAGAAATAGTCCTTCATTTTCCAAATGTAAAAAATCTGCTTGAGAGCTTTGTAGAGTTCTTATTTTTTTTCTTCACATTAAAAACCCTGACTAATAAAGCCATTTATTGAGCTTGTTTAGACTTGATAGTATTTCTTACATAAATAGTATCTTGGTAATTTCTGCACATTAAATTAATAATGCATTATTGCATTTGCTTTAGGCAGAAGAGACTCATCTTTACCAAGTAAAACTGTTTTTTTCTTAAGGGCAGTGAAATGTTTTTAATTTAAAACATCTTTATAATAAACTTCATTCTTTTTTAATATCTTTTTAATGGAATACATTATTTTAGGCTTTGATGAATCTACTGAAATTAGAGCTGACTTGAACCTAAGTTGTGCTTGAAATTTGCCTTGATTTGAATTTAACCTGCCAACTGGCAGTGGTTTGCTCAGATATTTTTTTGGTCTGCAAGCTTTTCAACCAGACTGGATGCAAACTGTTTATTCTTTATCTGCATACCACAAATGTTCTGGAGCTGCTGTATGCAGATGCATTTAAAGCTATAGCTTTATTTGGTGTAAAAAGTCGCATGATATCTGTCCTGGGACTCTTTTGGCTGAGCCATCAGGAGGGTTAGCAGAAGCCATTTTCACTTGGTTTCTGAGAAATGCAGGATGTGTTTAGCTGTTTTCTAAAAGAAAAACATTTATTATGGAGGAAGGTTTAAAAAAATTAGTGCTTCAGGACAATGTTCATGATTATCTTGTTCCAAGTGTAAAATATTAATTGCCTTTGTTTTGTAGGTAGAGCATAAGCCCCACACAAAAATGCTGCTGAAGCAGAGGGTTTAGCCTATGGGCCAAATTATGGGCTCTGAATAATGATGTACTGGGCAGGGGGAATTGGGGTGAAGAGAAGATGTGAGGCAAGAAGCCAGCATAGTTTCGTTGCAAGTGCTGAGCTAATGGGGTGGGAGTGGAAGAGAGGGAGGCTGGAGGTGGAGTGTGGCTAGTGATGTCAGTGGTCCTAGCAATCCCAGAAGGAATGGGACTGGGTTGGTATTGCTATGAGCAGGGCCGGTGTAACCACTAGACGGCTGCCTAGGGTGCCAAGATTTGGGGGCGCCAAAAAGTGGAGTCCGGCATCACGGGAGTCAGCTGAGCAGGGCAGGGCGGGGAGCAAGGCCTCCATAACAAGCCTGCCCCCGCAGTGAGGGGCGCCGCGTAGGATGGTCAGTGGGAGCCTGCAGCAGAGCAAGGAGGAGACAGCCAGACGGGCGCAGCGACCAGCTCGGCCGAGGGACAGAGCCGTTGGGGGAGACAGGACCCGATCCTGAGCTCAGGTGAGCTTCACCCTCCAACGCGCTGCTCCTGGGGCGAGGGAAAGTTAAACTAAACCCTGCAGCGTGACGGAGGGGAAAGGGCTGGAGCAGATGCCGCTTCCAACCCTTACCGCCCCCCCCCCCCGGTGGAACTGTGCCAATGTGAGAGCCGGCCCTGATCCCGAGGGAGATCCTCACCTGCTCCCTGGGAGAGCCTGGCTCTGCCCTCCTTACCCCTGGTTCCCCCGCGGAGGGCGAAGCACTCAGAGCCTGGGAACGTCTAGAGACCCTGCGAGCTTGGGGCATTCTCAGCCTCCTCCTTACTCATAGGTTCCCCCAGGCCAGAAGGGACTGTTGTGATCATATCCTCTGACCCCCTTGTATTAATTCTAATGAACAGTGCCACATTATGTAGTATTCCTTTTTGAAAGTTTATAATAAGCAATGCTCTGGGGGAGGTGTGTGGGGGGGTGCAAGGCGGAAGTTTCGCCTATGGCGCAAAATATCCTTGCACCGTCCCTGTCTGAGTCATCAGGTTTTTGTCACTGCTGTGAAACCTATCACTGTTTTTCATGCTGCTCTGCAGCAGCTAAGCAAAGGTATGAGCAGCAGCGGGGTCACTGAAACTAGATATCTGCAGACTGATTTTTAAAAATGGTTTGTTTCTCTTCACAACCAATAACTTGGAAGCTGAAGTTCTGCAGCAATAGTTGGCGTATGCTTCCACGCTCACTAGGGAAAGGCTTCCAGTTGCTACTGGTGAGCTGATTGTGTCTCAGAAAATTGAACAGACTCTGGGTGACTTTGGCTTAATGTCACTGTGCTTCAGTTCTCCATTTGATAAAAATGGGTAATAATATATACTGTCCTCACAGGAGTGTTGTGAGGCTAAGTTAGTTTATGTTCATAGAGTGCTTTGAGATCCTTAGAGGAGGTGGTGCTATCCTCTACAAATGCACAGTATTATTAGTTCTGCAGCACTTTACAGGGAAAGATGGATAATTTAAGTAAACGGGTTTATTTTCTTAATTTCATTTAGTTTTTAAAGAAACTCCTAGGGTGGCTTTTTAAAAGAAAATAACTTCGAGCTTGTTTGCTTTTTGTTTTTGCTGGTGATTATTTTTTTTAAAAAGTGACGAACTAAAACTTACGCCAGTAAAAACCAAAACTAAATGCTTAAGCTTCTTTAAAAAAAAAAAAAAATCAACACGCAAAACTCCATGGTTCCTTTAAAAAAAAAAAAAGTGTGATCTAACTTACCCAGCTCTCTGTAAAGCATTTCATCATGATGCTGTTGTGTATCCTCTCCATCTAGCACAGCTAACTGGGAAGGTCATAGAGTCATAGACTTTAAGGTCAGAAGGGACCAATATGATCATCTAGTCTGACCTCCTGCACAACGCAGGCCGCAGAATCTCACCTACTCACTCCCACAACAAACCCCTAACCTACATCTGAGCCACTGAAGTCCTCAAATCATGGTTTAAAGACTTCAAGGTGCAGAGAATCCTCCAGCAAGTGACCCATTCCCCACGCTATGGAGGAAGGCGAAAAACCCCCAGGACCTCTGCCAATCTGCCCTGGAGGAAAGTTCCTTCCTGATCCCAAATATGGCAATCAGCTAAACTCTGAGCATATGGGCAAGACTCACCAGCCAGACACTCAGGAAAGAATTCTCTGTAGTAACTCAGATCCCACCACATCTAACATCCTATCACAGGCCATTGGGTATATTTACCACTAATAGCTAAAGTTCAATTAATTGCCAAAATTAGGCTATCCCATCATACCATCCCCTCCATAAACTTATCAAGCTTAGTCTTGAAGCCAGATATGTCTTTTGCCCCCACTGCTCCTCTTGGAAGGCTGTTCCAGAACTTCACTCATCTGATGGTTAGAAACTTTTCCATCTGATTTCAAGTATGAACTTCCTGATGGCCAGTTTATATCCATTTGTTCTTGTATCCACATTGGTGCTGAGCTTAAATAATTCCTCTCCCTCCCTGGTATTTATCCCTCTGATATATTTATAGAGAGCAATCATATCTCCCTCAGCCTTCTTTTGGTTAGGCTAAACAAGGCAAGCTCATTGAGTCACCTTTCAAAAGACAAGTTTTCCATTCCTCGGATCATCCTAGTAGCCCTTCTCGGTACCTGTTCCAGTTTGAATTCATCCTTCTTAAACATGGGAGACCAGAACTGCACACAGTATTTCAGATGAGGTCTCACCAGTGCCTTGTATAATGGTACTAATACCTCCTTATCTCTACTGAAATACCTCGCCTAATGCATCCCAACACCGCATTAGCTTTTGTCACGGCCATATCACATTGGCGGCTCATAGTCATCTGGAGATCAACCAATACTCCAAGCTCCTTTTCTTCCTCTGTTACTTCTAACTGATGAGTCCCCAGCTTATAACAAAAATTCTTGTTATTAATTCCTAAATGCAAGACCTTGCACTTTTCACTATTAAATTTCATCCTATTACTATTACTCCAGTTTACAAGATCATCCAGATCTTCCTGTATGATATCCCGGTCCTTCTCAGTATTGGCAGTATCTCCCAGCTTCATGTCATCCGCAAACTTTATTAGCACATTCCCACTTTTTGTGCTAAGGTCAGTAATAAAATGATTAAATAAGATTGGTCCCAAAACCGATTTGTGAGGAACTCCACTAGTAATCTCCCTCTAGCCTGACAGTTCACCTTTCAGTATGACCCGTTGTAGTCTCCCCTTTAACCAGTTCCTTATCCACCTTTCAATTTTCATATTGATCCCCATCGTTTCCAATTTAACTAATAATTCCCCATGTGGAACCATATCAAATGCCTTACTGAAATCGAGGTAAATTAGATCCACTGCATTTCCTTTATCTAAAAAAAATCTGTTACCTTCTCAAAGAAGGAGATCAGGTTAGTTTGGCACGATCTACCTTTTGTAAAACCATGTTGTATTTTGTCCCAATTACCAATGACCTCAATGTTTTTCCAAGACCTTGCATACTACAGATGTCAAACTGAGAGGCCTGTAGTTACCCGAATCACATTTTTCCCCTTTCTTAAAAATAGGAACTATGTTAGCAATTCTCCAGTCATACAGTACAACCCCTGAGTTTACAGATTCATTAAAAATTATTTTTGCTAATGGGCTTTTAATTTCATGTGCCAGTTCCTTTGATATTCTTGGATGAAGATTATCTGGCCCCCCAATTTAGTCCCATTAAGATGTTCGAGTTTGGCTTCTACTTCCATATCCTCATTCTCATTTGTCATCCTGCCATTATCTCTAAGCTCCTCATTAAAGACTCCTCCACTCCATCCTCAGTGTTTAGTGGTCCCACTTCTTCTTTCTTTGTTTTCTTCTTATTTATATGGCTATAGAACCTTTTACTATTGGTTTTAATTGTCTTTGCAAGGTCCAACTCTATATGGCTTTTGGCCTTTCTCACTTTATCCCTACATGTTCTGATCTCAATAAGGTAGCTTTTCTTGCTGATCCCTCCCATCTTACATTCCGTGTAGGCTTTCTCCTTTTTCTTAATCACCTCTCTTGCTCATCCAGCTTGGTCTACAACTCCTGCCTATGAATTTTTTCCCCTTTCTTGGGATGCAGGCTTCTGATAGTTTCTGCAGCTTTGACTTGAAGTAATTTCAGGCCTCCTTCACCTTTAGATCCACAAGTTCTTCAGTCGAATCCACTTCCCTAACTAATTTCCTTAAATTTTTAAAGTTAGCCCTTTTGAAATAAAAAACCCTAGTCACAGATCTATTTTTGTTTATCCATCCATTTAGTTTGAACGGAATTAGCTCATGATCACTCGAACCAAGGTTGTTTCCTACAACTATTTCTTCAATGAGGTCTTCACTACTCACCAAAACCAAATCTAAAATGGCATCCCCTCTTGTTGGTTCAGTAACTACTTGGTGAAGGAATCCATCAGCTATCACATGCAGGAAAATCTGAGCCCTATTATTATTACTAGCACTTATCCTCCAGTCTATATCTAGGAAGTTAGTCTCCCATGATCACACAATTCCCATTAGTATTTACTTAATTAAAAACATTAAAGAGGTCTCTATCCATATCCAGATCAGATCCCGGTGGTCTATAGCACACCCAAAGCACTATCCCAGGGGGGCTCTAGTAGCTTTTTTCCCCAATGTGATTTTTGCCCAGACAGACTCTGTCTTATCCATTCCATCCCTTCTTATTTCTTTACAGTCTACCTCATCATTGATATACAATCCTACTCCATCACCTTTGCCTTTATTTCTGTCTTTCCTAAACAGCACATACCCTTCAATACCTGTACTCCAGTCATGACTACTATTCTACGATGTTTCTGTTATCAATATAATATCTGGTTTCACTTCCTGCACCAGTAACTCTAGTTCCTCCATTTTGTTATCTAGGCTCCTCACATTGGAAAATCTTAAAACATCTTAATTTTTGCTGTTTGGCTTCGCTCAGATTCTTTACCCAATTTGGCACAGACATTCTACCACCAGTATCACCTATTAGACTGGTATCTATACTACCCTTCCTTTTTATGTCCATTCTCCTACCCACGGCTGTATCCTTTCTTACTTTGTTTTCTTCTCTCTCAGTGTTAAAATCCGGCATGGAGATTACCTGGACATCTCCCAACCATCTCCCCCAAATTCCTAGTTTGAAGCTCTCTTAATCAGTTGTGCCAGCCTCCATCCTAGAAGTCTATTTCCCTCCCTACTCAGGTGAAGTCCATCCCAAGAAAATAGTTATCTGTCAAGTACAAGTCTCATAATAACTGTGTTATTATCATTGAGAGAAGGGTCCACTTTGTGAACAGACATGGAACACAACCACAGAATTCAATATTATATGGTGTGGGTGTCCCACTCATGTGTAAAGGGCATCTTTTCTTTTGTGACACTAGTGTTACGGGGTTGCTATCACAGGAGTTCTGTAGTTATAGCCTCGCATCGTGGTCTTTGAATGCAATTTTGTCTAACTTCGGGTAAACTCATCAGGCCCTCAAATACAGTGCCTCAGAGAGGACTAGCCTGTTTATATGAATATTATCAACAAACTTGTGTGAACGCACATGATTTCATGTGAGACTCCAAAGACAATGCAGAATAATAAACTTGGCCTGTGGTTTCTCCTTGAGAGTAGAATGTGGCCTGAACCTTTCCCATGCAAACCAGTTCTGATGGAAAAATTCATAAAGCCATTTGGAACCAAACTGGGATTTGCACAGATCTAAATGTGATGTCTTCTTAGAAACCATTACTAATTAATTACCTCATTTAAAACCTGAGGAAGGGTCTTTGTTTATAATATATAATTTTTTTCCCAGTTCGAAATTATTTAGTAGTAGTAGTGTAATAAATTTTAAAATCATTACACTCAAGCAGTTCATTCTGCAGTGTGTTGCTTTTCATATAAAAATTGATAGCATAAATGGGTTGAGGATGCAAATAACTGTTATTTATTATCTTATGGGATGTAAGTTTTTATTTTGAGCTGTGTTGTCTGCACAATGCCTACTTGTATTTGCATTGTAATGAAGTACACTCCATAACTTTTTTGGAGACTTCAGCCAACAAATGTATAACACTGATTATATGCGCAAGGCTTGGAGAGAAGAAAAGGGACATGGTGTAGATTAGAGGAGTCATATATCCCCAGGGAATTTTGCTTGGATATTTCTTTATTTAGAAACATAGTATTCACACAGAAATGTCGTCTAATGATCAAACATAATAAAAAAATGCCTATTCGGACAGAAATGTCATCTAATGATCAAACATAGTAAAGAAAATGCCTATTTTGGTCTGGTGTTGAGGGTGTGATAACTTAATACCACAAGCTAATTTAGATTAACATTTGCTAGAACCCAGCCAGCATCAGGCTGTAAGAAAGGAGAGCTCTGATTACGCTGTTGCATACCTTTCTGGGCATCTTGAGACCATCTTGATGGGTGCATTTTTTTTTTAAAAGTTGAAAAAGAAACGTTTTAGAAAGGAGGAAACCGACAAACAGGTCTTCAAGTACTATGGACAACATTGGAGCTGTGGGTCTGACTCAGACTCCTCTGTTATGGGTGGTTTTTTAAAGGACCTTAAAGTATGGTTCTGCTATCAAAATGACCGTGTAAAATTGGCATCATTGGGTCCCATGTTTTCTGTCTCAGTGACACAAAAAATGCTCAGTTTAAAATTATATTGCTTCCATCCCAGAAAAATGAGACTCTGTACTGAGAGTCAAGCACGGCTCCTTCCATCTTGTGTGTTGTCACCAGTAATAAAGTCCAGATATAGCCCTCAGTAATTCCAAATTATCTTCAGTAGGTTTGCACAAGTGTAACTGGAACTAGGGCCTGGTCTACACTAGGACTTTAATTCGAATTTTGCAGCGTTAATTCGAACTAACCGCTCAACCGTCCACACCAGGAAGCCATTTAATTCGAACTAGAGGGCTCTTTAGTTCGAATTTGGTACTCCACCCCGGCAGGTGGAGTAACGCTAAATTCGACATGGCTAGCTCGAATTAGGCTAGGTGTGGATGCAAATCGAACTTAGTAGCTCCGGGAGCTATCCCACAGTGCACCACACTGTTGACGCTCTGGACAGCAGTCCGAGCTTGGATTCTCTGACCAGCCACAGAGGAAATGACCCGGGAAAATTTGAATTCATTTTCCTGTCTGGGCACTTTGAATCTGACATCCTGGCTGGACATCGGGGCGAGCTCCGCAGCACCTGCAACGATGCAGAGCTCTCCAGCAGAGGAGTTCATGTTATCTGTGAATAGAAAGAGGGACCCAGCATAGACTGACTGGGAACTCTTCGATCTGATCGGTGTGTGGGGCGAGGAGTCTGTGCTTTCGGAGCTGCGCTCCAAAACAGGGAATGCGAAGACCTACGAGAAGGTCTCCAAAGCCATGAGAGACAGAGGATACAGGCAGGATGCAACGCAGCGCCGCGTGAAAATCAAGGACCCCAGACAAGGCTACCAAAAAATCAAAGCGGCAAACGGACGCTACGGAGCCTGCCACCACTGCCCCACCAGTGACTGTGGACTCTGACGATGGGACGAAAGAAAGAGAAAGAAAGATGCAGCGAAAGAAAAAGACAAGGGACAAGATGTTCGAGGAACGTATGGGCTGCTACCTAGCAGAGGCGGACCAGCAGAGCCAGTGGAGGGAGACCGTCTCTCTGTGCCAGCGCTCACACAGCGAACGGGAGGAGAGGTGGCGTGAGGAAGACAAGCAGGCGACTGAAACGCTGCTTGGACTAGTGAGGGAGCAAACGGACACGCTCAGGCGCCTTGTGGATGTTCTGCAGGACCGCAGGAGGACAGAGACACCCTGCAGTGTATCTGCAACCGCACTCCCCTGCCACAAAGTCCCATATCCCCCTCACCGAAAATAATCAGGAGGAGGGGCGGCCGGGGACGTGAATATTGTCACTGCACCACAGCACAGTGCTCAAGTACCCAAAAGCTCTCATACCCTACATTTGCCGAAGTCCTTCACTTCCAGACTCACAGTAGTCCCAATCCCAGTCCCATTCCCTACATGTCTACTTAATTAATAAAAATGCTTTGCTGTTAATTACTGTTTCCGTTATGTTTTTTCAAAGAAGACTGTGTTTGAATGGGGGGCGTGGGGAAGAGGGTGGTTAATTGCATAGGAGAGTCACCTTTCCCAGGGTACAGACACGGGGGCAGGATCAGCAGCGGGTCACACACACGGTGCAGTCAGTAGGCACCCTGGTCGGTTTTTGGAGGTGGTTTCCAGGATCTGTGTGGGCGGGGGAGATGTGACTTTGCAGCGGGGGAGGGCGGTTACAGATCTTATACAGCGGTCCTTGTTCTGGACCGCTGAGTCACGCAGCTGAGGAATCTGTATCCGTCCTCCTCCACCACAAGGTCACATATCCGCCCGCACACAGAATTCCATAAAGAGGGATGGCAGGCTCCGTTGAAAGAAGCATTCCGGCACTGCGGACCGCTCTAGGAGCAGGAGCCTGTCATTCCTTGAGTTTAGAGACGTCTTTACATCACCGCACACCCTACCCAGCACAGCCTGCGTCCCAGTTTCAACCCTTTCACGAAAAGTCATGAATAAAGAAACCTTTGTTAAGTAATAATGGGACATGTATTTTATTTTTACACGTGTGCTGGAAGTGGGGGTAACGGCGTGAATGAGGTATGTAACCGAAGAGGAGAGTCAACAGTAACTGGGTAAAGAAACAGGGGCAGGTTCAGCTTCTCTGTAAAGAAACTGAACAGTCACAGGTCACGCTGCTCGCTGCTTGCTGGTATTTGAAGAGTTCCTTGTCGCTGTCCCAGGTGCCTGTATAGGGCTTCATGAGCAAGTGCATTAGCGGGCAGGCTGGGTCCCCGAGGATGACTATAGGCATCTGCACATCCACAACAGTTATTTCGTGGTCCGGGAAGAAACTACCTTCCTGCAGGCGTCTGAGCACCCCACAGTTCCTGAAAACACACGCATCATGAACCTTGCCCGGCCACCCGACGTTGATGTTTGTAAAACGTCCCCTATGGTCCCCCAGTGCTTGCAGCACCATTGAAAAGTAGCCCAATTTCTCAGCAGCTGACTGTGGAAGAGGTGGATAAAGTGCGAGGAGGAGAAAACGGCGATGATCGCAGCGGGCTCCATGCTTGCAGTGCTGTGGCGTCCGCGCTGTCACTGACCAGAAAAGTGCACGAACAGATTGCCCGCAGGTGCTTTCAAGGAGGGAGGGAGGAAGGTTGTGATTGACGGTTCAATGACGACACTTACCCCAAACCACCCTCGACACATTTCTCCCCCCAGCAGGCATTGGGGGCTCTACCCAGCATTCCAATGGGCAGCGGGGACTGCGGGAACTGTGGGATAGCTTCCCACAGTGCACCGCTTCCAAAGTCGACGCTGGCCCCGTGAATGTGGACTCAGAAATTCGAATTAGTGTATTTAGTATGGATACACAAATTCGACTTCATAAGGTCGAATCCACAAATTCGAACTAAGTTGATTCGAAATAGTCTTGTAGTGTAGACAAGGCCTAAGTAAAAACTCTGTGATGCACAAAAAGGAATAGAAATAGACTCATTGAAGCTTAGCTTTGCAGGGCTAATGGGTAAAAAGTTAGTATTGTCACTCAAGTAAGTAGATATGGTTCTGAATTCCTAATCAGAACCATTAAGGTTCAGTTAAGATGCAATTTTTACATACTCCGTTTTCAGAATAGAGTTGTACTTTAAGATCTGCTTTGTCACTGAGGTTAAGTACCAGTCTAGCAATGCTTTACATAGTATTAATGTCACATGTTTGTTTCTACTTACTGTATTATTTTGCACCTCTTTTTGTTGCCAAATTAACAACAAAATATTCTCTTTAGGCAACCTGAAAATGTCTCAGAACTGTAATTGTGCTTTGTGGGAAAAATATGAATTTGGACATTGAGAGAGGCAATACCAGGGGTAGGTAGAAGCTTGTTACTAAGCTATAGGTCAGACTGTGATTGTTCTTTTGAAACAGAGCCACTGAAAGGCTAGGTGAGGGGTTTTCTGGAACAATGGAGATAGTAACCGATCTGAAAGGTAATATGCACATTTATGATCTACCACCCTGATTTTATGTAGATCCAAATAGCATTTCTGCTGGTATCTGTAAAGTAATGTTACCAGGGTAATTCTGGTGCAAACTCACATAGAGCAAAATCCTTTCATTGGCTTTATGAACTCAGCATTCTAATCTGAATTTATTGCAGAATTTTCTAATTTAGTCTCAGTTATACCTGTGCATATTGTTAAATCCCAAAGATAATGATTCACCTGAAGCATTCTAGCAAATTTACATCATTCTACTATTGAGATAATCTGCCAGTGGTATGCATAGTAGGGCAATGTTTAAACAGATGCTCACTTTCTTTTTTGGGGGGCAAGGATGTTAATTTGACATCAGCAGCATTTAGAACTTTTCTGTGTGTGTGTGTGTGTGTGTGTGTGTGAGAGAGAGAGAGAGAGACTTAAGTTGTGATGATGAAATCAAGATTGAATTTGTGTTTTTTGAAAAAGAAAAACCCAGAGGAATGGTTGGTGGAAACTTTTTGTGATAGGTTTCAACTGTCAGATACTTAAGTAGTGAAACATCTCCATGGGGGGAGGGGAGGGATGGAAGTTGTGTAGCACTGTTTGTTTTTGTTTAAATTGGTGTATATACATAGTAACATTTTCAGAGTTGTGCAGTTATGAAAGCACCAATAAAACTCTTCCTATGTGTATGTACCCTGCTTTTAAATAATGGATACTCTGATTTTAAATAGGGCTTCTAGGCAAAAGTAAATTACAGATAATGAGTTACAGCAGAGGGGAAACTTGTGGGACAGTATTGCCCAGAAACAACTGCGGCATGTGTAGGCACTAAGACCCAGAAATTTTGCCTTGTGAGAATAGTAAAACGAGAATAACTGGGAGGAAGAAGCCCATCTATGAAGAAAGAGAGCAGGTTTAAATTAGGTGTTTTTTCCCTCTTGAAATTTTACCATACATTCAGAATAGGAGGATAACTACATTTCATGCCAGTTTTGTATATGGTCCAGGCACTCTGACTGAGACGTTGAATGCTGGAAAGTCAAATTTTCATTTTTCTTAAACTTTGGCAGTTTTAAAATATGAGACTGAGAAAAATACCACCAACTTCTTTTTAAATGTCAATATCAAAGTTTGTGGGTAAAATTCTGTCCATGTTGAGGTTAATGGCAAAACTCCCATTGACGTCAATGGAGCCAGGATTACACCCCGTGTATCTTTCCCGCTCCCCCTCCCCCGCCCCCGCCCCTTCTTCCTCCAGGAGTGACATCCTATGCATCCCTGTCATTTTCTAATAATCTTCCATATTTTCTTCCCTGCTTTTCAACCTGCTGTTTCCCATCCTTAAAACATCTCATGGTGGCCATAGTGCTTGTGGTTGAGGAGGATTGAACAGAACTCCTTACCCAGACCAGAAGTGTTGCTGCTTATTAAACATTTGGGGTGATAGCTGTGGGGACAGGCCTGGATGGGAGGAGACTTCATATCTAGTCAGCATTGGTTAAGGTTTTAGTCCTTAGTTTTCCTGTTTGAATTCTGGCATAAAACATTATTGAATGCTGTACTCAGAAAACTGTTAGGAAAAAAGCCTTTAAGGTGGCATGAAAGACTGTTTTTATTCTTTCCTGGTGACTGTTTAACCAACTGATTAGATCCACAGTTTACATGCATAGTGTTTATAGGTGCACAGATATGCACATCAACAGGGTGTCTGTAGTGATTGTATATTAAAGTACAAGGAGAAAAGGGAGGAATAAACAGAGAAAAGTGGTCTTATTTTATCACCAAAACAGGGCAGTTTTGTCACCAAAAGTGACATTGCAGTATGTACACCTCCACTTTTTTGCCGCCAATGTTGCCTTTTGCCAACAAAACTCTGTTTTGTAGACAAGGCCTTAGTATTTGGCTCCAGGAATGGGTACCATATTAAACTGTATGGAACCAGCATAGTTCTTTATGACAAATCTTTCATATTTTCAATTTAATATTAACAGCTGTTAAAGCTTTTGCTCCAGTGTTCAGCAGTTTTCAGTTATTACTGCTAGTGGTGAGATGTCTGTTTCCATTGGAAAATTTGCAAAATTTAATTTTTGGTGCTATATTTTCTTACCAAAAGCTGATTTTTTTTTGTGGTTAAAAATTAAAACTTTTCCTGAGGCTGTTCATAAAATTATAGGCATAGATAACCTGTTGATGTAATTAACCTGTTGATAATTAACCTGTTGATATAATTATCCAGAAGTGTCTCTCAAATTGTGATTTTTTTTTTCAGGTTGTTTGTGAGCGATCTTTATCATGACTTCAGCATGAAATGACAATTTATGTGCAGTCCCTATATACAAATTGTAAATGCATTTTTAATTCCAGTTAGGTCAGCTTCAGGTTTAACAGGCTTTTAATTGTCTAATTATTTAAAGAATTTAGGTTTTCCTTGTGTGTTAGAAAATTTTGCCCCCTATTTATACATCTGTAGTGAGCTTACCAATCAAAGGAAGCCGTTCTCATTTAAGTCATAGCTTGGCCTCTCTGTCTTCAGACTTTTTGGAGCATTAGATTTGTTGGTTGTGATACTCTAGAATCTCAAAAGTTTTTTATGCTTAAGCAGCTACATTTGCAGGTAAATGGATTTTGCGTTCCCTGTTAGTGCTGTTCTTGCAAATGCTGACATTGAGTCTAATGTGCTTTGACAATGTTTGCTGCTTTCTTTTTATAGACCTTAGAGGGACATCTTCAGAACTATAGATAAAATGACAAAGGGAAATGATGTCAGTTTGCTTCCTTGCAACATACATACACAGCATTCTGGCAGTACATATTATGTAACATAAAGATATGTACAGGACCCTTTTTTGCTGAAGGGAGAACTCAAAAATACACCTCTACCTCGATATAACGTGACCCGATATAACACGAATTCGGCTATAACGTGGTAAAGCAGTGCTCCGGGGGCGGGGGCTGTGCACTCCGGTGGATCAAAGCAGGTTCGATATAATGAGGTTTCACCTACAACGCGGTAAGATTTTTTGGCTCCCAAGGACAGTGTTATATCGAGGTAGAGGTGTATGTATGGGTTTAATTGTTTAGAAGGGCCTCTCACTCTTGCCCTAAAATCTTCAACTGAGCTGAAAGTTGATATAAACAAATATGATAAAATAGGTCTCAGGAAATATGGTGAGTGCAGCAAAACTGTTCTTGTTTTCAAGCTAAATTGGTGTTCCCCAAACTCCTTTTTTGGGGACTGAACTCTGCCTTTAGATGTTCATGATGGACTTGTGCTATGGCAGCATTTGGCCTTTATAATTCAGAACTAATTTAGAACAATTTTGTTCTCATTTCACTTATACATTTAAGCTGTACACAGAAACTCCTTTGTAACTCCTCATGATTATTTTGCAATTTTTGTGTGTTCTTTAATTGGATTATTGAAGCCGTGTGTCTGTATTGTGGAGTTAAACCCTTTCATTATATTGACAGACATTATTTTCAAGTGTTTATGATTTAATTTAATTGTACAAATATGTTCTTTGTTGTTACTTTTCAAGGCAGTTGGTTCTTGATCATTGTGTAATGCACTTTGGGAAAGTTATTTGTTTGAAATCTTTTTGATGCCTTTGCAAGACTTTTTTAAACAGTCAGCATCTTTCATATCACATGCAAAAGATGTTGCAGATAACAGATTTCCTTATAATGAAGCTTAAAATCACTTCCATAGTTATGATGATTAGCTGGTACTGTAGAAGAAGAGTTTAGTCAACTATTTCTAATATCACTTCTGTTTTTAATGTAAGATGAATATGATCCAAAACCTAAATTTTGGCAAATGACCAATCTATAAAATACTCTAATTGCATTTCTTTTTTAGAATAAAAAAATAGAGTAAACAGATAATATTTTAGAAATCATTACTGTTCATGTGTTCTGCTTCAACTTAGTTATGCAGGGCCAGTGTTGGCACTTGAATTGATACAGTTGAGCCCCACCTCAGATCAGAATCTCAGGTTCTATTTCTGATTAGCGCCAATTTCCATTACAGTAAACCTTCCTTGTTGACCACCTTATTAACCAGCAGAATAAATTTCCCCGCCCCACCCCTGAATATACATCTGAATATTCAAGGTGCTATTTGCTTTGCATTAAGACAAAATAGTCAATTAAGAAGCAGGCTTCCTGAGTTATCACTGCACCACTCAAATAGGCTCCCCGCTGGTTCCCTGCACCTGCTCTGAAATTCCACCCCCATCATACTTTGAGAGACTTGAAGAACTGACCACTACCAACATGGACCCCTGCCTGAATCGCCTCTCTCACCCTGACTTGATTCTCATAGGTAGTCACCATCATTAGGATGGGAAAGAGCTCCCACTGAGTTATTCTCCCATCCCTTCCTAGACCCACTGAGCAGAGCTCAACTTTCAGGTCTGACTCTGGCGCCTCACCCTTCCCTTCACGGAAACCCTATTGGAGGGACTAAGAGATTGTCCAACACTCGATAATCTCTTATCTCTTAATTTTCCCTGAATAAATTGAGTCTGGCCATGACTGAGAAGGCTGCCAAGTGTAAAACACCCATCCAAGGGGCATCACCTGGGGAGTGAAATTGAAAATGGCCATGCTTGTAGCATACAAAGAAATCCTGGGTGCCACGATCCTGTCAGGGACTAGAATCCCTAATAAAATACCTATTTGCCTGTCTCTAACTTGTCTCCAGACGAGCGGGGCTAGTGTTGGTGAGTGAGCTTTCTGTATTTCACTTGCTGGCAGTACTCCTAACCTACCAGCCAGTGTGCAATAAAGTCAACAGGCTTGTATTTTCTTTTGAATCCACTCTTGCTGCAAACAAAAATTGCATCCAGGTGGCCTATCACATGCAAAGCTGGTCTTAAGTAAAATGTTGTATGTTGCCCAGTTATGCCACATCAGGTGGGGAAGGGACTTATACCTCCCTCTCCCTTGCTAGGACATGCTTTTGGGGGGTTTGTCTCTACCCCTGGGCTGCATGTTTATGAGGAAACCATCTCCCCTCTTTTGGACTAATGCACAACTTCTTTTCTCTGTCCTGCCTCAGTGTGTGCTGTGAGTCAGGGTCTCTTGACTGAAGTGCCCCTCACTATCAAGGGTTGTGCCCCTGCCATAGGCCGCAGCCTTCTGGTTGCTGCATATACCTTGGATGCTGTGTCTCAGCTTTCCCCATTTTGGCAGGGGTCTTAGCTGCAGCAACACTGGTCTGTACCTATTTCCCCAATTTCCAATGAAGTCTTTGCCACAGCTGCCCTGGGTCATGCCTCAATTTCCCCAAACTTGGTTCCCCAGTTTCCACTGGCAGCCACCCTGAACTATGTCTGCATTTCCCCAATTTTGGTTCTCACTATCTGCAGGGAGCTTGGCTTCAGCCACCCTGAGCTGTGCCTCAATTCCCCCAATTTTGCCCCCCCCCTCCCCTTTTGGCTGGGGCTTGGCCACACTCATCCTAAGCTATGCGTCAGTTTCCCCAGTGTCAGTTACCTCACTAGATAGCATGCCCCATCCTCTCACGGGGAGTTCTCTCAATGGCCTTTGGCCCCTGACACTAAATTCTTTCTCTGAGTTGGATGTAAGGTGTCTGATCTGTAACATTCTGCCTGCTGGGGAGACCCACGCTCTGCTGGTGGCTGCCAGCCCCCTGGTCCCACACCCCTGTGTAGCTTGCAGAGTGCCCACAGGGTTGCTTGCCTACCACTTAATGTGTGGACTCTAGACTTGGGGAATCCCAGATAAGAAATTCCAAACTCTGGGAATATTCCTGTATCTCCCCGGTTCTCCTTCCTGTCCTGCTCAGCTCTGTTGTGGTGGGGAGGGCCCAATCAGCTACTCTCTTCTCCTTCCCCCGCCCTCAGAAGGGGCCACACAGCTCTGTGGTGGGAAAAGCGTAGCCAGCCATATTGCGCCACTCACCCGGGTGCTTCCGTACTAACGTCCAGATGTGACTGACTTGTCCCTAATGACCCTTCCACTCACTGCTCTGTGATATGGGGAACCCAGCTTGCTACCCAATGTGACCCACTCACAGTCCTGATCAGATCTCTGCCTCTGCAAGGAGCCATTTGCCCTTCCCGCTCTGGGCTTCCCTTCCTCCTGCCCCCCGTCCACTGCACATACTCCCACATATGGATTTGGGGGTGGGATGGGGAAGAGAGAACTGTTGTGACCCTGAGGTGATTTCACTGGGACCCTGCTGGTCACCCTGAGGCTCCTGACCCCAGGCACCGCATGGTGGTGCCCTGTGGTGTGTGTAACTGTGGCAGGCTCCTCAGCCACCTACCAGTGGCAACTGCTCAGTGATTGATGAGAGTCTGGTGGCCCACCCTTGCTTCTCCAGGACTGCACAGGGGTATAAATGCCCACCCTATTTTCCTGTCAGTTGGAAGGACAGTAGGCATTCTCCCCAGAAACCCACCTGGTCCATGTATTTTCTTCTCCTCTTTGCTCCATACAGGTGAACCCTCCCCCCTGCATCTTACTCCACCTCTGCTTTGCTACCAGTTGCAGGGGGAGTCCATAAAGTGGCAACAACCCCTTTTCTTCCAGCCAGACGGACAAGGATCCACTACATAAAGTTGCATGGCACATTCTTTGCATTGCTGTTGCAGAATGGCTGGTAATGTCCGAAGGATCACTAGGCGGCAGTTACACATTACACAGTAAAAAATGTGAAATGGGGAGGCTGTCAGTGCTGTCTCTAAATGGCATCCCATAGATTCTATTCATTGCTGCTTCGCTCCAACTGCTAATTCAGCTCCTGTTCCTGCCTCCCTAGTTGCTTTCTCTGACAGCTTGTCCCAAACCTCCCGGTGCTGACAGGGTAAAGCCAGATCTTGAATCCCTTACTGTCACTGTGTGGCTTGCAGCACTGCTAGCACAACCCTTCCCTGCAAATACTTTCATTTGTCAAATCTGGGTGTGCACTGCATGCCTCCCGTGTTCTCTTTGCATGCCACTGGTTGTCATGAACCATTTTGTATCATGTCAGATAATTTTCTAATGACCCTTCTTAGCCTGTTCAGATGCTGATGGTGAATGATTTCCACATTTTAGAACTAATTTTCTGTGTCTTGGAAGCAGCTGTTAAAATAGCTGTTCAAACTCTAGCAATTTACTTTTGCCTTTAAACTGCCAGTGTTAGCCATTAGTATTCTCAAAATCACAGGCTCATTCATTTAGAAATGTTCAGATGCCTTGCCTTGTTAATATGCCAGCTCCTGGTATAGTATAATGCAGCACACTTTACTGATCATGAAGGCCAGGAAAGATCATGTTTTCTTCGCATACTGTCTAATGCAATGAATGCAGTGTACAAATAATTATAAAGGCCTTCCTCAATAACGATAAATCATTATTTTCACTGCGTTTAATGAAGGGCTGGTTGTCAACTGACAGACTTTTCTTTTTCTCCATCCAAGTGTTAATGATGTCTGGAGTAATTTGCAGATTAGTTTGAATTAAGTTTAAAAAATACACTCCACTTTCACAGATGAGACAAGAAGGAAATTAAATCTTAGAACACTTGGATTGCATAACTATTTGTTTTGTTTGTATAGTGGTAGGGTCTGGGCTCCACTTTGTAGTGCAAACATAAGGTAAAGACATGGTCTCTGTCCCAAAAAGATGCAACAAGCCAGGTGTCTTTTAATTCACATGAATTGCTTGTCAGTTATGAGTTAACTAAAATGTTTTTGCATCCTCATTTGTACATTGAATAAACATTCCAGGGAACAAATGTTGATAGTTTACCTTAGGACGCTGTAAAGTGGTGGTTTTCAACTGGGGTATAAGTACGCCTGGGAGTTTGTAGAGGGGGGAGGGATAGCTCAGTGGTTTGAGCATTGGCCTGCTAAACTCAGGGTTGTGAGTTCAATCCTTGAGGGGGCCACTTGGGGATCTAGGGCAAAAATTGGTCCTGCTAGTGAACGCAGGGGGCTGGACTTGATGACCTTTCAAGGTCCCTTCCAGTTCTAGGAGATTGATTGGTACATCAACTCATCTAGATACTTGCCTAGTTTTACAGTGGGCTACATAAAAAGCTCTAGTGAAGTCAGTACAAAACTAAAATTTCATACAGACAATGACTTGTTTATACTGTTCTATATACTGTACACTGAAATGCAAGTACAATATTTATATTCCAATTGATTTATTTTATAATCATATGATAAAATGAGAAAGTAAGCTATTTTTCACAAATAGTGTGTTATGACAATTTTTGTATTTTTATTTCTGATTTTGTAAGCAAGTAGTTTTTAAGTGAGGTGAAACTTGGGGCTATGCAAGACGAATCAGACTCCTGAAAGGGGCACAGTAATTTGGAAAGGTTGACAGCCACTGCTATAGAGTGTCTGAGTTAATTATCAGTCAGTTAACTTGAGTTACACTCATCCTATGTCTATGGTAGAGTTTAGCAAACAGTAGGCAAGAAGGGTGTGGAGAGAGGGAAAAATGAAGGTAATGGTAATAAGACTGTGGTCTTAAGAGGGTAACTATTGTGCAGTTTGGTGTCTTCCTCACAGCACTTAAATTCTATTCCTCCCCCACCTTTCCCCCCCAAACAACCAAACAACAAAAAAACCATAACAATCCTTTATCTTAAGGCCTGTCTGTGTGTATACACACAGAAACGTAAACAAAATCCCATTAAGAATGTTGTAGCTTGAAAGCCCTAAACATTTTGATAATCCAAGACATTTGCGAGTATAATTTTCTCTGCTCCATAAAGGTATGTCTGTGTAACATAAGTATGGATCTATATGTTTTTCAGCTACTTCTCAATTTTTTTGGAATTCTTAAGAATAATATTTAATAAAAATAGTAAATACCAAGCTCTTATAGAATGCTTTCCATCAATAAACCTCCAAGTGTTTTATGCAAGAGCGTTCACCTTTTAAGTATGTAGAATGGATAAGGTCATATAGTCTGTACACTGTATTTGTAAGGCTGACGGTGTTATGGTGGGTACCTGGTTGAATATGGTGGGTAGGGTCTTTGACCCACACTCATAGATTCTGGGTTGTAGCCAGAAGGGGCTATGAGATCACCTAGTCTTATCTCCTGTATATCATAGGGCGAATCCTGTTTTGAGCCTAATAACTTGTGTTTGTCTAAAGCATATCGTCCAGAAAGGGGGCCAGTCTTGATATGAAAACATCAAGCGATGAAGAAACCACCACTTCCCTTGCAATGGTTAATCACCCTCACTGTTAAAAAAATAAATAAATTGTTCCTTGTTTCTAATTGAATTTATCTGGCTTTAACTTCCAGCCATTGGTTCTTGTTATGCCTTTCTCACTATAGTTTGAAGACCCTTTTAGTACCTGGTATTTTTCCCACGGTGAAAGTACTTCTACACTGTAGTTGTCACCTCTTGAATTTCTTTGTGTTAAGCTAAACAGGCTGAGCTCCTTAAGTCTCTCACTATGTGGCATTTTTGGAAGCCCTAGAAGAAAATGTGTGTTTCTTTTCTGCACTTCTTTCATTTTTCCCAACATCCTTTTAGAAATGTAGATACCAAAACTGGATGGAGTTTTCCAATATCAGACTCACTGGTGTCTTATAGATAGGTGAAATCACCTCCTTGTTCCTACTCACTATTCCCCAGTTTATCCATTCAAAGATTGCATTACGTCTTTTTGTAACAGCATCACACTAGGAGCTCATGTTCAGTTGTTAGTTCACGATGACCTTTAGATCCCTTTCAGAGGTCACTGCTTTTCAGGATACAGTCCCCATTCTGTAGGTATGGCCTGCATTTTTATTCCTAGATGTGTGACATCCATAGGTTGAATCTGATAGTTATGTTTAAGGGTAAGCAGGGAGGAGGGGAAAAAAATCCCAAACAACCCATCTTTTTATATGTAAATTGAGCATCTTTGATGAGGGAAATATTGACAGACGATGAAAACTGATCCCTTCAATGCCATGTTTACAGTCTATTTTCAGAGTAGAATCACACTTTTTAACAGCTTTAGAATTAACTCTTAATCAGGTAACTTCAGTGGAAGTGACTTAAAACTCAGCTGGTGGTGGACAGGTTTTTCTGCCCATTAAGCTTGAAGGAGGCTGAGGACACATTGTGAAGGTTGGTGGAGAGGAATAATTGAAGAAGAGATGCATTTCAGGTAGAACGTTGTCATTTTTCATGACAGTACTAGAGGTCAGAATTTTTTTTTCCTAGAGAAAACTTGGATTTTTTTCCCCCTAAGAAATCAAAAACTGAAATATTTAAGCCAAAACCTCAAATGGCATCATGGTGCCTCATGAGAGTTGTAGTTCAGGTGCCTCGTGCGCCCATTCTTCTCCCTGGTTGGACATCATCTTCCATGATACACCTTATCTCCCGTGGTGCTCCGCCTCCCTTCTCCAGGATATTGAAGTCTGTTGGGAGAGCCAGGCCTGTACAGGAGAATGGGGACAAGAGGCCACTGAACTACAATTCACATGAGACACTATGGTGGCATATCCAAATAAAAATATTTCATGTTTTCTGTGCAAAGCAGACCTGTTTTGGGGAATTTGTGTTTAGATGAAAACTCAATTGTATGTCAACAAACAGTTTATATGGAAAAATTTTGAGCAGCCCTGTTTGGTTCCTGGTTAACTGTGGAATCTTCGCTATGGCACCAAATCTTGAGTTATTTATTTATTTATTTAGTTATTTAAAGAAAAAGTTGTCTGGGTTTTTTCTTAGTGGTAACCCCCTCCCCCCCACATTTTCATGCTTCTTTAACTCTATTCTATTTTCTGTTTGAGATGGAGACTATTGACAGGGTACTGAATTGATTTGCCTAAATTAGTGGAGCACATCTTTAGACTTCCTGAAAGTTACCTAAAAAAGTTTGCATAAATATGTGTGTTATCTTAAAATCCATGCATGCATCTTACTATGCAGTTCAAATATTTTAACAGAACTCATTTAAAAACCTGATCATAGAAATAGGCATGCATCAACTTTGGTGGGCAAAAAAGGTGGAAGTATTGTTTCTGAAGTGTAAAAAAGAATATCATTGACTTGTCTTCTAAAAACAAAGTTTAATTGTATTAAACTTTAGGATTTGTGCCATTTTTTGTTAATGATTATGTTGATTGTGCTTTGTTTGAGATGACTCATTTTTCAAGGGCTTTTATTGCAGTAATTTACATATTTACAACGTAAAGCTTACGAGGAAGTGGAACATCAGGACACTGAAGATTCTCAGTTTTTTTACAACTGTTTATTATACTTTGTCTTGTTAAGGTTAATTATTTCTTGGGCATTATATTCTGTGAAATATTTTTTCCCTTGGTACCATCTCTGCTGTATCAATGAATGTTTATCCTTCCCCTCCTTCTGCATGAGCCACCATAATTAGTAAACTTTCATCTCCTTTGATATTGAAGAGTAGTTGAAACTGAACACATGTAGCTTTTCTTAAAAATGCTTGTTAATTAATTTGTTGATAGACGAAATGAGCTACAGAGTAACATAGGTTAGTTACAAAATTCTCAAGAAATAATGCTATAGTATTAATGTTAGTTGCTGTTGAACTTTATTTTTCTCCCCTTGAATTAGATTGCATTGTGGTTACTGCCTTATTAATGCATAAGAACTTTAAATTTTACAGTAATTATTAAGGTGATCAAGTGATTAAAAAAATAATCATGATTAATCGTGCTATTAGACAGTAATAGATTACCATCTATTTAAATTTTTTGGATGTTTTCTACATTTTCAAATATATTGATTTCAGTTACAACACAGAATACAAAGTGTACAGTGCTCACTTTATTTTTTATCACAAATATTTGCACTGTAAAAAAACCAAAAGAAAGTCTTTTTCAATTCACCTAATGCAAGTACTGTAATGCAATCTCTTCATCATGAAAGTTGAACATTAAAATGTAGAATTATGTACAAAAAATAACTGCATTCAAAAATAAAACAATTTAGAGCCTGCAAGTCCACTTAGTCCTATTTCTTGTTCAGTCAGTTGCTCAGACAAACAAGTTTGTTTACATTTGCAGGAGATAATGCTGCCTGCTTCTTGTTCACAATGTCACCTGAAAGTGAGAATAGGCATTCTGATGGCACTGTTTTAGCCGTCGTCTCAAGTTATTTACATGCCAGATGAGCTAAAGATTCATATGTCTCTTCATGCTTCATCCACCATTCCAGAGGACATGCGTCTATGCTGATGACAGGCTCTGCTCAATAGCAATCCAAAGCAATGTGGATGGACGGATGTTCCTTTTCATAATCTGAGTCCGATGCCACCAGCGGAAGGTTGATTTTCTGTTTTCATGGTTTGGGGTCTGTAGTTTCTGCATGCGAGTGTTGCACTTTTAAGACTTCTGAAAGCATGCTCCACACCTCATCACTCTCAGATTTTGGACGGCACTTCAGATTCTTAAACCTTGGGTCAAGTGCTGTAGCTATCTTTAGAAATCTCACATTGGTATCTTTGTGTTTTGTAAAATCTGCAGCGAAAGTGTTCTTAAAATGAACAACATGTGCTGAGTCATCATCCGAGACTGCTATAACATGAAATATATGGCAGAATGCATGTAAAACAGAGCCGGAGATATACAATTCTCCCCCAAGGAGTTCAGTCACAAATTTAATTAACGCATTATTTTTTTAATGAATGTCATCAGCATGGAAGCATGTCCTCTGAAATGATGGCAGAAGCATGAAGGGGCATAAGAATGTTTAGCTTATCTGGCACGTAAATATCTTGCAATGCCAGCTACAAAAGTCCCATGTGAATGCCTGTTCTCACTTCGTGTTGACATTGTAAATAAGAAGTAGGCAGCATTATCTCCCATAAATGTAAACAAACTTGTTTGTCTTAGTGATTGTCTGAACAAGAAATAGGACCGAATGGACTTGTAGGCTCTAAAGTTTTGCATTGTTTTGTTTTTGAGTGCAATTATGTAACAAAAAAATCTACATTTGTAAATTGCATTTTCACAATAAAGAGATTGCACTACAATACTTGTATGAGGTGAACTGAAAAATACTATTTCTTTTATCATTTTTACAGTGCAAATATTTGTAATAAAAAATAAAGTGAGCACTGTACACTTTGTATTTTGTGTTGTAATTGACATTGATATATTTGAATATGTAGAAAACATCCAAAAATATTTAATAAATTTCAATTGGTATTCTATTGATTAACAGTGTGATTAAAACTGTGATTAATCGTGATTAATATTTTTGATTTAATCACATGAATTAATTATGATTAATCGACAGCCCTAGTAATTATACATTTGTCTTTATTGCTCCATTGAGAGCAACACAGAGAGAGGAGCTGAATACTAAGCAGCTCTAATCTGTTTGTTTTGTAGCAATATTTCTAAGTTTTTAGCACTACACCACTGTCCCTATTATCTTAAAATTTTATTCAGATCAGAATTTGAAAGACTATAGTTTTTAATGAAAAAATACTGTATTTTGTGTGTGTAAGAAATAAATATGGATAAAAGAGCCTAGTATTTTGTGGCTCAGTGCATTGCAGTTTGTGATACAATAACACTTACTTCACACCCTAATAAAGACAGTTAATAGTCAGCCTAGGTGATAACCTGTCTTGGTCAGCTGAACACTTTCCCCTAGCAGGGTGCTGTGGAGAGGGACGGGTTAACATCATCTGTACATCCCTGTTAGATCCGGGCCTGGTTTACATTTAAAATTTAGATTGATCTAGCTACATTGCTCTGGGGTGTGGAAAAATTCACACCCCTGAGTGCTGTAGTTAAGCCGACTTAACCTCCGATGTAGAAGTGGTGTAGGAAGTGTCTACTGGTGCTCAAGAGCCTGTAGAGTAGATATGGCTCTAGGTTTGGAGCTACCTTCTCTCTTCAGACCAAAAGTGTATGTCCTCAAAGCAAATGCTTCTCTTAGTAGTCTTACTTCACTTCTTCCAGGAGCCTCACTTTCTGGAACCTGAATAAGTAAACCTTGGCTGGACCATGTCTTGCTGGGCCCAAGGCAAGCTGCACGCTGTCCAAAGGTTTTTATGAAAGCTACAATTAAGTTTAGATTAAATGCAATGCTGTTTGGAAATCCACTGTGAGGTGGACATATTCATTGCTATTTTAGGCTGTTGGCAAGAGCTGAGTCTGATTGCAGTGAAAAAGACAACCTTCAGGAGAACATAAGAAGAGAATGCCTAAACACGATTCTATTAGCATAAGAAACAAGATGACTTTTTACAAGGCAGGGCTTGTAGACTCACTAAACCCCCTGGCTGTAATAAACATTATGTTTAGTGGGAGTAAAAAAATATTGCTTATCCTTAAGGCATTTGTTAAGACAGTTTAGGATTACAGGGATGGTGTAGTTTTCCTGGGAACTTGACAAGGGATTAAGTTTCTACAGAAGCTAGATTAAATTAATGAGCCAGGATGGTGTGGCTGGATCACTTTCCCTGTGGGACTGACTTTTTTTCTTGGCTAGAGTCAAGCTAGCCTTTTCCTTAAGGAAGGCTTCCTGTCTTTCTGGGAAGTTCTGAGATTTGACAGTGTTAGTCTGCAATTTTACTTGTCGTGAGAGGTACAGGTAGGAGCCCAGCTGGTTGCATTTCACTGACTTCTATAATTTAAGTGATTCATTGTTATGGGTTCTGCAGGATGGTGTTGGGAGATAAATGTGTCATCTAATCCCAGTGATGCGGAAGACCTCACCCTTTGTGCTGACCTTGAAAAGTAATTCAAAATCAACGGATGTACAAATCGTGGCTAGCCTCTCCTGTCCCATAGAACTCCCATGCTAAGAGGAAGAAAGGAGATTTCAAGCTGTATTCCATTGTCTAACACAGGTTTCCAAAACAGAAGGTCCTTGCTGGGACTTCCTACATTTACTAGTGGGCGTGAGTGATTTTTTTTTCATGTGTAGCCTTATCTTGCTTCCTGGCAAGATCAAAAAATACTTTTGAAAGTGAAAACATCTGCTGCTGGAGATGATGCTATGGGGTTGGTTCCGGTCTCCACCTCAATGTGAAGGAATTGTGTGTGCGCCTAACTTACCCACCACTGATAACCTTGAAACTGGAGATTTCTGGGCAGATGACTGGTGAGAAATAAAAATTATTTGTTAATTTATTCTTCAGGTTAACATAATAGCACAGGCAGATCATGACCTAGTGAAGTTCTCCATTGCCTGCCTCCCAGATGCTACCCCCTATTTCCTGCAGCACCCAAATAAAAAGTGCTCTAATCTCTGATAGTAGATTTTCTCGTCCAGAGAAAAAAATTGTCAGTTCTCAAGTTTATAGAGATTGCCACTAGAAAGCAGTAGCTCTATCAAATTCCTCCTTGCAGTCACCAGAAACGGTATGTAAGTAACATACATATTTATTAGTGTTTGGTACCAGGGCTGGCTCTGGGCACCAGCTAAGGAAACAAGTGCCTGGGGTGGCACTCCAACTTTTTTTTTTCCCCCTTCTTCGGTGGCAGCTTTTTCTTTTTCGGCGGCAGTTTGGTGGCAGCTTTTTTTTTTTTTTTCTTTTTCAGCGGCAGTTTTTCCCCTTTGCTTCACTGCTTTGGGCAGCAAAAAAGGTAGAGCCAGCCCTGTTTGGTACAAAGTAAGAACATATTCATAAGTGAGCATTGTGACTAATGATGCAATTATCCCCACTGATTGTCATTATTGTTGTGTTCGTTTTTACAGCAGCTACATTTTACCGTCTGATATGTGTGGTTTCTGTTTGAATTAAGTAGTTTTACTGTAGCTACTAACTAAACTGAAAATAAGTTACCTACTGTATTCTTTTTTGGTATGTGATTAAGTGACTAAGTATACACTTGAATTTAGTGTAATAGCCTCACATTAACTAATTATTTTAATGCCTCTGAACTAATACTTGGTTTACAAGACCTGATTGCTGTCTCTGTATCCTATATCTAGTGTATTATGGAGCAGCTAAAGATGAGAATGGAGAACAAGTATTAGGTTACAGAATTCTTCTCCTCAAAAATATGACTGCACATACTTTTGAATAGTTCCAGGTGGAAGAATTGAGTTGTAATTTATTTTTGTGAATTCAATTTCTTTAGAACTATTTTTTAAAAACCAACTTTTTAGAATAATTTTTAGGTGTTCTATAAACCCTAGACAATAAAGGACTTTAGCTCGATTGTTTAATATATACTAAATGGAACTCCCCTTCCCCCCCAAAACACAATACTAAACAAACAACAAAGAAGCAAAAAACCCCAACACAATCCAAAAAACTCTTCTTCATGCAATGCTGCGGTCGCCCAGTTAAGCTTTCCAAAGTCAGGACGTGCTAAAGGCAAGACTGAATATACAATTGTTGTGTGTATTCATTATGACACAATTCTCTAACTATGACTGCATTTCTCCAGTAGTGCAGTATTTTTTTTTATTTTTTATTCTTTATTTTGCAATCTTAGTTAAACGTGCATTTCTTAAAAAGTTTATTCAACTGCTTATCCTGTGGACAAGTGGTTGAGAGGACTAAGGAGGTGTGGGTGATTGGGAGACACTTATTTAATGAAGGAGTGGAAGCAACTGGGGAATTGGCTATAGCTGCTGTTGTTATCCATTAGATTAGACCACACTGCCCTGCTAGGCAAATCACTTGAACTCTGGGTGAAATCCTGGCCCTACTGAAGTCAATGGGATAATTCAAATGAGGCTGGGATATCACTCTCAGTGCCTTAGTTTATCCATAGTGACCACATTTGCAAAGTAATATTAAGGCCCATTACTGTCTGCAGTGCAAAGAGAGCCCAGGGCCTCTAGTCTGCCAGCCCAATGCACATACCTCTATGCCATGGGGCTTTTTGGTAGGAAGAAGTAGATCAGTTTTACCAACTTCTGGATTTTCCAAAGCTTTTGTGGCTCTCAAGGTTGTCCTCATCTGTTTCAAGAGACCAAGTAATCCTCTATGCAGCTAAACCGCTGTGCAGCCATGCGCAATGCATCCAATATTAACATTGCAATGTAAGATGTAATGGACTTTTCTACTGCTTGTGTACTGGGGGACATCTTCACTCTTGTTTTTACAAAGTATTTTTAAACTTATAAAAGCACATACTACCCAATAACAACTGTGCACATGGCAAATTTCAAGTTTAAAGATTTTTTTTTTAAACAAGAAGATTGAGACTGGTGAATAGGTGGAGCATGTTTCATTGCTTAAGATCAGAGGATTTTTGCTCAGCCTTTTTTTTTTTTAAAGCACCTTTGAGTAGAGAACAAGCATGAAAAATTTCAGATGAAAAGGTAAAATATATTTTATGAAGTTACTAGTATCGGAAAACAAGGTTATAATGGTAATTGTTTTGCAACCTTAACTCTAACTGGAATTTACTGCATTGGATGCCATAGTGTGTACGTATGGAAAAACAAACTCATCCTTGACAAACGACTAGTCCTGGTTTTGATCCCAGTTATTTATGTTCAGTGTGTAGAAAGCTAAGTGGTATATTTTCCTTAAATTCAGTGTTGCCTTTAAAAAAAATTGTTAAATAAAGTGAACTAATTGTTATTGCTCAATGTTTCATTTCTTATGAGTTTATATCTTGGAAAATGACAGTAGAGAATGACTGTTGGTAAAGATTGGTTGTCTGTATCTTCTTAGCCTTAATGATGAGCTACGTTGGAGGTTAGAGTAATGTGGCTTTCTGAGGAATGGCAGTAATTGAATCATAGAATCATAGAATTCAAGATCAGAAGGGACCATTATGATCATCTAGTCTGACCTCCTGCAAGATGCAGGCCACATAAGCCGATCCACCCACTCCTTAGCAAGCGACCCCTGCCCCATGCTTCGGAGGAAGGCGAAAAACCTCCAGGGCCATTGCCAATCTTCCCTGGAGGAAAATTCCTTCCCGACCCCAAATATGGCGGTCAGCTGAACCCCGAGCATGCGGGCAAGACTCTCCAGCCAAACCCTCTGGAAAAGGTTATATCATACCATTGACCCATTGTACTATTTACCAGTGTTGCACTTAATTGACCTATTGACTAAGCCCGTTATCCTATCATACCATCCCCTCCATAAACTTATCTAGCTTAATCTTAAAGTCATGGAGATCCTTCGCCCCCACTGTTTCCTTCGGTAGGCTGTTCCAGTATTGCACTCCCCTGATGGTTAGAAACCTTCGTCTAATTTCAAGCCTGAATTTCCTGACTGACAGTTTATATCCGTTCGTCCTCGTGTCCACATTAGCACTGAGCTGAAATAATTCTTCTCCTTCCCTGGTATTTATCCCTCTGATATATTTAAAGAGTGTAATCATATCTCCTCTTATCCTTCTTTTGGTTAAGGAAAACAAACCGAGCTCCTCAAGTCTCCTTTCATACGAAAGGCCTTCCATTCCTCGGATCATTCTAGTGGCCCTTCTTTGTACCTGTTCTAGTTTGAATTCATCCTTCTTAAACATGGGAGACCAAAACTGCACACAATACTCCAAATGAGGTCTCACCAACGCCTTATATAACGGGACTAGCACCTCCTTATCCCTACTAGAAATACCTCGCCTAATGCAACCCAAGACCGCATTAGCTTTTTAACGCCACATCACATTGCCTACTCATAGTCATCCTGCGATCAACCAGGACTCCTTGGTCCTTCTCCTCCTCCGTTACTTCCACCTGGTGTGTCCCAGCTTATAACTAAAGTTCTTGTTAGACATCCCTAAATGCATAACCTTACACTTCTCACTATTGAATTTCATCCTGTTACTAATACTCCAGTTTACAAGGTCATCTAAATCTCCCTGGAGAATATCCCAATCCTCTTCCGAATTGACAATACCCCCCAACTTGGTGTCATCCGCAAACTTTATCAGCCCACTCCTACTCTTGGTTCCCAGGTCAGCAATAAATAGATTGAATAAAATCGGACCCAAAACCGAGCCTTGAGGAACTCCACTGGTAACCCCCCTCCAACCGGACAGTGCCCCCTTCAATACTACCCTCTGCAGTCTCCCCTTTAACCAGCTCCTTATCCACCTCTGGATTTTCATTTCGATCCCCATCTTTTCCAATTTAACCAGTAATTCTTCATGCGGTACCGTATCAAACGCCTTACTGAAATCCAGATATATGAGATCCACCGCATTTCCCTTGTCTAAAAAATCTGTTACTCTCTCAAAGAAGGAGATCAAGTTGGTTTGGCACGATCTACCTTTTGTAAATCCATGCTGTAATCTATCCCAGTTGCCATCGGCCTCATGCTCCGGAACCACTCTCTCTTTTAAGATTTTTTCCATGACTTTGCATACTACAGATGTTAGACTAACAGGCCTATAATTTCCCGGGTCACTTTTTTTCCCCTTCTTGAATATAGGAACTACATTAGCTAATCTCCAGTCAGTCGGTACAATCCCCGAATTTAGGGATTTATTAAAGATTATCGCTAACGGGCTAGCAATATCCTTCGCCAATTCCCTTAATATTCTAGGATGAAGATTATCCGGGCCCCCCGATTTACTTCCGTTAAGCTGTTCAAGTTTGGCTTCTACCTCAGATACCGTAATGTCTACCCCCATATCTTCATTCCCATTGGTCCCTCTATCACTATTCCTTAGCCCTTCATTAGCCTCATTAAAGACCGAGGCAAAGTATTCGTTCAGATATTGTGCCATTCCAAGATTATCCCTAATCTCCACTCCGTTTAAAGTTTTAAGCGGTCCCACTTCTTCTTTCTTGGTTTTCTTCCTATTTATATGGCTAAAGAACTGTTTGCTATTGGTTTTAATCCCCTTCGCTAGGTCCATCTCCACTCGTCGCTTTGCCTTTCTCACAGCTTCCCTGCACCCTCTGACCTCAATAAGGTAGGTTTCCTTGCTGATCCCTCCCATTTTCCACTCCTGGTACGCTTTCTGTTTTTTCTTAATGACCCCTCTAAGACGCTTGCTCATCCAGCTCGGTCTAAAACTGCTACCTATGAGCCGTTTCCCCCTTCTCGGGATACATGCCTCTGACAACTCCTGCAACTTCAGCCTGAAGTAACCCCAGGCGTCATCTGCCCTTAGATCCCTAAATGTGTTAGCCCAGTCCACTTCCCTAACTAGTCGCCTTAATTTAGTAAAATTAGCCCTTTTGAAATCATATACCCTAGTCTCAGATGCACTATTGATTATCCTCCCATTTATTTGGAAACGAATTAGCTCATGATCACTCGAGCCAAGGTTGTCCCCTACAACAATGTCCTCAACAAGGTCCTCGTTACTCACCAAAATCAAATCTAAAATGGCATCCCCCCTCGTTGGTTCAGCAACCACTTGATGAAGGAATTCATTAGCTATCACGTCTAGGAAAAGCTGAGCCCTATTATTATTACTAGCATTTGTTTCCCAATCTATATCCGGGAAGTTAAAGTCCCCCATGATCAAGCAGTTCCTATTAGTGTTTACCTCCTTAAAAACATTAAAGAGCTCTCTATCCATCTCTAAGCTAGAGCCTGGCGGTCTATAGCACACCCCAATCACTATCCCGGGTGAGGCTCTGGTAGTTTTCTTCCCCAATGTGACCATTGCCCAAACAGACTCTGTATTGTCCATTGCAGTGCTAGTTATCTCATTACATTTCACCTCATTATTGATATACAGTGCTACTCCCCCACCTTTACCTTTGCATCGGTCTTTCCTAAACAGCACATACCCTTCCATACCTGTACTCCAGTCATGGCTACCGTTCCACCATGTTTCTGTTATTCCTCGATATCCGGTTTCAATTCCCGGACCAGGAGCTCCAGTTCCTCCATTTTGTTACCTAAGCTTCGCATTGGTGAACAAACATCCTAATTTTCCTGTTGGGCTCCTCTCACTCTTTTCACCCAACTCGGTAGGGACACAGTACTTCCAGTATGACTTTTAGATCTAGAATCCGTCCCCCCCCTCTTCCTTACACGTAACCGCCCCCCTCTGGCTATATCTGTTGTTATCTTGTTGTCCTCACTCCCAATGTGAAAATTTGGTGTGGAGAGCACTAGGACCTCTCCCGACCGTCTCCCTCCAGTGTCTAGTTTAAAGCTCTTTTAATCAGATGAGCCAGCCTCCCTCCTAGAAGTCTACTTCCTTCCCTACTTAGGTGGAGCCCATCCCTTGAGAACAGTTGTCTGTCCCCAAAAGCCTCCCAGTGCCCATACATCCCAAAGCCCTCCTTGTAACACCACTCCCTCAGCCAACTATTAATCATCACGATCCTCTCACCCCTTTGGCGCCCTTCCCTAGGGACAGGTAGAATCCCACTGAAGATCACCTGAGCCTCAATTTCCTTGAGCGTCTTACCCAACCTGGCATAGTCTCCCTTGATCCTCTCTAGCGAGAATCTAGCCGTGTCATTCGTTCCTACATGAAGGATGATCAAAGGGTTCTTACCCGCTCCTCTTAGGATCCTTTTCAACCTCAGGTCCACATCCCGTATTTTAGCACCCGGTAGACAGCACACCCTTCTGTTCTCCGGATCGGCCCTGGTCACAGGCCTGTCCAACCTACGCAGTATGGAATCCCCAATCACGTAGACCTGCCTTCGCCTGGGGACAGCACGGTCCTCTAACCTATCCCCCGTTCCCCCTGGTTGCAAGCTCCTTCCATTCCTATCATCCCTTGTGGTTCCCCTTAAGTCATCCTGTATCCTCCTGGGCCCAAACTTGGTGCTACTTCCATCGACTCCTCCCTTTTCTATGGGACTGGCCGCTCGCCTCTTTTTCTTTGGCCTCCCACTGTCAGCTACCACTTGCTGTACCCCTTCCTCATTCTCCAAACCTTCAAACCTGTTCCTTAGCTCAATTTCCCCCTCACTGGCTCTCCTTTTCCTTGGCCTGCTTCTCACGGTCACATGCTTCCACCGCCCATCTTCCTCCTCTGGTGGTCCCCCTTCCTTGGCCTCAGCCCCTGCTCCCCCCTGTGCCCCTGGGCGTTCCCCCTCAGTTACTGCTTGCCATTGCTCCATTAGTCTCTCAAACCCCCTTCTATTCTCTATCAGGGTTTCTACCTGCAGCTCTAGGCCCTGGATCTTTTCCTCCAGCAGCTCTATTAGGCGACACTTCATGCATATATAGTACTGTTCTGGGTCCCCTGCTAGGACCAGGTACATACCACAGCTGCTGCATGCTCTCATCCTCGGTGTGTCCTCTGCTGCTTGGCTCATGGCTGCTGCTGTCTTGGCTCTGCTTGGTGTTCTTACCTGGGGGGCGCAGGGCCTCCCCTTCCACCTCCCCCTGCCAACTCCCACGCTAACTCCCCTGTTGGCAGCCCTGTTTGCTCGCAGCTGTGCCGCTGCCTGGCTGGGCGGCCGCTTTTATAGGCCCCTCCTAGCCTGGCTCCTCCCCCTACTCAGGGCTCAGCCAATCCTGGCTCAGCTGCCCCTTCAGCAGCCTGCCCCTCCGGGCCTCTACAGCGAGATACAAACACTACACAAACAGACGCAAAGACACTCACCTGCTCCTCCAATGGCAACTCCCACGCTAACTCCCCTGTTGGCAGCCCTGTTTGCTGCCTCCTGTGCCGCTGCTCGCAGCTGTGCCGCTGCCTGGCTGGGCGGCCGCTTTTATAGGCCCCTCCTAGCCTATTGTTTTCTGTGTTGTCAGCAGTCTGAATAGTTCCAGTACACCTTGGTTTTTTTTATTATTTTGTTTTTGTAATACTGAAGTGTTAAGTCCCTTTAAAATGAAACAGGTACTATGGTCATGTTTCTGGGATGTAAGAAAAAATGTATTTTTTTTATACTGTATTTTTCTGTTTCTCAGTGACAAGAGCAGTGTAGGATCTAGCTTTCCTCCAGACAATTATAAAATCAAAATAGCTGGAAAACTCATTACTGCAATAGAGAAATCTACTCTGGTTTTATTTCATTCCTGGGCTAGAAGAATGCCGGTCTTTGATTATTCATAAAAATCGTATACAGTGCTGCACATGACATCTTTGGTTTAGAACATCATTGCTTTCAAACCCTTGTAAATCTGTCTAAATGATTTTGAAGCATTGACTTAATCAACAAGTTGTTTTACATGTCTTAGCTGAATAAGTGTTAGGTGTCTCTGGCTCTCTGAAATGTAGATGAGCTTTTCATGTTATTGATTAGAAATACCATCTCTGTCAAAAGGACAGCGAGCACTCTGATACTTGGTTTTTTAAAATTACTATAAATGTAAATAAAGTAAATGATTCTTAGAACATTTTTCTTCTATGATATTCACTTTAATTGAAGTTACAAGTAAACATGATTAAAGAGACAAATAGGCTTGTTGCCTCTGAAGAAACATTGTTTTATCATATATGTGGAAATATACAACTAAATAAAATTGTTTCTGAAGTACAGAATCTACTGTACAGTGCTATTTCAGAAATGCCACTAGGAAGGCAGCCAAGAACAGAATTAAGGGGAAATAAATTTAGTAGTATGGAAAATTGGAACTAAGAATGATCGGTACTTCCTCATGCTCATGGTCATCCTATTCTGTTTACATCATAACCTTTTTGGAGTGTTCCTAGATTTCCTTCTGAGAGCATAGCCAGAGATCTTAACAGTCCTGGAATCCTAATACTATGATCTTCTTTATCTGTCACTCTACAGTTCTTGCCAATAGTCTATTTTCAGAGGTTTGTCAAGTAAAATGCAAATTTGGCCCCAAAACTGCAAACATGCTTAATTTTACATGCTGTGAGGAGTATCATTGATTTCAGTGGGGTTAAACATTGAGTTTAAAGTTAAGCATGGGCATGAGTCTTTGCAGGATTAGCACCAGGAAATATTTTGATTTTATATTTGGTTCGAGAGCCATAGCAAGAGGTTTAGGTCCCTCTATAATATTCTGTGACTTTCTTGCAATTTCATCACCTTTATTACCATCTGAAATGTGAATCCTCATAATGCTGTCCAGATGGTTTTGGCCTAAGAAATTTTACCTAGTGGACAGTTACCCTAAAGAATTTGTCTCAGGACTTAGATAAACCAGTTTGTCCCTTCAAGATCCTGTGTATACTGAGCTTTTTCTTAACATTTCTCACAATTTCAGCTGGTCTACTACCAGTGAAGTGCCATCTGGAAATTTTTGATTGGCAGTCCAGTGGTCATTTCTCTAGATTAAGCTTTCAGGATGACACTGCCACCACAACCACCAATAACACTTTCTTGTTCTCCAGGGAAATTGTTGTCTCATAGTAGCTAAAATATCTGTAAGATTTAGATGCTTAAAATATTTGCAAGATTAGATCGTGCTAAAGTAGGGTGACCAGATGTCCCTATTTTATATGGACAGTCCCGATATTTGTGGCTTTGTCTTCTATGGGTGCCTATTTCCCTCCACCCCCATCCCAATTTTTCATACTTGCTCTCTGGTCACCCTGTGCTAAAGTATTCATTCCCCCTAAGTTTTCAAAGCCTTCTTAGCTCAAGGAGAGGAAAACCCAGAAGCTGACAACAAAGTCCGCTTTCTTATGTTCACATACACACATAATTGCCATCACACCTACATTTTTGTATTTGCACACGCTTTAACAGGAAGCCCTATTGTGTTTACTGAAAGTACAGTGTTCAGTACTTTATAAATCATAACTATTGGATCAGTTTAAGAGTTCTGGCCCATATGGAAGTAATTTACCAGAGTTATAAGGAACTAAAAAGAGGGTTTATAATGGAGGGTGCTGTTGGACCTATAACATAACATGTACGTCCTGTGACAAACATGTACATGCTGTGACAAACAATATATTTCATATGGAAAATGTTGTACATTTAAATAATAGAAATGACAGCATTACTGTCTTAGGGTAAAACTTTAAACATAGAATTACTGTAGTACTTTTACCCAAAGGGAGTTGAAGATGGAGCTTAGGAAGAGGCAGAGATATTGGAGACATTTTTTCAAAATGTATATGTGCATTTTAATAAATTACAACAACATGGAGGGTGGAAGGAATAATATATTTTCAATTATATAAAAATAAAGATTAGTTGAAGAAATACCAAATATTATTGAAAACTGGAATCACCCCTGGTGACTGCTATCCAGAACAATAATTTGCTGGCTTAACCGTGAAATATTTTTTTTGTTACATAAAATATCTTCCTTTATTAGCTTGCTTTTTAAAGTACAACTTTTTTATGCTATGCAAATATAATAAGTAGATTCCCATCTTTATATTCTGAGCTGCCACAGGCAATTACAGTGACTGAACAACGTGTTGAGAGATAAGGTACTTGCATGGCTTGAAAAGCTGGAATTGTTCTAAGTTGATTTAGTTTCCCATAAGTATGTTGTTAAATGTTAAAGAATTGTGAGCTAATTAACTTCTATGACAGAAAAGTTCTGCCTTTTAATTAAAAATTTGGTTCAAACACTAAGGAAAAAAAACCCTTTTGATTCTCAGTAGTCTCTTTATGCCCTCAGAATGAAAATATTTGAACGTTAATTAGAAACTTCTGAAAAAAGAAAATCAATGGTTAATTTTCTGATCCTGCCAGCCCTTTATGCACCGGAGCAAAGTTACTTATGGGGGGTGGGGGGGGGTAGACCTATTGGCTACAAATTATTCATTTGTTTAATTTTTCCAGGATGAAGCTCTAAACAATGTAACAAATCATAGTACCTGATTTATTCTTCACACTACTCTCTTTTTGATATTAATAAATTCTTCAGCGAATACTCTGAAATGTTTTCTAGCTAGGTTAGGAAATGGTGTGTCTTGCTTCTACCACCTTTAATGAAGCATAGCAATTCTGGTTTATTGTAATGATACATATATCTGATTAGCCAAATGGGGGAGAACTTTAATAACATAAATGAATAAGAAAGGTGCACACTGGGGGACAACAATACAATTAAATGTTTTCCATCTCTACAGTTTTCATGTGACATAAAGGCAATAAATATTCTAAACTGCTGTGCTGTATGATTTTTTTGGACATGTAAATTCTATTAATAAACAATACCATTTGAATTTTATGTGACTACATTATATTTAGTACACTGGATCATATGTTTTTAATCAGGTATCTAAAGCCATTTAGCTGAGACATGCCCTTTGTTATTTTAGAATTAAAACAACAGATAATGATAAACTGCCATAAATTGCACTTGATCAGCAAACATGGAGGCACTTAAAACTACCAAAGCCAGGGAAAGTGACAAGTTGTTTGACTGGCAATAGCATCTCCAATTTTAAGTAGCTTGCCCATGCATATTCTATACTTTTGTAATCCTGCCAGTTTGCAGGAAAGTGCTGGGGGTACTACTATCTTTCTACATGATGAGCAGAAGATAGTAAACTTCTGATATCTCACTACTAGCTCTCGGACTGAATTAATGTGTGTTTGTGCACAGTGTGCATTAACAATGAAGATGACTTTGGTTTGCAAAGACTTTTCTATTATTGTGATGGTTCTCTAGTTGCCCAGGACTATCACCTTGTTATCTCCCTGCTTCCAGTGAGAGAGAGAGAGAGAGAGAGAGAGAGAGAGAGAGAGAATTGTTTGTGACTAATTGGGTGTCAGCTTCCTGACACCATAACCTGTTAGTCACCCAATTTCCTCTGAAGTAGGCTAGCCCTTACTGTGCCTTGCAGGTTCTACAATAGGTGAACCCCAGTTCTTGAGCCCTTTGAAGCTTCTCATATAGTGTCTAGCCCTTTATCCATTGAGTACTCTCAGAAATACTAGTTTTACTATCCCCGAGGGGACAGTGTACACACCAACTTGTTTGAGTCAACTCAGGATCAGTTCCTTCTGTAATACCACAGCACTGAGATATATTTATAGTTGAAGCTGTGATTATTATCAAAGATTTAAGACATAGTGAGTAAGGACAGTATAAACAGAAGGGTAACACATAAAACAAAATCATAACATGATTCCTAGAAACTAAACTTAACAGGCAGCATTTCAACCATGTTGGATTGAGAGCCTATTTTCATGAATGTAATCGCACTGCCTGATTACTTCCTAGGTGCAAGATAAAGGGGTGTCTTCCTTTCCTTCTTCTTATATTCCCAAAGTTCATTGTTTGTACCCTGAGTCATAAGCCACCCCGTAATTTATTCTCCAGTGTGCTGTTTCCTGCTTACTTTGTATGTAAATAACTCTCCAGTGTGTTAACTTACAATGCTTAATGAATATGTGGACTGACAGAGGCAGATGAAAAATCACCTTTGTCTGGCAGAAACTTGTTTGTTAACTCTGCCTTAATGCAGACTTTAGGAACATATTCTAAGCATACATACATAATTTTTATATAGTACCTATACATAAATTTCACAATATCATCAGTGTGATCCTGGCATTCATTTAAGACCTTACATGATATTCTTTGGTGAACCAGAATGTAGATACCGAGATGAGGATATTCTTGAAACCCCTTTTATAAGTTGGCATTGAAGGGTTCTTAGGGTGACAAGTGTATATTACAAGTATGCGCAACTTTTGGGGAATTGCAGGTGGGTTTAACATTTAACTTCTTTCCCACGCTATTTTTATCAGTGTTTTGTAATACTCGTCTGCTTATTTTGATAAGCTCTGCCATAGTTTCTTCACCACATATTGCAGAAGCCATAGCACTTGGGCCAGGAAACTAGGGCATTTTCTGTAGCAGTGGAAAAAGTGCCTACTATTTCCATCCCTTACATGTATCATTTCTCCCCTGCGTGTACATGTATACACAAAACATACCAATTTGAGCAGCTGCTGAACTACCTTAAGTCGAAAGATTTCTGCTAGAGGGGATATGTTTTCCAAATGTCAAAATTGGCACTCTTCCTAAGAACATTCCCCCTCTGCAACATGTCCCAACCCTCCCCACACCCCTTGAAAACCTGTGAGTGCTCTCATTTTAATATCTTAGCTCTTGGTGTCACCTGCACTCTTACCCACTTGCATCTCCTTTAGGCTGCAGCTGACCATGGACCTAGGCAACACAGAGAGGACATCTCTGTCCAGGTCCTTCTGACTGAGATTTCAAGTGGGGATTAAGATTCTTGACAACCCCATACTCTTTGCCTTTATTCTCTCCTTAGAGGAGTAGGGGTGTTTTTGCTCTCTTGGGATAAATTGTGTGAAATGTAGAGCCGTTCAAAAACAGTATTTTCAGAAAATTCTGAAAAAATTCATGTCAGGACCATCAGAATGTTTAGTTTTGATAATGTTCCCCACCTTCATGTCTCAAAGTCTTGCATTTCAAAAGTTGATTTGATTGCCTTGCTAGTGAGGGTAATTTAATTCTGCTTTATGTCTATTGTTCTTGACTATAGGTGTGTCAGTTATGCATTGTGTCTACTATATGCTGTTTGTGCACTGGCCTCTGAAAGAGGCAGAAGGGATTTTTCCCTGGTATATATCCCTCTTGCTATGAAAAATCACCATGTGGCAGAGCACAAGTCCTGTGTTTGGTGGCTTTCATGTTAACACTGATTTTGGAGCTATATAATCAGATATTTTGTTTTCTGTTGAGGAAGAAGTGAAATTAGTTTGCATACAGTGTTGCGTGGCTGTTTATATTAAATGGATATTTATAGTTCATAATGCTCTTCCTCTCCCCAACAAATATTCACTTTATTTAAAAAAAAAGAAAAAAAAGACAAAAAGCCCCTTATAGTATACTTTCAATATTGAAGACTATCGGCCTACCAGTGTAATGTCTGCTGTGATAATTTTGATTTTAAAAGTTGAAATAAATGGAGCAATGTTGATTTACATCAACTAAGTATCTGGTCCAATACATCTAATGTTCTAAATTTCCAAACATAGCAGTGATCCTGTAAAAGGTAATTTATATTGGAGAAATCTTAGTTGTATCCACTATATTATAGAAATCCATTTCCCCTGTACTTTGTTTTTTCATAGACAGTTTATTACAACATTTACTAACTGTTGGATACTTGTGTTTAAATAAAGGCTTAGTTCTTCCTAGCTCATCTTCTCATTTTACATGATGCTGCAGTGAAGTTATTCTGCCTGAGACAAAACAGAAAATAAATATATGTTTAATATATGACATTGTATTTGGCTGAATACATTGATGTAACCTGATTTCAGTACAGAATCTATTGGAAGTAGTAGGGCTGATGGGATGAGAACGAGAGTTCCTATTCTAGCACAAATATCCTTTGGCTCAAAAGCGGATATACTTATTCAGTTCTTACTCGTAGATAGCGCCTATTAAGTGCAATGGGAATTTTGGCTGAGTAGGACATTTGGATTTTGCCCTTACCAAACAGAAATAAAATGCCTTTTTTTGTGTGCATTTTCCCTCAAGATATTTCTAATGCAAGTCTCCTCTTTAAGCAACAAAACTCATATTTAATGTGTTAAGGCAAGGAGAGTATGTTTTTTGTAATTCATCAGCTCTAGTACTACTGAGCATGATCAAGATACCTTTAGTTCTAATGCCACAGAAGGGAGCTGAAGCCCTATGAACACAGATTCCATTTTCCAAGGACTCAATCCTTGGTTCGGCGCTTAGGATTTAAAGGCATGTTGTTACAGTATGCTACCTAACGTTCTGAGCAGATGTGCCTTGGGAAAGCCTAGCCTTTAACTCTACCAATTCAGAATGTGTCAATGTATACACTTCTTTGTCTACACTAGAATTTGTAAAAGTTAGCATGCGTTAGCTAACACATTGTAATAATGCACCTTGAAGACCTCAGTGGCTGCCAAAGCTGATTCCCCACTCTGGCACTTCGAGTGCAGAAGGCGGGGGCCCACAAGAATTCTAAAAATTAATACTGGCCACTCCAGGCTTGTATTAAACTCCCAAGGTTACAGTTTCTCTCTGACCTTGGTTTGGTAAATGCTGCCTCCACCCAAATGCAAACCCCTTGGAACCCAGGAAAGCGCACTTGGGAATTCCTTCCTGTGGGATACCCTCAAGCCCTTTCACCCCTGCCCTCCAGGGAAGAGCTGAGAAAGAAAACAAAGGAAATTAGCAGTTGCCCCCAGCTAATTAAACAACATATGCACAAACCTCCTAGGACACAGAAACCCAATCCTGTTCTTAAAAAGGTACCTTTTATTAAAAACAAAAAGAAAGAAAATACATCTGGAACTTAGGCTTTTGCTAGATTTTAAAAGAGCAACTTTTAAAAATTAAGCACCCAAAATAGCTTTCTTGGGGGTTCAGCTGAAAGGTTAAAAGCAAATAAAAGCATCTGGGGTTAATACAGAGGAGTCCACTAGCCATATGAAATAAACAGAAATAAATCTAATCACGTCTTTCTAAACATTTCTGATCTACTTACACATTTGGGGATTCCAAATAAGTAGTTCTAGGTATGAGCTGATGACCTATTATCATACCTGGCTTAAAGCTTCTCATAGCATAACTGCTCCCTGTTCCCCTCTTCCCTGGAGAGCAACAACAGAGACTAAGGGGAAGTTTTTTCCCCATTTTAAAAAGTTTTAGCCTTCCCATTGGCTCTTTTGGTCAGGTGCCCACTCCCTTTCCTTTACCTGGGGGACACTGTTAACCCTTTACAGGTAAAGCAAGCAGAGAACAGCCACTAAGAGGGACTTTATAGCTAGCTGGCTGGCTGGGTGTCCATAAAAGGGAGCTGTCATCCACCCCCCAATCACTTATCACCGTGGCTAAGAACAGAAATCATTGACACTAAAGGGCTGTATTTTGTAATAGGGAATTATGTTAATTCTGTGATCCATTTTGTTTTAGGCGTACTTTTGCACTAATCTCCTTAATTTTTTGGGCTCTGCTTACCAGATACCACCTTGGGGATTGTCCCAACAATTCTGAACTCTGCCTTTTTGGTTAACAAATGTTCTAAACAAATTGTAAGTAACTCACAATATTCACTTGTAATCCCGAGTTTCATAGTGGATTGGGGCGAGTAAGGATTTATTTTACCAAATTTTTTAAACTGCATTTCATCTGAAAATAAATGTGAGTTGAACTTGGATAATTGCAAGACCTATGAATGTGTCTAGTTTGGAGCAGTTTGGTTCATCTCAGCTGTGAAAGGAGAAATACAGCAGTGTATAACTGAAGCGTATTGAAAGAGGATGGCTTCCTGCAGTGAGACAATGTCAATGGGTTGTGGAAAGGCTCATCTGAAAAAAGATCCGGCATGTGAACTTTGCATTGCCAAATAATAATAATAAAAAAAAAGGGAGTGGGGGGAGGGAGATGCATCCTCCCCAGTCCCTGCAGTGCTGGACATTTGTAAGATCTTTAGTCCAATAAAATCATTCCCCCATTCATCACAACGTGAAGAATTTAGTCCTGAAAGAAGAAAGAGTAACCCAGAGCAGGGTAAAGATTGATTACCGGAAGGGTTGAGTAACTGACTAAAGAATGCTGGAATAATAGTTGGTCTGATTCTGCAGCCCAGATTTAAGGAAAACTTCCATTGATGCCTAGACAGTTGACTGCAAGAACAGCCTTAGTGTTTGGGTTTTAAGATTAAAAAATTAACCTAATTAAAAGAGTTAAGAGAATACTTCATTTAATGTAACTCTAAAGTTTAAATTCAGTCCTGGCCCAAAAAAACAAAATCTATTCTGGAGCTAATCTTCTTTTCTTGTTAATGTTATGAGTGCATTAGTGCTTTTGAAGGTGAACAATTAGTAACCCTGGTTTAAGACCGCCACAGTGTGAAAAGACGCTTTGTAAGCTTCCGCATACAACTCTTCAAGTGCCCTTGAGTCTGACCTGCAAAGCTTCTGTTCCAGTGCTTGGCCTCTCTTGAGCTGCAGTCATATCAGGTGTGCTAAATTGTTTCTTGGTTAAGTGATGTGTGCACATGGGGACTAGATAGAGACATCCAAACACATTTCATTTGTGACACTAAGCAGGATTTGAGCTCACAGATCAAGGAGATTGATCTAAATATCCACATCATCTTATGATAGAACCATCTATTTTATTTAAAATAAAATGAATGGTAGATTTAGAGGTGTGTTTTTTCTATTCAATAGTGCTTTGGATATATGTATTACATCTATAGCTGTAAGTGCCAATACCAATATTCGGTATTTCAAATATTTACTTTTTAAAATATTTAGTTCCAGGTATGGCTTACCATTGTCCTTTAGTCTATACTAATTGCTTACTAACATCATTAGATCAGTTATTCCATTCAAATTTATCCCTTCTGTTTGCTTTGTACTTGGAAAAGCTAACACGTAAAGATGTATTTGCGTGCTGCCTAACTGAGCCAACTAGCTTAGTGTGTTAAAAGTTGATAAATAAATGTGTTGACTTTGTACACAATTAAGCATTTGGAAGATTAAGCAAAATGGTTTTATGGAAAACCTGTTCTACAAAGCAACTTGGGGAACAAATATCCATTTCGCCAGGAGTACAAAGATAAATACAGCAGAAACTAATTTATTGTATCAAAGTTGGTAGTCAAAACAACATCAGTAATAGAAACTTAGAGGTAAAACTATAAATTCACAGCAGGCTTTCACAGTTAACAAAAACTGAGATTGAAGTCAGTGGCCTTGAACCAAGAGAAAGTATATGCTAGCCATCCAAAATCTCACCAGTGTGTCTGTTATCCTAAGGATTTGTATACAATTTGGCTGTAAATCAGAATGGAAAAGGAACTCATAACAATCTCTCTCCATAAGCAGTTATCTTTTTTTTCTTTTTTCTTTTTTCTTTTTCTAACAAAGTAATATTCAAAATAGTTCGAATGCATGTTTTAAAATTCATATGAACTTATGCAGCTTTATGTGATAATAGAGAAGGTGTTTGAAATGTCAAGTAGAAAATGTACTGTAGACATACATGATCTCTATTTTTAAATACTGTAATCCAGTGGAAGCAAGAAAAGTTATTTTCCACAGCCTAAGGTACAAAGGATATGGGTTGATGTGGGCAGGGTTATGCATGGTTAAGAAATGAGTTTCTTTTAGTTTTCAGTCAGTAGCTCTTGATGTGCCTGGAAGAGTGGGTTGAAAAATTGGCTAATCAGACCTCTTGGACATCACCCCATGCTAGAACAGGTAAGAGTAATTTGCTCTGAGGCAAGTTAATTGAAGAAAGGGTTAAAAACATAATAGCTTTGGAGAGATTATGGAGCTGTGTGTTTGCAGGAACTTCACTGAGTGGAAAGTGATCTTCCATTTTTCTCGTTGCCTGGAGCACATCTTGGTAGTAGTATCTCGAGTTAGGTAATGAACTGTGTTGCAAAAGCAACAGAATGTACGGGTTTAATTTTGCTGTTGCAAGAGAGTGCCTGTTAGAATTTAAAAAAAAAAAAAAGTTTTGAAAGGAGAAGCTTCTGGAAAGAGAGTACAATGGAAATTTTACCTATAGTGCCATGGGTAGGAACCATTTATTGTATTGTGGTATACCCAAAATATGCTAAATTATTTTCAGACAGTGTCCCTGCCCTGAAGATCGTACAGTCTAATCACATATATTATGTGAGAAGGCCAGAGGTGTATATGCATTACAATATTGTATAATTGGACATCCCTTCTTACACAGGTGATATATCCGTGTGAGACAATATTCTTTTAACAGGAGTTGATGATCAAAGTAAGATAATTATACACTCCTTAAATGCCTCATCTCCCATCAGGGATCACATAATATATTTCATGTACAGTAGAAAACAGTTAAATTTTACAGTAATCTTGAACAGGGTTATGATGCAGGTATAGGTGCAATTATTGATCTGCTGTTATTTTTAAAAAATCTTATCTTGCTTTGTAGCTCTCTTTGAGACTTAAAAATTCAGCCATGTTTGTAGGGTGTCTACTGTGCCATAATTTATTATAAATGGCTCCAGTCCTGGAATTGGATTGGTGCAAGCAGACACTTGCTTCCAGGGAGAACTGTACTGAAGTCATGGCCATGATTTCAGTGGAGATCAGCTTAGGAACAAGAGGGTACTTACACTGCCTGGATTGGAACCCCAGTCAGTTAATAATGCCCAGATGGAGTCAGTGGGACTCCACATGGTCACAGGAGTTCCCTTGTTTGGTATCAGTTGCTGGATTGAGTCTAACTCTTGGGAAAGAGCACATAATTTAATATATACAAAATTCCACTATATTATTATTAATTGTTAATCTGATAGAGACACCATGTTTTAAGGCAGTAGCACAGAGGCAGATTTAGTCTGGCATTTGAGTGCTTGATTTTTTAATTTTAACCTTGCATTAATGCTAGTTTGTTGGGTTTTTTTTATTGTATGCAGTGTAGCTTTTATTGTCAGTTCTAGAGAAAATAACATATAGCTTGATATTTTCATGTAAAGATACAATACGTACAATTAAACTAACCTAGCTTATCTTCTTCTGTTTATACAACATCTTTCAGACATTTTTTTCCTGATATGTTGAACTGCAGAAATAACCATTATTCCTTTTTGTGTTGTGATGCAGCTTCAGTTCTTGAAAACGTTTCCCCCTCCCACACTCCAGTTTTCTGGAGACATCTATCCTGGTCTGTTGAAGTGATCCTAGCCCTGGTACCTGAGAAGATATTTAGCCTTAAATTCACCCAATTCTTATTGCAAATCTTATTTTTCCAACACTTCATTGATTTTAGCAGCTGATCTTCCCTCTAACCTTTGAACTAAGAGAGAATTTTCCAAGCTTTCCATTATCACAGTGGGTTTTAGGCTTTTAGAAAGTATAAGGCATTTGGGTTCTCGCTGTAGCAGTTATTCTCAAGTTATCAACTCTTAAAGTCATGTCAAAAATCAGAGTGAGAAGCAAAATGGTAATCAGAATAATATAAATTTCAAGTACAGTGTCTTGTGAGCTGCTGGAACAGAAAACAAAAGTTTGTACACAATTTAGGAGCTGTGACTTGTAACTTTTCAATTATACAAAACATAATTTTGCAGCCATTTTGATTGCTGTGATATTGCTTCTTAAAGCTGTTCCCCTGATGCAGCAGTTCTTTTCTGGTCCTATTCCAGGATTGGATACAGCATATTTGGAACCTCAGACCAGTATAATTTTCAATCCAGGAGATATACACTTTTCAGTGGCTATTTTAGGATAGGAGGATCAAACCTAATCAACTCAGAGGTCAAAACATTTGTAATAAGCAAAAACTAAAATTACAGGAAAAATGAGCACACTACATACAGTAGCTGGCAGACATTGGTCTCAAGAGCACAGTCAAAGTTAAAAATGCAAGAGTAAATAATAGTTACAGAGGTGGAAAATAAGAAACAAGAATACAAGCTATAGGAAACTTGGGAAGTCTACCTACTGTTCATGAAGTGTGATTTTTTTTCTGTGTTGCTTATCTCCTCCTTGGAGGAGTTTGGTGCCGCCAGGGGGACATACACTAGAACAGGGGTTCTCAAACTGGGGGTTGTGGCCCCTCAGGGGCTTGTGAGGTTATTACCTGGGGGGTTTTGAGCTGTCAGCCTCCACCCCAAACCCGACTTCACCTCCAGCATTTATAATAGTGTTAAACATAAAAAAAAGTGTTTTTAATTTATAAGGGGAGGGGGTCACACTCAGAGGTTTGCTGTATGAAAGGGGTCACCACTACAAAAGTTTGAGAACCACTGTGCTAGAGGTTAGGAAATTCATCTGTAAGCAGATCCAGCATAGGTTTTGTGGATAATAGCAAGCATCCCGCAGTGGTGTAAATTTTAATGTATTTTCTAACTCTGTCTCTGCTGTTAGTTGATTGAGGGTATGTCTACACCCCCCCCACCCCACACACATGTTCTTAACTTGGGTTAAAATAGCAGTGAAGACATGGCAACTTGGCTTAAATTGCTGTGTCTTTACTGCTGTTTTAACCTGGGTCAGCTAACCCAAATTAATGTTGATTTTCAATAAATTTTGGAACAAGGGGAAGTTCCAGAGGACTGGAAGAAAGCTCATGTTGTGCCAGGTTTTAAAAAGGGTAAACAGGACAACACGGTTAGTTATAGACCTGTCAGCCTGACATCAGTCCCAGGTAAAATGATGGAATGGCTAATATGGTACTTGATTAAATAAAGAATTAAAGGAAGCCCATATAATTGATGTCAATCAACATGGGTTTATGGAAAATAGATCCTGCCAAGCTAACTTGATTTTTTGAAAATAAATTTACCAGTTTGATTGATAGAGGTAATATGTTTTTATGTGTTTATGTAATATATGGACTTTTGTAAGGCATTTGACTTCGCTAACAACATTTTGATTAGGATACTAGAATGATAAAAATTCAGCATGGTACCCATTGAATGAATAAATTGTCTAATGGATAGGTCTCGAAGGGTACTTATAAATGGGGAATCATCGAGAAATAAAGGGCAAATTTTTAACAGAGAGAGTAATTAACCATGGGAAGAATTTATCAAGGGTATGGTGGATTCTCACTCACTGGAACTTTTAAATCAAGATTGGATGCTGTAGTTCAAATAGAAACTAATTCAAGGAAGTTCTATGGCCTGTGTTATACAGGAAGACAGACCAGAAGGTCACAATGGTCCCTTCTAGCCTTGGAAATTGGGAGTTTAGAACATATTTTTTCCCTTCCAGTGTAGACATATCTATCTGCAGTTGTTCACAGCTGTTGTAGCTATAATTAGTCTGATCATTCTTGCTTGAATTTAGATGTTAAAAAAATCCAGTTTTCACTGCATATATATTAAAAGCCAGAGGGTGAGTCTCTTAAGACACTTGGTGATTTAACCATCTTGAAAGCCGTAAAAAGTTAATGCATTTTGTAATTGCAATTGTAATTATCCTGCCTAATAAGCATTCAGAGTTCCTGCTTGCTTACTGGCAGAACATTTAAGTATTGTCCTCCTGGCATTGCTTTAGGGGAGATGGATCATCATACTCCTTCTTACAAGTTTTTTTTTTTAAAGTAAGTGTTTATGTACTGCCGGGGCAACCCATGCACCAGTATATTAAAATAATGTATTCTGCAACAGCATGCCTCTCCCAACTGGTTCTTTAAAATGTACTGACAGGCTTCTTATTGCTTTATTTAAAATTCACACACAAATATTCCAGGGGATTAGCTAAAGAAAGATGAGTTGATGGTGATGGGGGGGCTTTGGTGAATGAGGAGGTAGTGGAAAATGTGGTGGGTACGAGATGGAATTAAGAGATGTGTTTTGGGTTGACTTAGTAGTTGTGCAGCCATTAAGTGCACTGCCTAATGCTGGAGCTGGCTTGGAAAGTCAGAACACATGCTATGTTCTGCATGCACATTTTCTTTTCTAATCCTGAATGCTGTATTCCCCTTTGCTGAGACACCAGTTAGAAATACATATGTGCCAGTAGGGAGAATTTACCTTTTTTCTCTTTCTTTGTCATTTGGGAGTGCAACATCTGCATTTCAGGTCAAGGTATAAATGCAAGCAAGTGGAAGAAAGGCAGGTTCCTCCTACCAATACCAATGTGCAGTCAGAGGGAGTGCCAAATAGATTAGTTCAGTCTCCAGATAGAAATTATTAGGAAGAAACAGTATTTTGCCCCAGAACTACTTACTAGAGAAATCTGCAAAATCATTGGCGCTCTATCTGTATTCTATATACAGAGGAAAAATGGAGTTTGTGTGGAACTTCCCCCTGCAGTAAAGATAACCAGTTTAGATATGGAAGAAAATACTACTGCAAGTGGAAAAATAGGTCATTTTAATTTTACTTAATTTTTTTTTTTAGTTTTGATCATTTCAGTCTGGGCCTTTACAAAGATTTCACAGGACAAGGCCTCTCTGAAAGAATGCTGTAGGTGTTCCTGTTGCTTTTTTGACTTCCTCCTTGTATTTCTTTAGGGAAATGGACAGGGGATAGATACAGTAGAGGTATATATATAATATAAAGAGATCTTGTTTTTAATACAGTAAAAATGAGTATAAGAAAATTGGCACATAGAGAAATTTGGCCTATTGGGAAATAGGGCTTTCTGTCTTGCTCACATCTGAAGAAGTGAGACACGCTGTTGCCAATCTTACTGTATAGTTTTGAGACCGGAGGAAGGAGCTGAGAAGTGAAGATAGGAAGGGAAAGATGGGGTAGATTATACTGCAGTTTGATTAATTCTGATTCCCATTTAAGGAACAGAAAGTGTGTGTAACCCTTTAATTCTAAATACAGTGCTGAGATACAGGGTAGAATTTATTTTCTCTTGCTGAATTCACACTGTATATGTTTAAATGCAAGATGATCTTGAAATGCAGACATTTAATATTTTGTCAATTTTTAAAGTTATTGGAATATGCAGGATGAAGAAATCACAAAGAATTACGTAAGTGGCTAAATGCATCCCTAGTGTAATCTCTCTGACTTCATCTGGAATTCTAACTGGGCTGATTTTGAGTCTTGCGGACTTTATCCCTGTGTGGTGGGATTTTTACACTCAGTAATTGTTGGCTTGATTGTGCAAATGTTAATTTTTTTACAAGTGATAATTAGTGTCTTGATTTTTTTCAAACTCACTGCGTACCCACAACTTCCACTGACCTTTCAAAAGATTCTTTCCTCTTCTGAAAATCCAGTCATGGCCTATTTGGGTGACTATCTTTAGTGTACATTCCTTTTGTTTTAATGTTTGTGTTAATAGAATTATTAACTCAAAGCCTTAACTAAAATGGAATGATTTTTATTTCCAAATATCTGTGGTAATTTGTTAGTCATTAATATGTTTTGTCACTTTGTAGTGAAGCTCATTACGTGATTTTTGTTTCAAATGAATAACTGTATTGCTGAATCATTGGTCTATATTAATCTGAAATTAACAGTTCGGTACAAGAAATGTAAAATTCTATTCTTATGAGACAAAAGTACATCATCAATTATTATTGAATCCTTCCTCTGTGTGGGGGGGGTGGAGCATGTTATTTACTTATTTACTTAAAACAAAAAAACCTGAGGTTTTAAAAAGATACTTCATATTAGACCATTTAAACATGTGCGTGCTAGTGCCGCTGGATAGGTGAAAAACAAGTGCTGCCTACTCCTCTCTCCCTCATTGTGGAAAATTGCTCAGGGGAAATGCTATTTACCCACCAAAAGCATAGAATGTCAAAGCTTGAGCTTGTGCTAGCTCGCAGCAGAAATCTCCCCTCCTCTACTCCACCTCTCCCAAATATCTGACCATGGTGGTATGTCATACTCTTACCTCTTAAAGAAAAGAAGAGTAAACAATTTATTTGAGTAAAATGATATGGTGCTAATTCAATTTGAAGAAAACTTGCAAAATAAGTAATAAGATATTGGTGTCAGATATCATCCTATGTGTATATTTGATACACATGAAGAACAGTTTTTTTTTATTCCTTTGCTAAAAGATTTATTAACTAATTCAAGTTTGTACATGAAATGAAAAAAAAATCGTTTCCCATATCCCATTGCTCATTACTGTATTTATTCTAATGGTGTATTACTGTATTATATTTCTGTTGCATCTTCAAAGTTTCTCAGGTTACTTCACAAGTATTTATTAGTTAATCCACACAAGTACCCTTGTGAGAAAGGTGAACGTTACTCCTACTATACAAATAAGGGATCTATGGTACAGAGTTAAGTGAATTGCTTAAGGTTGTATGGCAAGTCTCTGGCAGAACCAGGAAGTGAACCCAGGTTTCTTGACTCCCAGGACTTGGGGTTCAGTAACAACTCCATCCATCCCTGTACTACTGATTATGCATTACAATATGTATTGTCTGCAAGGCTGCCTGTATGACTTCCATAGTGGTGCTTAGATATATCCATGCATTTCTCTCCCTTGTTTTGCTTTGGTTGTAGGAGAATATTTTTGTGCTCTTTATTGTTTTTTTTCTTCACGAACGTGGTTTAGTTTATATTTTAAAAGAGCAACGTTAAATGCATTCCCAGTAGGTTAGGTAGTTAGTCTAAATGTTTAAAACTTAACCTGTAACTCTACATTTCCCATCTTTAAATTTATCATTAAGGAACTGTCAATTTCCAATTTATTAACATTTCATTTTTCTGCAGTGTTGTCTCTATAAGCCTTAAGGTTTAAAATAAAATTGTTTTAATTCTTTGCTGTTTATATGTAATCTTTTAAACATTTTAATCGTAGTCCTAAAAAGAATAATAAGCAATGAAAATCTGATTAATATTCACTTACACACACACACACACTTATATTTTTTTATATACACATTGACCGCAAGTTACTATTTCTCAGCCGCAACATCTTTTTTCTGCTAAATGCTGATAGATACGCTACATCTATTGTTAGTTGTCCTTACAGTGTCTAACGCAATCAGACCTTGAGCCTTAATTTGGTGTTCCTTGGTGCTACTGTAATACAAATAATAGTAAATCTGACTGAAACTTATATAAAGTGAAACGCACAGTAAGATTATATCAAAAGACAGAAATTATATACAGATAGTGTCGCAATTGTATTCTGAACTGTAAATAGCTTTGCTTCAGGAAGTCCTGCATAATACCATATGTGTTCTACAGAAGCCTGAGAGTACTTTATTTCAAAGGAAAGCTGAGTAAAATGGTATAGGATTACAGTGTTAGTCTGTGTTCCACAACCATTGTATTGTTTCACAATGGGTCATGTTGTGCTTAGAACCCAGAGTTAACCAACTGTAAAATATAGGGTCACTGTTTGTTTAGAGATATTTGAAGATGAGAATATCATGAACATGATGGGCATTCTTTTATGCAGCAAAGGTCATTTGTGATTAACAAAGTGATAGCTTCATTCACCTCTGTTTTCTTGCCTTTTGCAGATGGATGTGAATCACATGATGCTGATACTCATTAGTTATGGAATTTTAAGTTTTTATGTTAGATACTCTTCTTTCCCTTATTTATTCATGCTTTTATTGTTGTTTTCCTGTTTTCATTGATGGAAGCAGTTGGCGTTTTCATTTGCTTTTTAGATTTCTTGCTGAATGAGCTAGTAATTGCTTTTTTTTAAGCTTTTTGTGCAGCATGTTTTTGCCAGATTCAACAGCACTTAACTTACTAATCTTTAAAGATCTGCTACACAACATGCATTGACAAGTTCCTTCAGCCTTGACTGCCTGTCCTTTATGTGCACTAAACATACAGACCTGTCAGTCGTTTTCTGTATTGTGTTGTAACTATTTTAGTGCCTTTACACATGTCAAGCCATGATTTAGATTTAAAACATTGATTAACATTTTTGAACTGTCAGTATCTTTTTTCCATTTATTTAGAGTTAAAATGGATTAGTGCTATTTGAAAATATGTTTTGTAAATCCTTATACTAGTCAAAGGAAATTAAGCGTTGGATGTTTGTATTTACCAGTATACTATGTGGTTCTGTTGTGAACAGCAGGGCTTTTAATAGTTGACCAATAACATTGTTTCTTGAGTATGTTTAGTTCTAGAGTACAGAAGAGAAGGTATTCTTGATTTAACCCTATGTAATATGCAAGAGTTGATTCAAGAAGCATCTCTAAATAATAGTGGCCACATTGTAATTAAATTCAATATCTCGGGGGGAGGGAAGGTACCAAAAGCTAGTATGGTGTCACTAAACTTCAGAAAAATAGATTAAAAAAATAAGTTAGTCATAAAGTCTAATGCCAAAAGCAAAAAAAAATTAAGATCCTTAAGATCATTAGATTTGGCACGGATGTTATTTAAGGAAACAATAATAGTCTCAGAAGGCATGCATACTTCTAAACAATAAAGGAAGCAGGAAGGCAAAAAGTAAACCATTGTGGCTAAATGGCAAGGTTTCAGCCAAACAGATATCCTTTAGAAAAAGGAAATTCAATCTAGTGAAGCCAGTAGAAAGGAGCACAAACTACCTGTAGATAATACACAAGAAGGAAATTAGCAAGGCTATGATGGATTTGAAGGGCAAATAATTGAAGGAATTAAAAATAAATCTTTATCAGAACCAGGAAACTTGCGAGAGAGAGTGTGAGTCCACTAACCCACCAGCGGGTAGAGGGTGCAGCTGAGGAAGGTAAGGCCAATTGCTCAATAATTTCTTTGCACCAGTCCTCACCATGGAGGCTGGAAGAGTGATCCCTACCACCTGCCCTGCCCTTTTCTGGTAATAGAAATGAGGCACTATGACAATACCTGTGCAGACAGTTTTACACCTAAGAGTTCTGAAGGAATTTAAGAACTGAGCTGAGGTACTGGTAAAAATCCACAATTATTCATTAAAATCAGCTGCTTTAACTGAGGATTGGAGGGCTGTCGTACCCATAACTTTAAACATGTTGTAGAGGGCGATCTGGGGAAGTAGACCAGACAGCCCTCTCTGCCTGGCAAATTGTAGAAATTGAAGACATTTTACATTTCTGTTTTTATTTTTAAGATCATATGATGTGGTGTAATAAGGACAGCTTCTGCAACAAAAATGAGAACGTGCTAATTTATTAGTTTCTTCAGTAGCTTTTTGTGACAGCTTTTTGAAAGTCCAGATAAATTATATCAAGCTGTTTTCTTCTGTTCACTCTGAGTGACCTGTTCAAAGAATTCCAAGTATGTAGGGGCCAAAGGAATCTGCTGTCATAGATCAGAGAGTTGCTAAGATCCAGAAAAAAATGAATACAATAAATAAATGGTTAGTTTACACCAATGTGAAACTTTAGCAGCAGGTTTCCACAAGATTCTGTGCTAGAAGTAGGGTTGCTTAATACGTGTGTTTTGGAAAAGGTGGTGCACAGCAAAGTGGTAAAAGTTGCAAATGACAGTTACATAATGTAGTCAAAATCAGAAAGCATTGTAAAGAACTTCAGAGGGGCCTAACCAGGCTAAGTAAATTGGCAGCATGATGACATGTGAAATAGTGCAGGTTGGAGGTAATAATCTGACCTACTGATCCCACTAAAATTAAATTTGGGGTGGGAGGAGTGGGGAAGGACATTTGGATATCATTGTGGTCAGCTCAGTTAAGACCTCCACGTAGTGTGCAGCAGTAGTCCAAAAAGCAAACAAGATGACATATAAAGAATGGAATAGAGAATAATATGGAAAATATTACTACCCCATTATATAAATCAAGATTACAGCCTCCTCCGGTATACTCTGTTTGGTTCTGCTCTCCTCATTTCGAAAAGAATATAGCATAAATAGGGAAGATTTCAGAGATGGTCAACAACAATGATTAGGTACATGAAACAACTCATATGAAGATCGAATGAAAAAATTGGGACTATTTATCTTAAAAAGGAGATAGAAGAGAGAGGATTTGATAAAAGTGTATTACAATAATGAATGGTATAGAGAAGGTACTGTAGATCAGAAATTTCTATTCTAATTCTAGTTCTAGTTCTAATACAAGAACTAGGGAACATTCAATGAAACTGAAAGATGGTAAATTCAAACTCCATAAAAGGAAATACTTTTTTCACAGAGTGAATATTTAGACTGTGGAATTCATTGCCGCACAATGTCATTGAGCCCAAAACTCAGGATTCAAAGATAGATTAGACATTTGTATGAACAACAAGAATATTGAGTGTTGTTACAGAAAATAACAAAAAAATATATGGGAAGTGATAGGCTTCAGGGCATAAGCAATCTTCTAATTATTGGGGTTGGGAGAAAAATTTCCAGAGGGCAAGTTATTACATAAATGCCTGTTGCTGGGTTTCTTGCACCTTATTCGGAAGCAGCTGGTACTGGCCTTTCTCAGAAACAGGATAGATGAGCCACTGGTCTGATCTAGTCTGGCTATTATGATTTTCTGACAGTACCATCACTTTGAAAAATGTGGTAGAGGGGTGTGTGTGTGTGTGTGTGTGTTTTGGGTTTTATTGGGAAGGGAAGAACATGCCCCATTCAGTTGTCAATTTAGACTCCTTTCTTTTTTAAAGAAAGTTAAATGCTTAAGAATGTTTATTGGGCTCAGGACTGAATCTCCTCCTCTTGCAAAAAATCCACACGAATCAGACTGACAACTCTGCAACTTCATCAAATACATTTTGGGAATATCGCCCTCTCCTCTGGGAGGGATATCTGAGTCTTTTGGTGCTGACAAGGGGATGCAGCTTCAACCCCACAGATCCGGATCAGCAAAGGCAGTTTTCGTCCTGACTGGATGGCTGCCCCCTCAATTAGCTGTACTAACTCCTCTCCTCCCAGTGTTAGCACAGATTCTGTTGGAGCCATGTTGCCACTGGCTGCCTCATTCTGGATGCTTATTTGCGACTAAAGAGAAGACTCATGAAGAGTTAATGCAGCATTAAATTCCAGCCAGATTTGCACATGGAAATCCAAAGGCTGAGCAGATGACCATGCCACAGAAAGAAGCTGGTGTAGCTTTGAAAAGGAAGGTAAATACAAATGTGTCTTTTTAGTTTTCTTTAAAAAAAAAAAAGACAGTTATGGGCTTGTCAGTTTTAGCATATTGGATCCTTGCTATGGTTAGTTTGAGCCTGTTGGGGTATTATGAGATGAGGTACAGAACATTGGCTAGGGTGACCAAGCTTTTCTTCTGATAATGTTTGGTAACTACCTTTAATTTAAACTGATGAGTGTGCATGGCCCCTTTGAGTCACACATAAAAAGCAGATCCCTGCTCTAAAGAGTCACTATCTGAATGAAGACTTTTCAGATCTACAGAACGTAAGGGTTGTTTTAGTAGATCAGACCAGCGATCTAGTAGTCTGTGTCCAAAAGTGGCTAGTCCCAGGTGCATCAGAAGAAGTGCAAGACAAGACGCTCCACCGTGCACAGTTAAATAACCTAATAGGAGAAGTTTCTTTGTAAACTTTATCAGTTAATAGCTAACTTGTGCCCTCCCAAATCAGGGTTTATATCCCTTATAAAAATGTTTCACTCTTTCTAAAGGAACTCTGAATATTCTTATTATCCATCTGCAGTACTCTTAAAAAAAAATCCTGCTAAGTTCCTATTCTTAGTGGTATTTTGTAGTAAGGAATTGAAATGGAAGCATAATGAATTTAGTTGCTGAAACATTGCCATTGGATGTCTTTTGTTTTCTGTCCCTAGTACCAACTTCAGAGCTGGCACAACATATCCAGAAATCCTGTAGCTTGCACTGTGTAATTTAGAGAAAAGAGTCAGTTCTAGTGTGGCCGTAAAGAATGTTCCATTTATTTAGAGAAATAAGTTAGTAATTTTTAGGGAACAAAACAGAAATGTGCTAATATTTTGTAGTTCATGAAAATAAATTAAAAACAAACACATTGGTACTCCTTCTATCAATGTATCAATCTACTGAATTTTCTTTAAAAGGAGATAATGTAAGAATTTTAGGTGCTCAGATTTTTTTTTAAATCATCCCTCCTTCTAGCTAAAATTCAGAATCTCTTTATTGTGCATGAACTATATGTGACTTTTTAAAGATCAACGTGCAAATCTGTGTGTTTGTGTGTATAAATCTTGATTTATGAAATGCTCATATAGATGTGTCCAAGAACAGAAATATCTATTCATAATTTCAATCTGTTTCACAGATACAAAGTAACTTCTTGTGGAGAATTATACATTAGTTTGGTGTGAGGATTAATCCAATTTTTTTGGATTTTGAAAAAGGAATTTTTTTTTTTTTGCAAATAAGCATGGACATAAGTCCAGTGTTTAAAAATGTTACGTTCAGATAATCCATGTTGGGGAAAAAAAATGAAAGCTATAGTAATTCCTTATTACTATTTGCAGGGTATTTTGGGAATTAAAAATTACTTTATTGCTTAATAAAATTTGTATACAGTATATCCGGTCTAATTGAACACGTAGAAGTACTATATGTAAAATATAGTTTAAAAATATAAGCTGTTTTCTTCAGTCTAGACCACAAATCCCTACTCTCTGTGTGATCTGTTAACAGATGAATTTGGTAAATATGTGTATTATTATTGGTGTTTTTAAAAATCTATTTAATTCCAGCTAGGATATGATAAACAGTATCTTTAGCAAAGTTGCTCCTGTGTGGAGATATTATATAATGTTTTACTTTGTGCCCTGATATGCAGCAAACAAAAAACCAAAACAGCATGCTGTATTTCACTTTGTCCTTTAGAGTGGTATGAAGTATTACACAAACATATTATTTGCAGCCATTATTCATTCTTGTTAAATGCAGTATCCAATTACTGTAATATAAGTAGGAAAACACACAGAGTTGAGTATGTAAACTGAATGAGATTCATGTAGAAACTTTTGGTTCTTAACAATTGTTCAGGAAACCCTTTAATAGCCTGAGAAAAATTGCCTAATTTTCCCCATGGTTGATGGTCTTTTACACAGGAACATGGGAATTGCCATATGAGATCACACCTGTTATCCATCTAGTCCAGTATCCTGTCTCCAACAATGGCCAATACCAGATTGACATAAATTGACTGCAAGGTGCAGCCCCCCCACCCACCCCACAAGGTAGGTAGCTGTGGGGTAACCTGCTCCTAACCCCCTAGTAGCTAGAGATTGTTTAAAACCTTGAAGCATAAGGTTTTACATCCCTTCCAAAACACTTATTTTGTTTAAAGTATCTGTTATCAAAACTGGATATTCTTGTTTCTCCAATTTTTTCCGTTGTAGTGACAATAGCAAGTTTTACTTGTGAAGAGAATTAACTGCTGAATGTTTGGAGGGGGGAGTTGCACCTAGTGACTCTGTCATTTGCTTTAAATCTTGATATAAATTTACAACTAAATAATCTCAACTAGAGAAAGGGAGTTCCGTTTTTAAGTAGAATGTTGATAATTTATAATGTGTTCTTGGCTTTATTCCCTTTTTGAACAAATTAACAAAATAAGAAAAGCCTTACATCTTCAGAATGTATGCAAGGTGGATGAAATTATTCTTACTCATACTTAAGACTATAATGTTCTCATTAGATAATTCATAAGTCTTTCTCAGTAACATGATCTTAAAATAGCTGGTTTAGCAATTGTTCTGATAATATAAGAGTAGAAGGTTTTAAGTGATTGATTTCTGTAAGTGCAAAGAAAAAAACTGTTTTTATTTATTTTACTGTATAAGGATGATACCACAAGTTTTCTGGGAGAAATTTTGATTGCAAGAAAATTGTAAACCTCAGAGTTTCCTAAGAAGAATGTGAATATCTGAATTCTTGCCTTCTCACCCTTCTTGTTCTGGAGCTGGACATACATATACTTTCATTCATGTTTGCTTGTGATAATCTGAAACAGGAGTAACACTTGTTCAATGTGGAAAATCTTTAAATATATATTACTTGGAGTTAAAAAGCTAAGGGTGTAATTTTCTTTTTTTCCTAAATGACCTTGAATGTCGGTGCAATAATTGGTTATTGCTGGAACAAAAGATAGCCCTGGCTTAGATTGGTTTGAATTCAGGAAGCTGTGTTTGCCAAAGTTACATTTCTGTGACGCAGCTATGTCAAGTTTCAGCAGCCACACCTCTCCTAAGCAGTTTCAAATCTTCAGTTTTGACCTTTGTTCATAGCAGTATTGCTTTTCTAAAGACACATTTGAGGCTTTTAAATTGATTCTCCTAAAACAGCTCAAAGTTTTGAAATGAAAAAGCAATAGCAAATACTGTTACGTTTTCAACCTTTGTTTATTAATTTTATTCAACGACAACTGGATAACAACAGGACAGATGGATACTGTTCCCAATCATTGTGGTAAAGATAAGTCTGAACATTACTGTGATAAACAGTGAATGATGTAGCTAATGAGGCTTTCGTTAAGTGGAATATTACAGCACAGCTACTTTAATTCTTGTTTTTATTAAAATAACACTGGCTTGGCACTCAGGATTTTTCAAACATTGTGAGAGAATGGATTATTTCTTATAAAATGTATCAAATTAAGCATGCATAACTTTGCTGCTGCAGCACCTTTTTCAGTGCGGCACCAGACAGGTGTATTGCCCTTTGCATTGGCAGTTAATGTAAACCTTGGTTCATAGTAAGCAATGCCGCTGAACTGTTCTCTTTAGAGCTATGAAAATAAATGTCCATAGCTTTATAGTGAAAGTCATAGAGTTATGGCTCTATAATAGCTTTAAAAGTTATTAATGCCTGTTTTCAGAGAGTTATGGTTTGGATGAAGAAAAATCCTTTTTTTGTTTAAAGTGTAAAACTGTGCTTTTGTGTTCAGTTATTACATTGTATGTATTGACTGAAGTCAGTGGGGCTCTGCACGGGCACAGTTTTGCAGGACTGGGGCCCTGATTGGTGTAAATCATTGCTGATGTAAAAACCGAAACTTTGTGAGTAATTGCAATTTTAATTGCTTTTCATATTAGGAGGAAAAAATATTTCCTGAGCGCTGAATGTGGGTCTTAAAATATCACCATTTCAAAAGAGGATGTTCACGTTGTGCCTGCGGCAATCCATATTTGTGCACGCAAATGCTTGGTTTGAATATATAAATAGCCAACTTTTGTGGTAGAACCCTTTGAAAATTTGACCCTTAGAGGCAAATGTTATTTATCATGGCTTTTGCCAAGTCCATGATAAATACTATTTTTAACATGCCTCAACATAATGTTAATCTCAAGCAACCACAGTACATTTTATGAATGTTGTGAAAATCTTAATTCCAAATATGTGAATATTGCTGAGCTTCTCCTGGTTTCTTTACTGAAAGGCTTTGTTGTAATTGTAGCAGACGGGTGTGAGAGGGTAAGACTGTGTCAAGAGACTAGTTTCTGGCAAGTTTTCAGCAGGCTGTTTAATATTACTCCATAGTTGTATAAAGCACTGGGAGTCCAGCCCTTTTTATAAAGAGCAGTTTTATAGGGGATTTGTAGAGATAGTGGGACATGAAACCTTTTGCTTGTAGGTCACTTTTTAATTTTGTCCCATTTTCATGGTACCCCCAAATTACTGGACAGCTGTCCTGTCCTGTGTGAAACAAGTTCGTGATTTTAGTCTAGGGGTGCATGCAGTGGTGAGCTCCAGCCGGTTCACACCGGTTCGCAAGAACCGGTTGTTAAATTTAGAAGCCTTTTTAGAACCGGTTGTTCCAGGACAACCGGTTCTAAAAAGCTTTTAAATTTAACAAAGGCTCGGGCAGCTGTCCACCCGGCCCCAGCTCACCTCCCCCTCTCCCCTGAATGGTCCGCCCTCCTTCTCCTCACCTTCCCCTGCTTCCCGCGAATCAAATGTTCGCGGGAAGCCTGAAAAAAGCAGCAGGCAGGTAAGCCGGGCGCGGGGGGCGGAACGGCTCCCCCTGGCCCTGGCCGAGTGCCTCAGCCCGGTCCCAGCCAAGCACCCCTGGCATAGGCTGGTCCCAGCTGCGCGGCTCAGACCCGGCCCAGCTCGGGACCCGCAGCTCCGGCCCCGGTGCCGGCCCGGCCCGGGGAGTCAGGCCCCGCGGCTCCGGCCCTGGTGCCGGCGGAGCGGACCCGGTCCCAGCCCCAGGCAGTGTGGTAAGGGGGCAGGGAGCAGGGAGGGGGGTGTTCGGTGGGTTGTGGAGGGGTGGATAGGGGTCAGGGCGGTCAGAGGGCAGGGAACAGGGGGATTGAATGGGGGCAAGGATCCCGGGGGGCAATCAGGAAGGAGCAGGGGTTGGATGAGGTGGTGGGGGCACTCAGGGACAGAGAGAAGGGGTGGTTGGATGGGGCAGGGGTCCCAGGGGGCCATCAAGAATGAGAGGAGGGGTTGGATGGGGTTGCAAAGGGCAGTCAGGGGACAGGGAAGCGGGGGGATGGGTCAGGGTTCCCGGAGGGTGTGTGTCAAAAAACATGGGTTGGATGGGCATGACCCCCTGGGGGGGGAGGGGGGGCGGCACGACCCCCTCATGAGGTGAGGAGGAGGGAACCGATTGTTAATATTTTGGCAGCTCATCACTGGGTGCATGTACACCAAAGGCACCATCACAGTTGTCACTAATTAGTAGGGAGCACAATTGATGAACATTTCACCTTCTTGGGGCGGGGTGACACCAAGGCAGATTGAGGCACACTGCTACAGAAGTGTGGAGAACTTTGAACTGCTGGTGCTGCAGCCTCTGCTGTCTAGTTTGTGACAAAACTCCACTTGAGGGAAAAAAAGCAAAATTTTTAAGACTATTTAAATGTTACTCAATAAAATAGGCTCCCTTTCCTCCCACCGAGAATCCCAGGGATTTTACTATACTCTTCTTAGGTTTCTTCCTTCTGTTTTGATTCCCTCCAGAGCCACTTCTTTCATCAGCCCCAAGGAGGTATCAGGAGAAAGTTTTTAGTGCTCCAATCAACTCAAAGGGCTAAGCTTGCCTCCTATACTGGTGCTGGCATAAGGAAGGGAGATAAAGAACTGAACTTTTGTTCACTGGTGTAACAGCACATTATACTGCAGCTGATGGCTTTCTCTCAAAGGATTTTGCTAGGTTCTAGAATATTTGATTACCAAGATATTTAGCATTCCTTCTGTTTAAAATGAAGCATTTGAAATCCTCCTTTTGCAGAATGTTTCTTCATTTTGCCTTTGTATAATGCATCTCTAGCTTTCTTATTGGTAGGAGATGTTGATTGTTGAATTCTTAGGACTTGTTAAAGCAGACTGGTAAAGGTTTTCTGGTTAGGGATTACTTTCAGAGAACTGCTGTGTAAAATACATTAAGAGTATGTCCCTATCATGAAGATAGATATACATATATTAATTATATTGCGAGAGGAGCTTTTTCAATCTGCTTTAAGTTCATATGTTAAGTAGTTTTCTTAACATGGCTGCAACACATGTGAGATGGCATTTAAGACCTCAGTAGAGTTTTCTCAACATAAGAGAAACGGGATGTTTAACTGAGTAATGCTGATTTGCACATGGACAGATCCTGGGAGGTCCTGCATGCTTTCAATGGGACCTGAGGCTGTATAGCACCTCATAGGGTTAGGACTAGAGCTGATCAGGAAATGGCTTTTGTTCCCACAAAAAAGTTTTCATTTTTGTCAAACATTTTATTTAAAAGCTTTTGGGTTTTTGTCCAAAAAACTGAAACCTGATTTTTTTTTATTTTGTGTTTTTTTTTTCAATGAACACTTGACACATTTAGACTGAAATGGAAGATTTTTATAGACAATATGGTCGGGGGGGTGGAATTGTGAAATGTTTTGAATGAAAACTATTCACTAGCACTAATCAGGATCTTAGTTTCTGGGAAAATCCCTTTTACCTTCTCTTTGGGTTGCAGGAAAGGTGGCAGATGAAGGCTGCTAATGTAAGGTGAAAACAGAATAGCAAAAGAGAGTTGAAAAATAAGCAGACTTAAACATGCTCTAACTGAGCTCCAGTCTTCAGATTCTGTTTATTTTTTTATTTTATGTCTGACAAGCTCTTAGAAGGGTGGGATGTGATGTGGTTTTTGGCTTAAGTCAGAACTGTGTAAAATTAAGCGTGTTGATAATTAAGCACTTAATTTTTTTCTGCATAGAGATAATTCTTTAATTTGAAGACAGGTTTACGTGATATTCATAGTACATAACTCCTACTTGCATTGCCTCCTTGCAAGACTGTTGGCAGTCTTGTACATTCCACTCTACATGCCTGTTTTCAATTAGCAAAAGCAAAATTCTCTGGGCACCCAAGGGACCGTCTCTCTAATACCTGTCTTGAATGCTATTTAAATGTTAAAATACACTTGAACTAGAGATCACTGCAGTTTATTCTGGATAATTATTGATCAGTGCTATGGTATGAGAATAAGGAAGATAATTAGGTTTAATAGTTCAGACTTCTAGGGCAGATTCAAAGTGTGTGATCAATTGTTACATAAAAGTGGAGACTGAAAAAAGTGTTTTCAAAGTAACATTTGATTTGCTTGTTTGCTTGTGTTTTCCAGTTAGAAAACTGAGGGTTAAGAAAAGACTTATTATCAGGAGAACAACCTATGCAAGTACAATGTATATTGGAGTTGTTGTAATAGAACTATATAGGACATATTGACAGTTGTTTTCAACCACACTTTATGTAAAATAAGCAAAAATGCATAGGGAGAAACAGTTTATTGCACAGCAAGTTAATTTCTCTTTTTTTCCCCTCCTCTTCCTTTTCTTTTCTGTTTTTGCCAGTAATGTCCCTTTTCCAGATCATGTGAAAGCCCACCCTATTATTCTACAGGCTTCTGTGTTTTTTTTTATTTCTCCCCACTAAATTAGCTGCAACAAACACTGTGGCACTCCGCCTGGCTTTGGAGAGGGTACCCTTGAGGATGCCATTGATGCATGTCTAATAGGCCAGCAGGGAGTGCTCATATAATAGTGTGATCAGCGTATGTCTTCCCCATAAACGAAGTGTGTGACCTCTATGCTTCAGCAGATTATGGGCTAGTGTAAGTGAAAAGGTCAATCTCTCGAAGATAATGGGGTGTTTCTTTTGTGTGGTAACTCCACATATGGCTGTCATTGTGCCATGTTCTTTGTCATGGCTCTGAAAGATTGGTTTTAGATAGTCAAAGAGATCAAGGCCAGAAGGGACCACCAGATCATGGAGTCTGGCATCCTGTATATCACAGGCCACCAGTAGCACCTACACACTAAACCAACAACCAAAATTAGACCGAAGTATTACAGCCCACCAGAGACTAGACTGTTATCTGCCACAGGAAGAGAAGAGATTAGGAGGGACCGAGGTGCACCAGTGCCAATGATTAAGTGAAATATACCCAGATAATCCTGGCAAGTGACCTGCACCCACCCACTGCAGAGAAAGGCAAATCCCCCACCCCCTGTTTCCCCGTCACTGCCAATCTGGCCTGGGGGAAAATTCCTTCCCAGCCCCACATATGGCGATCAGTTAGACCCTGCAGCTGAGAGAATGTTCTGTATTAACTCAGTGCATAGGCCCTGTTTTCCATTCCCTTTATTGCTTATGGTCAAGGCATCTAGTCTAGGATCATTTCCATAGTGGCATTTCATTTTCCCTGTGAAGGTGGTAACCTTGCTCATCAGAAACACTGTAGTTTATCTTTGGTTTCTGGAATGGGGGAGAGAAAAATGTTGCAGTTTAAGCCATCTCTTCTCTTGCTTTGCAGCAGGTTAGTTGTGATAAATTGCCCTGCCCTGCATAGAACCAGCCCCTTTCCATCTCATGGCAATGATATTGGAGGCTTTTACATTTGCTAGATTTCCCCCCCCCCCTAACATTATTTGCATTTTTTCTTTTTGGTAGAGACACTGGCAATGCACAAATCACATTTCTCTCTGAGAATTTTGTTCAGAATATATAATTACAAGTTATATCTCAGATTGAAAACATGTTAGTGAAAAAATTTTTAGTTTGTTTACTTTGTGCATTTGGCATTGCCTTCTGACTAGTGAGTTTCACTGTTTCCATTATATACACATATCAATCAGTTTCTTTTGTGCTGTAAAAACCCTGGTAAACAACAACAAGGTGACATAAAAACCCTTGTAAAAACTGTTTTTGTTTTTTAAATTAATCACTTGAGAAATATTCAGGTTGACAGTGTTCTTTGCTTCACTAACTTCTAGGATTCAAATTTTGAATGGCAAAATTTGTTAGGTGTTGGCTTGTTGTCTTAGTACATGTCTATGAAATTTTATAACTAGGTTTTATTCAGAGCATTGTAGCTGAAATCTTAAATCAACCCCCCTCAAGTGTCTGATCAAGAATTAGGAGTTAATTTCACTCCCTTTGGCCATTAGCAAGGCAAATGTCTGACTGCACTGAATTGGTATATGTGTCTGGTTGTATGTCTGAACGTGTATTCCTATGAGGAATAAGTTGCTTCTTGGGGTCAGAGGGAGAGAAGGATGATGGTGCATCTTTTTGTTACAACTCAGAATATATATTTTTGTATAGAAAAAACCCTTCAAAATAGCACTGTTGTCAAACTTGTAAAATGTACATGATATTTAAGAGGCATTCAAACTTGCCCCTGGATGGGCAGAGGGGAAGCAGTGTTTCTTCTTTGAGTGATTGCTCCTATGCATTCCAGTTAGGTGTGCGCGCCGTGCGTGCACGGCTCTTCGGAAGATTTTTACCCTAGCAACTCCGGCGGGCCGGCTGGGCGCCCCCTGGAGTGGCGCCGCTATAGCGCAGGATATATACCCCAGCCGGCCCGTCCGCTCCTCAGTTCCTTCTTTCCGCCCGTGACGGCCGTTGGAACAGTGGAGCACAGCTTAGCTGACCTCCACTTCCCTAGCTACTCATAGTTTTCTCTTGTTCTGTTTATAGTTGTAGTTAACTCTGTTTGTAGAATAGTATAGTGTATTTATTTTGCAGGGGTCGGGGTTTATCCCCTTCCCCTCACCCGGTGCCGGGTCCGATGCCCGGTCCACAGCGTTTTCTAATGCTCGGCCGGCCACAAGCCGCTGCCGACAAGGAATCTTCTCCTAAGTGCCTCGAGGGATCTTACCTCACAGATAAGTGCCGCATTTGTGAGGCCCTTAATCAGTGAACAAAGGGGAGCGGGGCTTTCGTTTTAAACAGCTCCTGAGGGAGGCAGCTCTTGCTCCTCCGCTCTCGGCGCCGAGCGCTAGTTAGTTTTCATGGCGCGCTCCCTTGGCACCGGATCGCCGGTACCGCCAAGGCCTCCTGGCACTACCGTCTCTACCGATGTACCCTCGGCATGGACCCCTCTCCTGGAGGATGAAGAGTTACTCCGGCCAGGCAAGAGCCGTCGAGTCCGGTGCTGGAAAGCTCCCCGGTACGCACCGTGGTCGAGCTCGCCTGGAAGCTGCGTCCGAGCCGCCTGCTCCGCAGCCGAGCGCGATGCTCAGTCGGATCGCCCGGCACCGATGTCTGCCGCGGCACCGACAGTATCCACACCGTTAACTCCGGCCAGGCAAGAGCCGCCGAGTCCGGTGCTGGTAAGCTCCCCGGTACGGACCGTGGTCGAGCTCGCTAGCATGCTGCGTTCGAGCCACCTGCTCCGCAGCCGAGCGCGATGCTCAGTCGGATCGCCCGGCACCGATGTCTGCCGCGGCACCGACAGTATCCACACCGTTAACTCCGGCCAGGCAAGAGCCGCCGAATCCGGTGCCGGAAAGCTCCCCGGTACGGACCGTGGTCGAGCTCGCCCTAAAGCTGTGTCCGAGCCGCCTGCTCCGCAGCCGAGCGCTCTGCTCCGTCGGATCGCCCAGCACCGATGTCTGCCGCGGCACCGACAATGCCCGCACCATTAACTCTGGCCAGGCAAAAGCCGTCGAGTCCGGTGCTGGAACGCTCCCCGGTACGGGCCGTGGTCGAGCTCGCTATGAAGCTGCATCCGTGGTGCCAGTTAGGGTCGAGCTCACTATTCCCTCCACGCGGGAGACAGTGTCCACGGCGAGGGGGCTGATTGCAACGACAGCATCTACGCTGCCTCAACTCCCGGCACCGCCGGTGGGGGTTACATAGTCGATGGGCAAGCCTGCCTTGATCAAACCACCCTACCTCGGCACCGCAGAGCGGCACCGTTCAGGGTCGCGGTCCCGCAGATGTTCTCGGTCCCGTCACCGATCGAGGTCTCGGCACCGTTCTCCATGTTGGTACCAGTAGTGCTCGCGGCACCGGTCAGCATTCTGATCCCCGGTCCGGGACACTCAGTACCGATCAAGCCCCAGGCACCGGGACGCTCGTAGCCACTCCTGATCATCGAGCCTCGCACCCTCGGTCGACCGCCCGGCACAGCTTCGGTGGCAGGTCCCGTTCTCGGTACCGGTCTGTCTACCAGTACCGATCCCCGGTGCCGCATCGAGCGACGTCGGTTACAGACGGAGTCTCTACCAAGAGCTTTTCAGCTCCTCCAGGGCCATCCAGCCACGCATCAGTGTCATCCCGTGCGGACACTTCATATGCGTAGCACTCTGTTTTCCGATGTGCCCTCCAGAGTCTTCCAGGAGACCTATCAGTGGTCATTCTGGACGCCTTGAGTGTACTCCCACGCCAGAGGTGTACTGGGGACCCCATCTCGCTCCGTTCCCTTGGAGCTCTGGGTGCCAGAGGTGACAATTAGTCGTCCCCGTCCGACCGGTACAGAGCAACCCCCGGTTCGGCACCGGGCTCCCAGATCCCACCGGATCAGCGTTCGTCCAGGAGCTCGAGCCCACACAGGACCCGCTTGTCCCTGGCCTTTCTTCTTCCTCCTCCCCAGATGAGGCGGGGGCAGGAACATACCCCTCCGGCCCTCCTCTAATCGAAATGCGACCAGCCCCTAAATCCAAAGAGGCTGGCGTGTGGTCTTAACTGGGCCGTAAGATGTACCCGGAGGGGGCCCTGCAACTTCGTGTAGCAAACCAGCAAGCCCTGCTTATCCGCTACTGTGGGTGGCAGTGGGCAAATTTACAGAGTCGGTTCTTCGGAACTCCCGTCAAGAGTTCGAGGCCCTCCTGCAGCAAAGGACGGAGCTGGAGAGAGCTTCCCTCCAGGCCTCGTTGGACGCAGCTGACTCCGCTGCCATGACTCTGGCCTCAGGTGTTGCCACGCGGCGCGTTTCATGGCTCCAGTTATCGAGCCTTCCCTCGCAGCTGCGGCACACTATACAGGTCTTGCCCTTCAATGGCACAGGCCTGTTCTCTGAAAACACTGGCCCTAGGCTGCAGAACCTAAAGGGCAGCAGGGTCACTTTGCTCTCTCTCTCTCGGCATGCACACGCCGGTGATTCAGCGCCGACGTTTCCGTCCCCAACCTCCGCTCTTTCCCTGCGCCTTGACAAAGTCAGGATTTGGCCAGCGGGCGTGGCTTACACGGTCGTGGCCATCAATCCGCACCCCAAAGGAGCCGGAATTAGGGTCCTTCTAACCACCAATGGGGCAAAAGCCTACCCATCCTCGCCCCTCCTGGGGACCCCTCTCACGAGCGATTCCTCTGGCAAGAGGTGCGGACGCTCCTCTTCATCGGAGCTATACAGGAGATACCTAAGGGCGAAACCTAATCCCCTAGGCGAAGGGAGGTCTCAGACCTGCCCTAGACCTGCGGGAACTCAACAAGTCACGATGCAGAGTTCCGCATGGTACCCAGGGCGACCGTCATCCCATCCTGGGATCCCGGAGACTGGTACGCTGCCCTCGATATGAAGGGCGCGTGTTTTCACGTCGCCATTTCTCTTCCACACAGAAGGTACCCTCGGTTTGGGGCCTACCATCGTTATTCCCAGTATACGGCCCTCCCGGTTGGCCTCTATACCGCCCAGGGGTGTTCAAAGTGCATGGCTGTAGTCGACGCCTTTCTTCGCCACCGTCGCATACACGTTCTCTGTATCTAGACGAGTGGCTCATTCGAAGAACCACCGGGCCCAAAGTACCAGTCATGTGGGCATCGACACGAACCTATTCCTGTGTCTAGGCCTGATGATCAATAGTAAAATCCACTCTGATTCCCATTCAGGGAAGGGAATTCATTGGGGCCGTCCTGGACTCCAGACTCGCCAGAGCCTGCTTACCTCAGCCTTGGTTTCAGGCGAGGGTAACAGTTGTATAAGGTGTATGGACCTTCCCGCCAACTTGGACTCGCACTTGCCTACGTTTCCTGAGTCACGTGGCTGTCTACACGTTTGCAACCAAACATGCCAGGCTTCGCCTCTGTTCACTTCAATCGTGGCTCACCTGGGTGTGCCACCCAGGCAGAGATGCCATACTCGTGGTCGGCTCGTTCCCCCCGAGCAGCCTAGGCTCCCTCCACCGGGAGTCAGCGTCCTCCCCGGTGTATCCGGGGATGCTGTTTCATTCACCCCTCGGGGTCCCTCATGACAGACAGCCCATCTCTCGCTGGGTGCGCACCTGGCGTAGTTTCGCACTCACGGCCTTCGGTCAGCGCAAGAGCTGGCCTTACACATTAATGTCCGAGAGCTGAGAGCAGTCTGCCTTGTGTACCAGGCGATTCAGTGGGCGGATCGCTTCAGCAGATCCTTCCTGTCTCACAAGTGGTGGTTTCCTCCCGTCTCTATCTATTCCGTTTTCCAGAAGTGGGTCTTTCCCCGCATAGCCCTCCTCGCTCTCGCGAGAACGGAAAGAGAGAGAGAAATTCACCTCGTTCCAAGGCCTCTCCCCAGGCTCGGTCTTGGAGGATTTTCCTGAGGCCGTGGATCAGCCATCTACCGTACACTTTCCACTGTCCCCGCTGGTTCACAAGGTCCTGCTCAAACTCCGCAGGAACAGAGCGCCCCTGATCAGGATCGCTCCAGTGTAACCTGGGCAGCACTGGCACACCATGTTGCTACACCTGTCGGTAGCAACCCTCTTGGCACAGACCCCATGACATGGAATCACGGCAACCTTCACCACCCGCTCTTGTAATCCCTGCACCTCACAGCAGGACTCCTGCGTGGCTAAACCGATCCGAGCTACGTTGTTCGACCTCGGTTCTCCGGGATTCTCCGGGGTGGTATAAAATCATCCATTCGGTTTAAGTATCTGGCCGAGTGGAAGCGTTTCTCATGCTGCTCCGATACGTGCAAGGTTTCTCCCGCCGAGATCCCGCTCCATTCCATCTGGTTCCTCAGGGCTTGGAGCGTTTATGCACCTCCCCCCCCCCCGTGGGGCCCCGCCATAAACCTGGCTCTTCAATCTGGTTCTAACCAGTTTTATGACTGCCCTATTCGAGCCAATGTCTACATGCTCGTTGACATAACTGTCCTGCAAGACAGTTTCCTGTAGCCTTTCCTGCGGCCACACGAGTCTCCGAGCTTCAGACTCTCACACTAGGCCCAAGGTATACTGTGTTCCTCAAGGACAAGGGCAGTTATTACCACGTCCGACCTGCCTCCCTAAGGAGGTGTCGGCCTTTTATATCTACCAGGATATCTTCCTTCCGATCTTCTTTCCGAAGCCACTCTCTTTGTAAGGAGAGCAATGGTTGCCCTCCTTCGACATCTGTAGGGCGTCCGCAATCTATATCTATCGGACAGAGCCCTCTCGTAACGCCCCCAAAACCTTCATCGTACCGGCATACCGGACGAAGGGCATACCTGTCTCCTCCTAGAGGATTTCATCTTCAATGACGTTGTGCATCTGCACCTCTTCTGTTTTGGCCCATGTTCCATAGAGCCACACTGCTGCACATTCCGCCAGGGCTCACGCTTCTCGGCTGTCTTCCTGGCTCGCATTCCCTTTCGGGGGATGTGTTGTACACCTATCTGGTCCTCGGTCCACACCTTTGCCTCATTGGTCCCGGAGTCCAGAGCTGTTGCAGCCTCTGGCTTAGCGGTTGCGTTCTGCAACATCTAACTCCGACCCCACCGCCTATGTAAGGCTTGGGAATCACCTAACTGGAATGCCTAGGAGCAATCACTCGAAGAAGAAAAGACGGTTACTCACCGTAGTAACTGTTGTTCTTCGAGATGTGTTGCTCCTATCCATTCCAGACCCGCCCTCCTTCCCCACTGTCGGAGTAGCCGGCAAGAAGGAACTGAGGAGCGGACGGGCCGGCTGGGGTATATATCCTGCGCTATAGCGGCGTCACTCCAGGGGGCGCCCAGCTGGCCCGCCGGAGTTGCTAGGGTAAAAATCTTCCGAAGAGCCGTGCACGCGCGGCGCGCACACCTAACTGGAATGGATAGGAGCAACACATCTCGAAGAACAACAGTTACTACGGTGAGTAACCGTCTTTTCTCTTTCAAGCTCCATCCACTTGACAGGAAAATGAGACACAGTAGATTATCCAGATGTTCAGAATGTGATCATGCATGGTCTGCTGGGCTCTTTGGACTTGCCTGCCATGTATTGGCATTCGGATGCAGTGTGGACTCTGTTTGACTCCTTTGGCTTGATTCCCTTTCATTTGGGGCTCAGCTGTACCCAGGGGCTCTTTGGGAATTCTTAGGCTTGATTCCCCATTTCTGGAACTTTGATACTCTGCTAGGCTCTTTGGATTGGGCCCTTTCTTGATTGGACGAGCGGACAAAGGGAAGACTCTACCAAATGCCACCCACTTGTGATGTCAAAATGAAATGTCACGGTATGGTGTAGATCATCCTTCTTTCTTAAACCTGGTAGGTATATCGGTTTAACTAATGTCTGGAATCTTAGTGCAAATGGTGAAATTATTTTATTTTAATTGGATGCTCTTATGCCTTGTGACATTTGAGGCGACCCAGTCTTTCCACCTCCATCTGTCTAGTGCCGCATTTCTTGCTCTGTTACAGTCTATTTCCATGGCAGTAGCAGCTTTCTCAATTGTTTTTTTGAATGTCATCATTGTCCTCCTCTTTTCCATCTTCCACCAGGTGGTATCCAATCAAGGGCTTGTCTAGGAATACTATTTTTTGATATCCATGCAACATGTCCAAACCACTTTTAGCCTTCTTTCTGAAATCATTGTCTTTAGAGTCTGCTGAACATTCTACCAGTGGACATTAAGTATTCTTCACAGGCATCTCTGATGGACTGCATAAAGTTTGCTATTGTAGGTTTCTAGTGTTTGCCAAGTTTCAGAAGCATATAACAACATGGGTATCACAAAGGCATTGGATAACTTTATCTTGGTTCCTGTGTGAATCTCCTTTTTTTTCCAGATATTTGTCAGTCTTGAAAAGGCTCCACTTGCCTTCCCAGTTCTTATTTCCAGTTCCTTATGGAGTTGGCCGTTGGCAGTAATTGTGCTTTCTAAATATGCAGATTCATTAACTACGTTGTATTCTTCACTATCGATTGCATGTGTGCTATCATTTCTGACTCCTCTTTCAATGATCATGACTAGTTTTCTTTTACGCAGTGAAAATCACTGCCCCGCACTTTAAGCAGGGAGGGCGGGGCAGAGGGGTGGGTGTCTGGCTGGATGGGAGAAGAGGGCAATGCTTTCTGGCTTGTAGGGAGGAGGGGAGACATAAAGCTACTGAAAAAGCATTCACCGTGGTGGATGACTCACCACATAGGACTGAGGAGTTTTTAAAAGGTCAGCATGGGGTTAGACCCCACCCTCATTCACTTGGAGCAAGCTGGGCAGCACCTACCCTCCCTCCCTAATTAGGTCACAAATATGCCGGGTGTTTAGCTATATCAGCTGTGGGCATTACGCTAGCCGCCCCGCTAAGGGGCGGGGCTGGGAAGAAATTTTTCCCTTACCACCATATTGGCCAGGTGCAGTGGGGGGTTTTCGCTTTCCTCACAGCAGGTTCAGGTAGGCTCTGTTCATGCACAGCATGATGGGCGGTAGGCCATATGTCGCAACTATTTATTTAACTGTATAGTGGATGTTCAGTGCAGGTACTCCATAAATGAAGGCACAAAAGAATGGAAAAATGGCCTGGAAAAGGAATTAAGGAGAGGTGCTTGGTAATTAAGCAAGTCAGGAGGCAGTTGAGGACTCCTATGATTGGTACAGCAGGGAGTCAACGCCCCACCCCATCATCATAGTCCACCTTAACCCCTCCTGCGAAGGAGGTGGTCGGAAAGCTCCCGGCAAGGGAATTGCTGGAGGGACCTGGATGAAAAGGGTGTGTGTGGGGGGGAGGAAACTGGTGGAAGCCCCTCACCACCCCAGAATTGGATGGAATTGGTAAGGTGTCCTGGCAAGGGAATTGTTGGAAGGACCTGGATAAATAGGGAGGGAGCTGTGGAAGCCTCCCTCCCTCTCAAATTGGCTGGAATTGGTAAGGTCCAGGCAAGGGAATTGCTGGAGGGACAAAAATTTTGTACCTGCTCTGTACATTTTTTATCCCAGATGTCTATCTAATAATAAAGTGCTTGATGGAAGCAGGCCTCTTCATACTCAACCCTCTGATGCTGCAAGGTGAGGTCAGGTTTCCTGTTTTCAGTTCATGTCGGGGTGGGATACTTTTGGGCAGTTGTAAAGGTACAATGATTTGTGTGGGTACTAGTTCAGATTTGAAGCAATTGCACAGGTTATGTTGTGAGGGCACAAACTACACAATAGGAGCATTCATATCACAGTCATATTAATTTATGGTTACTGGCTGACAACTTTGGTCATGGTGCACGGGCAGCAGGTTTAGATTCCACTTGATGGGGTTAGAATTATTGGGAAGTGGCAGTTCAGTCTCCCAACAATGCAGTCTTTGGGAGAGATGAGGTGCAAATCCTGCAAATGCCTTTCCTGCAAATTTAAGCATCAGCCTGTTTTGTGATCAGGGGGATGGATTAACTGGGAAATCTGAGCTTTTGTGGTGAGACTTGGGATCTTCTCATTCAGTCTAGGACCTGCACAGTCCATAGGCCTTGGAGTTGCATAGAGCCATCAGGATCTTGGGTTTAAGTGTGACAGTGAGACCTGGGATAGCTAGTCTGCTCTGGATTTAAGCAACAGAAGTGTGGAAGGGGGACAAGTCAGCAACAGATCAGGACAGCTGTTGTCTCCCCTTTCCTGCAGCAAGGACAGATTCCCTCGAGAATTTACCATTTCTCTTGTTGAAAAGTTCTAAAAGATGTGAAAATGAACATTTGTGCCTGTCCTTACTGACTTCTACCATCGATAATCTCTCCTGTCAACCTGTTTTAATAAAACTTTATGTAGTAGAAAGAGTTCTGGCAAAATGCAGAGGATTCATGAGTATTTGCTCACCAATAATTCCTGCTTATAAAAAAACTTCCATAAAGTAATATTGTTTCACTCGATTAATATTATTCTGGATTTGCTCTCTGTTTGTTCAGCTGGCCAGGGGACTCTAAACATGTAATTATTTATGCAGTTTCCTTTCCTTTGTGTGCAAAAGAAGTAGATCATTTTGAGATGCATTGAAAGAGAAGCATAAATCTAGTAGGGGTGACATTCTAAACTGTTGTAGGTAAAGACCTACACCATTCATATAATGTATTTACTAAATTCAGATAAAAGATATCATTAGCACAGTTCCCTTACTCAAATATTGAGTGTCTCAAGTGATGATGCAGAATCTCCGCTCCCCCGTCCCTGTGCTCCATTGTTTTTTTTAATGTTGTCCATCCTCAGTTAATGTACAGGAGATCACAAGATGTTTGGAGATGACTAGCAATAAATTAAAATCTCATTAGACAGAGAAACTTTGCTACATTCTTGCATACATTTAAAATGTGAATTTTGCATATACCAGGTTACAATATACAATAATAGAATTGATTACACTTCATTTTTCATCTGTTAACAACCTCAAAGTATCCATAATGTTGCAGTGTAAAAGTGTTTGCCATGAAGTACAGAAAAGTCTGCTTTGAGAAGTGTCATTTCTCTGGGTTTGTGAAGAGATTAAATAAGGGCACAATTTCACAAATGAAATATGGGTGCAACAGCCTGCCCAGATGGTCTGCAGAATAGTGGTGTAAAAGGAGCTGTTTTAAAGCGGCAGATTTTCTATTACAAAACTTTCTACTTCTGTTACAAGATTTTCTACTTCAAAACATCGCTATCATTATTTAAAAAAAGAAATATTTTTGTCTCCTCAACTATAAAAAAAATAAATTGTTTATAATAATTATACTTTGAAGTTCTGTAGTGCTTTCCACCTGAGAATTTAAAAATGCTTTACAAATATTACTTAACTCTGTCAGGCTGGTCAGATATTTGTCATCAAAACTGTTTTTTAACAGAAAATTTGGATTTTGACTAAACATACTTTTTCACAAAAAGTGTCTGTGTTGTTTGGAAAGGATTGATGTTATTATTTTTGCTTTTTGGTCAAAATATTTCAGCTGAAAACCAAAATATTATAATTTGGAAATGCTGCTGCGGTGCCTCATTATGAGTTTAGTTGCCTCATGTTCCTCTTCTGCTCGATGGAGCATCTTCCATAATGCCTCATGGGTAGGGACTCCCATAACAAACAGCTTTTCTTTCCAAAGAAAGGAGACCATGGTGCATCATGGGAGATGTAGTCCAATCAGGGAACATGAAACTGAAGTACAACTCCTAGGAGACAAAGTGACAATATTAACAAAGCAAAATATTTCTGCATTCAAATTTCTGCTGGAAATCAAAAATTTCAGGGGAAAACCTGCCATGTTCCAACCAGCTATAGAACTGAGCCTTATAGAACCCCTATGAGGTAGATAAGTAGAAAAATCCTACTTTACAAATGTTGCAAAATTGAGGCATTGAAGGGAAGAGTTTGAGGCAGAAAGGCACTGCTTTTTGAGTCTTTGAAAATTTAGCCCTCAGAGTATATCTATACAGGGAAAAGAAAACCATGGCACTGCTATGGCTGGCCCATGTCAGCTGACTCAGGCTATGCTGCTAAACATTGCTGTGTAGATGTTTGGGCTCAGGCTTGAGTCTGAGCTCTGGGACCTCCATCTTCATAGGGCCTCAGAGCCCAAGCCTGAATATCTACACAGAGATTTTTCATCCCCAGAGCTTGATCCCTGTGAGCCCGAGTCAACTGATCCATGCCAGCCGTGGGTTTTTTTATCCCTGTGTAGAGCCATCCTTAGAGTTTGACTTGCACACCAGAGTGGCAGAGCTGGGAATAGAATATAGATCTCATCTTGACTACCGGTCTTGATCTTTAACCCAATAATACCCATTCCTTTTACCAACACTTCCCCGTGCCATTTTTGAAAAATACTTGGAAATTGCCATAAATGTGCAGCTTTACAAGGGTCTTTTGGCAGTAATATACAATGAAGTTTTATAAGATGCTTTTTGGTGCTATGAATGAATTCATTAACGAATCTGACCACTTTGTTCACATTATTTTAGAAGTAAATCTGACAAATAGTCACAGAGAGTTAAACAACTTGCTTAACCCTAAAATGAAATTCAAAGTTAAGATTAAAAACTCAGCACTACAGGGTACTTGGGATACACCATTTGTACTGTGGTCTTGTAAGTGCAACAAAGGATAAAGTGGCAGCATTAATTGAATTTCTTTGTTTATCTTCTTCATTTGGAGATGGGTCATTTTATGGTAGTGGTCATGATTTTTTTGTGTGTGTTTTGAAGTGGTGGAATAAAAAAAAAGAGACTCAGGGTTAATTCAGAGCATTGAAAAGGGGTCTAATCTTGCTGCTGTTGAAGTCATTGGAAGGTCTGCATTCTCTTCAAGAGAAGGAGGAGGATTATTGGACCCATGGTATCAACGGAAATGTTGTGGTAATAAATGAGCGGAAAGATTGAACTGTGCATATTAGCACATCTTAACATTTGCTGCTGTCAGAAGCATGCCTGTTTTCCAGTAGCACTTTCCTGAGGGACTTCTGATGTATTTCCGTGCTGCTGGGATACAACTGTTTAGCATGGATATGATTATAAGTTACACTGTTTTGGTGTATGAAACATAAGCAAAACTAACAGAATGCTTAAAATCTTGTTTGAGAAGCAAAAAATTGCAGGTTACAGCGGTCACTTTTTCATGCCTTCCAGAGAGATTTTTTTTAAAGACTCTAAACATCCTGTCTCTTTAGGTTGTTTGGATAGAGCTGGTACGAATGTAGAAGAGGAGGTTGCAATAGATGTCTTACTGCTGGGGAAAATATTCTATATTGCATAGTCAAATATGAACATGCTGTGAAGAACAAAGGACTTAATTATTGCAGAACTATAACATTATTTTTTCATGTGAGATGGATCCCTTCCAGCTCTGATTGTTAGGCTGGTTCTCTGTTGCTTAAATAATTTATGAAACTGAAAGGTTACTAATGGTTTTTCATGGATCATCAGTTTATGGGCGTAGTTCCAAACAATCTTCTCGTAAAGGATAATTTAGTTAGAACAGTGACACAAATCTAGTGGAGGAAGGAGGCTCAGCAGATTGATAACAGGATGTAGAGTCTTAATTCTGCATGGGTACCTCCTCCACTGTAAATCCAATACTGATGTGTTTCCTGCCTTTGTCCCAGGCTTGGAGGTGGTGCACCAGAGCTCCTGGTGGCTTTTTGGCTTGCTAGCTCCCCTTGGTGGCGCAACTGGAGAACTTCACTCCTACTCAGAGCCCAGTCTTCAGCCTCTGCGCTGGAAGGCAGAGGTTCTTCCGTCAGGCCTCTGCATTCCAGGCAGGATTTTCTTTTTTTTTTTTTTTGCTGTTTTTTTTCCCCCTCCCTCTCCGCTCAGCACAGCAGCAGTTCTAGCAGGGAAATTCATTTTTTGTTTTTTTCCCCTGAGGGACTGAAGGACTTGAGGCTAGAGATTCCTCTGGCCAATTGGTTGTCTCCAGAGCTAGAAGCAGTTGCGTTCAGGCTTCCCATGCTGGCAGTCAGTGAAGTAGTGCTCACAAGAGTTTGAGGGGGTGTTTTGGGTCTTTTTCTGAGGCAGGACCTGGGTCCTTCTGCAGTTGATTGTCCAACAATGAACTTATCATCCAGGAGCAAGGATCAGGTCAGGAAGGAAGAAAATGCCTGAGACTTCCCAGGCTGCTACAACAAGATCCTTTTGCCCCAAGGGCTTGTCTGTACTGGGGTTTGTCTGTCCTATTATTGCTAATACTTGCCCAGCTCCCCCTGCAGGCTGGTCGTCACTGCAGTGTTGGCTTGAGGTGTAACTCGGAATGCTGCCACACCTTACATCCACATTCAAAAGTCTCTAGTTCATCTTAGGTGGTGGTTTAACCTCGAGCTAGCTGGCCCGTCAGGGTGTGTGTGTTGAAACTCGAGTGCTGCTGATGCTGGAACTAGTAATGCAGTGGAGATGCAGCTGATAGCGTTACCACAGCTCAGTTGCTAATCCCATCATTCTGTGTAGTTGAGTGGTTTCAGTGTGGTCATTAAGCCTAGCTCAAGTGGAGCCATTTGAGTGTACTAACTTGAGCTAACTGTTGTAATGAAGACAAGCCCACTAGTGGTTGCAAAAGTGGCAGCGCTATTGTGGGGGAAGGAGTTGGTAACAGGAAGTCATGTCTTATAGGCCCTCTTTAAGTAGGTTTAGATGGCAGTTTTTAAAACACCAGAGCCCACCTAGAGACTTGTCTACAGCAATCCCACTATTACTTCCACTAGCGGAGCTGTGCCAATGTTTACCATTGCAATAAATTTGTCAATACAAGGGCAGGGCTAATGTAGGCCCTAACACAGTGGTCCCCAGACTGTTGAGCCTGACCTCTGGGGGGGTACGGTGGAATGTTTAGGGGGGCATGCGGCAGGGTCTGGGCCAGCCCCGATGGTGGTTGGGGAGGGAGCACCACACTGTCAGCCTCGCTCCTTTCCCAGCCTTCCTCAGCCTCCAGGCTCAGCTCTACCCTCATTGCCTCTCTGTCTCAAGCTGCAGCCCCACTCCACCCCCTGCTCTGCCCCCAGCCCAGATCTGCCTTCATTGCCTCTCCACCCCCAGACCAGGTCCAACCCCAGCTGCAGCTCCACTCCACCTCCTGCTCCACATTCAGCCCAAGATCCACTGCTGAGGAAGCCTTGGCTGTACAGTAATGGGTGGGGTGGGAGTGGACAGATTATGTTTCTGGTACCACTCCCCTAACATGTTGTATTCCCTAACATCAATGCCCATTCTCATGATGACCCACAGCTTCTTTGGATCTCTTCCATGAAAGATTGAACGCAGATGCTAGCCTAGGATTGGCTCTGAAACTTCAGGTTAGGTTGTCTAAATAGGTTTAAAATATCAAGATTAAGTGGTCTACACAGGCATTGTCTATATTCAGAATAATTATGGGTAGATGGTTAAAATGAATTTTATAATTTATGTATTTTTAAAATCTATTTATGGCAACAAGTTATTTCTGTTTAGATGACAGCTGCTACATAAAAGTAACCCCTTTATTCAGGAGGATGCTGTGTTTGCTTATCATGTGCTTTTAGTGTATGTTCTGTCTGCACATAAACCCCACACAAACTTGCTGCAACCCCTCTACCCCCTCCAAAAAAAACAGCCTTAAGCAGACAGGATGCTTACCGTTATGTAAGGAATGTAAAGTTATTTCTGACATGGCAGGGAGAGAGAACTGTGACCTAGCACTAACTACATTCCTTCACAGGGCAAGTTCAAGTGCTTCTCTTCCCTCTTTTGATCCCTCTCCTGCAGAGGAGGATACTGCCAAGAGATAAAAATGTGGTGGTCCTGAGAGCTCTGAATGGTTTTGTGCTTTCTTCCTTTCTAATGGAGAGGGGGAGAGAAGAATGTAAAACAGTTAAAAGTGAACAGCTAAGCCAAACCAAAAAAAGAGAGGCTTTTTACTGCTCCTTCATGATAGATACAGATGAAGCAGCTTTTCTGCCTTAGCCCCATCCCCCCCCCACACACACACGCTGGAAGGTATTGAGGCCTCGATTTTAGTACTAGTCTCTCCTCTGCTACCCCCACATCCCATTCTTCTTGTAATACTATGTTACTTTGGCACTCTTTGGAAGACTGTGAACATTTTATGACAGGACAACGAAATGTGAGCTGCAGATCTTCCAGACCCCAAGTGTGGAAAAGGGTATGTTGAGTAAGACCCACAGATCAGGTGATGGTCCCTTGTGACGTCCTGCTGCTTGTCCACCAAAGGTTGCCAGAGTCCTCCAAGGAAAAGTAGTGTGTCAGGAGCTAATCAATCTGATGAAGAAAATAATAAGAAAAGAAACCTTTAAATATAAAAAAAAGTGTTTAGAAGCTATAAATGGCAAAAGCAAAAGTTTATTTGCTTTGCAATTTACCTTTAACATTAAGAGCTGATCAATTCAGACTTGGCTATGCAAAGCAAGAACATTTTCCTCCTCTCCTGGTCCAGGATCATCATATTACCTCAGAACCTGACACCATTGCACCACTATGAGTGTCTATAAACACATTTCCAAGACACACATTATACCAGGGATCGGCAACCTTTGGCACACGGTCCATCAGGGAAATCCTCTGCCAGGACAGTTTGTTTACCTCTAGCATCCACAGGTTCGGCTGATTGCAGCTCCTACTGGCCACAGGGATGTGCTGGCTGCCGCTTCCTGCAGCCCCCTTTGGCCTGGAACAGAGAACATAGGATGAACCTGCAGACGCTGCAGGTAAATAAACCGTCCCGGCCTATCAGCCGATTTCCCTGACGGGCCGCATGCCAAAGGTTGCCAATCCCTGCATTATACCATATCATTATTGAATTAGGATGAGGAGATGAGCTTGGTTCTAAGGTAGGATGAAGCATCATTCACAAATGGGAAAAACTGAACATCTTTGAAAAGTAGTCACCTCAAGAGATAACTGGGTATAAAAAGAGGATTTCTTATTTGTAAGAAAAGGATGAGAAAAAAATGAAAACTGTTATTTTAGTGGGGGGAGGTGATGGAAATTAAGACCTAGTCCTGTCAGACACAAACAAAACTAAATGCAAGCAAAGGCTGAGTCCCAAGTAAGAAGGTAAAGTGGGTCACAACTGGGCAACTAATCCTTGTTTCCCACCTCCTTCACTACCCTCTGCAAGATCTGTCACCCAAAAGAGGATTCCCAGGCACACATGAAGCTTTGAGATCTCCAGCCCTCCCCTACTCTTCCTTACTAAGAGAGATCTTTAAATCCAGGCGCCATTACCAGTTCCTCAGGGCCTATGTATCCTCCCGGTTCTACCACATCTGTGACTACTTCTCTACTCTGCCCAGTTTAATCAGATTCCTAAGAGACCATTGGCCCTTCTTATATTCTTCTCTGTCCTCTGAAAGGATGTCTGAAACCCTGGTCCTTCCACAGCCCTCGGAGGTAGACCTTTAGAAGAGGCTGATGTCCTCTTGCCCCTGTCAAACCCATCTACTCCTCCATCATCCCCAGTGAAAATTTAGAGAGGTATCTTCAGACGAATGTGGTACCTAGAGTCCCACAGGTCACGGATCCTTATATTTTCTCCAGTGGAAAAAACGCCCAGGTGGATGATGCTGATCTCCCTCTTTTCCTCCATCGGGGACCTCTACATTAATTCTTTTTGCCTGCCCATTAATTAACAAAAAGGTGGAATCAAACTGAGCCTCTCTCGATGCCTCCCACGAAACTTGTATAAACTTGACTTGTCCTGCTGTGATCTGTGGCTCAGCTGTGGCCATGCATTCCAGAGAACCACATCTGCCTCTTAGAGGCGATTCTCGCTCTTGAAGATGCCCAGAATGTGAAGCAGAGGGAGTAATTAGAACGACACTCCTGTTTTTCTCTTTTGAAGGTCCTTGTAAAAGGGGAGAGTGCTTTATGGATACCTTTTATCCTATTGTGCATCTAACAAACATTTTCCCCTTCTCAGTCAAACTCTGAGCTCACTCCTCTCTCATCACAGTTAAGGACATCTGCTCTGATGGAGAGATCAGTGGAAGCTAGCTGGAGCACCAGAATTTGGCATGATGTGCACACTTTCTCCAAATATGACCATCTGGACTTGATCTCATCAGCAGATGGTCTTTTAAACTATTGTATGCAAGAACCTTACGGTTGCTGTTCCTGATAGAATTTTTTAAAACATTGTAAAGAAGATTACTTTCTGACCAAGCCTTTAAATGGCTGAAATATATATGCTTATAGTAGAAGCTCTGGCATGTGAGAATGTGATTGCCTAAAAATGAAGGGTGGAAGCCTTACAATTCCTTTTCCCAGGCAAGTCCCCTTTAACAATAGTTGCTACCTTAGGAGATGTGAACCTTCTGAGCACATTCCTTCGTGGGCAGACTAGAATGTCTGACACCAACCAATGAGCTCAGATTTTCCTAATCATGTGCACACAACAATGCATGCACTTGCATGTGCAGTAGCGGTACATGCAATAGTGGTGTTTGTGCATGCAGGTTGGCTGATAGATGTCAGTTCGTGCAATTGCTTGCAACATGGTTAAAACTTGTGTGTACGATTATTAATATCTGGATCTGTAGTAATAAATTGGTGAACCACTTCTGGGTGCACCCTTCATTAGGAAGCTGCCTAAACCTCCCATGCACGCTTACTGTTTTTAATTGCTTAAACTAAATTTTCAGAAAAATGAAATTGAATCAAATCTGGGAACTACAGGATTGTTGTGCAAAAAATTGATGAAGAGCTGGAGTGGGGAGACATGGGAGTGAGAAGAGACCTCAGCAGCCCTGGATGCCTGGCAAGGTTCAGTTACATTTAAAATAACAGCTTGTTTTGATTTACGTTGTTTAGCTTTTGACTAGGAGGAAAAGGAAGTGGGTCACACTAGGAGACAAGTCCTACATCCTGCATAACAACTTCTTGTAATGTTTTTTGATTTATTCTTTCTCTGAGTCACCACATAAAAAATCATGAAAAGTATTGTCACTTTGTCCAAAATATTTAACACTGGCTTGTGTTAAAACAGGGAATTCTGGACTAGATAACTTTTGCGTGGAGGTATGTAGTCAAGTTGTACTAGGGATGCTGGTCTTTTGTGACTTTTTTAAACACTAAAACTGGCTTGTTTGCTTTACTTTGGTTATTCCAACTAGAGGGGAGAACAATGTCCAGCCGTTCAGAAGGAGCAAGGTGTCAAAGCTGCGTCCTCTATTGGCCTTAATAGACCATGATAAGGACATTGTGTGAATATAATCTCTGTCTGCTCGATGACTCATGGTGGTGTAGGATATTAAAACTTTTGAACCCGGAAACAACTCTTATAAATATCTCTTCTTGTTCTCGTTTCTGCAGTATTTCCTTCCTTTATTTTATGGTCATTGAAAAGACAAAGCATTTGCTAAAACTGAGTCGTATTTCACATTGGATGTTCTTTAATGTGTCTCTGCTCTGGGCCTGTATGCATTGTAAAATGCACTGTAAAATTGTTGGCAGACCAGATTATAACACAGTTGTTCAAAGACATGTTTTTTTTTTTTTTTAAAAAGCAGCAAAGTCCTGTCTTGAACATTGGGTTTCACTATGTGTTTTTAACTGTGACCTAAAGCATCATCTTCAATATGGAGAGGTCCTTAGGGGAACAAGTGAAATGTTTAGCCATGTCTTTGTTATGCAGTTGTTTACTCCTCTCTCTTCCACCAGTGAGGAGGTGAGCAAGCTCTATTCATGGGACAGTAATACTTGATATCTGAGGCAAGGAGCTGCTAAAACTTGTGTTTGAGGCAAAGGATGGGATAAAAAGGGATACAACATATAAATTATAATATTTTAAATGACATTAAGGATTTCTTCTTTGTTCCATAATTTTCCCATTGAGGGCTGTATACCATTCCCTTATTGCTGCCCCATGTTAAACATGCCTATTTCACACCTTGCTAATCTCACCCCACAGGTTTAGGAGTGAGTGTGCATGGCTTCTGGGGCTTTTTAGAATAAGAGCCATAGACCCTTACTGCTGGTCCTGAGGTGGCTCTTTCCAGTCTTCCCTCTGGAGGCACTGTTCTGTATGGACTTTGCATGGCTGGGAGCTTGCATTTCAGTCCTGCCCCTTGAGTTTGAGGTGGCGCTCAACTTTTATCTCTTCAAATGCAGAAAAAGCCAAATAATTCACATTATGAAAGGACATATTGAATGCAAAGTTTAGCATTTGTGTTTGGCATAGAATTGAGAAACAAAATATTAAAATAAAGCAATCCTTCTTTCCCAGCAGTAGAAAAGTATAGCATAACATGACTTTGTGCCTGAAATAACATTCTGTACCGCTGGCTTGTCAGTCATTATCTGATAAATTACTAGTTTGATAGATCCTGCCGAGAATTGGAAGTTTGACTGTGCATGTGCTGTAATTTATAAGAATACTGTATCATTTGGTAATACTTAGGGCGGGGCAACAACCCCCTTCCCTCCTCCCCCCCCCCACCCCCGAAGCTGAGTTTCAGTGAAATTGGGCATAATATAATAATGTTGCCATGGCTCATCTGGAAGAGTGTAAAAAGGCAAAAAAAAGTCTTCTTTTTTTGACTCTTAAAAGGAATATTTCTGGCACCCTGCATTTTGGATTAGGTATGCAGAGCCTTCTAACAGTGGTGGAAATCGTACAACACAATCTGCTGTGCCTAGGATCAGACATGTAGTCATTATTCAATAAGCGTATGGCCTTTGATTACTCAAGTAACTTTCCCACACAGATGAACACTAGAAATTAACTCAAACAAATATGCAGTTCAGTTTAAGCTGCCTTGCAGTTGTGCCCCAAACTGACAGCACACACTCTTATTTTTCTGCACCTTGTTTAGCAATATTTTTTTAACTTCTGTGTTTTAATAAAAGGCCACATTATAATTTTAATGCCAAGTGCATTTTAAAAAAAAATTACTTGGAATGCACCCTGGTAAAGTTCTGATTACTTTACAATATAGTAAACACAAAAACCCTTTCGGATGCCATTAATTGCAGTTTTAATTTCATCGGAGCACTTGTTTGCAAAGAGATTCAAAAGCAATATGCTTCATGCTCTAGTGTAATAACACCCTAGCTTTCTGTTTGCAAATGATATGACCAGTGCACCTTGGAACAATCAATATGACCTAAGTAGAATGACAGGTTTTATGTGAAGGTGATATTGTTCTTATGCAAGCATTTTGAAAAGCAAAATAAAGTGCCTTGGATGAAAGCCGTGATCTGAATGCCTGAATCTAAGTAAATATCTCCCAATGGATGTACAAGTAAAGACTATGTAAAATTGTTTTTCCCCCCAGGTCACTAGCAGTCTTGCCGACTTTCACAATTTTATTGTGAGTTTTGCAGTAGTTGGTTTTCTTAAAGCCCCAGCTCCTGGAGCCATGAATTTATAAGAGAATCTCAGCTTTTGTTTGAAAAAGTAAGTTTCCAGCTGTCAAAGTTGCAGAGAAAAGCTTGAAAATGGGACTTGAAATATAACCTATGTGCTCAAAATTCAAAGGGCAAACAAAATCCCTCAATTAAAAAAAAAATCTCAATTTTAAAGCAAGTCTCATGGTGAAGGGGACTTGACTCAAGAACTTGAACACTTAGGTTTAGGAATACTAACTATATTACTCAACCTAAAGTATGTAAAGGATTTTTAAAAATACTGTATTAATAAAAGAAAAAAGTTCCAACTTTTCAAACATTTTAAATTTGGTAGGATACCAGATATTCCTCCTTTTCCCCCATATGTGCTCAGATGGCTAGTTTTGGCCCCATTCGTGCAATCAGAGCCTTGCAAACAAATTTCCATACCCATGTGGCAGTACCACTGATTCTAGTGAGGCTTTGCTTGGGCTTGGAGGTCTTCCTGCATGGATCTGGATGCAGAGTTGGATCTTAAGTATTGAAAAAGTTAATTGTAAAAGGAACACTTTTGTCAGTTTGAAAAGAAATAATCTGTTCCTTCCCTTGCTGTTTAAAAACAAACAAACACACCAACCAACTCCCTCCTCCCCCAAAAAAACCCCTACGCCAAAAAGCAGAAGATTCATCAAAGTGAAATATATTTAATTAAACATCAACGTGAATTCAATCCATACTGACTTGAAACATTGTTTCTACTGTCCCTCTTTTATCTTTTGTTAAATCAATAGAGCACTGCTGAGCAAACTGCTGTGTTTCACTGTGCTCTCTTGCTTGTGCCACTTAAATTAGGACATGAAGAAACCCAAAAGTAATGGAACATTTTAAAAAATATCTGAAAAAAAGACTGTCATGGTTGAGGAGATTGTTTACCTTATTCAATAACGTGAAGGATCTTATCTCTTCAGCCTTAGTGTTGGACCACGTCCCTCAGGGCTCCCTCCCTGGAGACGCTTTGCCTCTCTGGGCCTTTCTGGCCCCAGCTCTTCAGCTAGGCCACCAAAAGAGTACAACTCCCCTTCCGGTGTGCATCAAAGTCCAGGCTACTTTCCCGGTAGCTGGTGGGGGAGACCCGGGCCCGCTCTCTACTCTGGGTCTCCACCCTCAGCCATCCACCATGTCCCTTTTAAATAAACTGCATTCCTCCTGCAATTCCCTGGGCCACTTCCCCGTGGGTCCAGCACATTCTTCACCCATACCTTAGGGCCTTGTCCTGGTGGAGTCCTAGCAGCCAGCCCAGCGCATCATCCACTCTCCTCCAGGTCTAGCAAGGGACTGATCTCAGTTTGGCCCTGCAGCTCTTCTTATACTAGCTGGCTGGGGCCCGATTGGCTGCTTCCCCCACAGCTGCACTAGGCAGCTTTGAGGACCTCTCTACTGCCCTTTTCTGGGGCTTCAAGGCCTCCAGCCGAGGGCCTCTGGACTTAGTCCACCCCATCACAGTCTTCCTGTATTAGTGATAAATATGAGAACTTCCAATATTTTAGAATTGCTTTTGTGTACTAGATATGTCTTTACATTAATATTAGAAAATTACAAATGATGCTTAATAGCCATTCTTTTATACCTAAATAGTGGTTGCCTGTAATATTAAGAACCAGACCGCAAAACCTTAATGTTATCAAAACAACTAATTATGCACTGTAAAGTGTGTGTTCAAACAGCAAGTTCTGTATAAGCTACTAACATGGTTATACTAAAACAACATTATGAAGAGACTACTGTATACAAGAAGATTTTTGGTATTTACTGTTTTTTGGTAAGACTGCAACAGGGTTAAGAATAAAAGAATAGGTTACAATAATCTTGGGGTGAAATCTTGCCTCTATTGAAGTTAATGGGAGTTTTTCCAGTGACTTCAGTAGATCCCAGATTTTGTTGCTGGCAGTGCCCTCTATGTTCCTCTGTTCCACAGCTGTAGAACCCGCTTCCTACTATAAATGTGTGCAACAGAATCCAAGATTTGTTTTACACATTAATCTTCCAAACGCGAATCCACTGTAAAACAATATGGAATGCTGTTGTCTTAAGTTCTGAGTCCTCAAAAGAACATCTGTTGCAGGTCCACCTGTCCCTATTCATTCCAGTGGTATATTAACTCTGTAACCTAATTTCAACATTAGCTGTTTCATTGAAGATCTAGAAAACAGAGTGGTACTTAGAAGCTGTTATCTGCCCGTGTAAGTTAAAACTTCCTCAGGGACTCATCAATGTGTGCCAGGGTGGCTGGCTTTATGTAGCCCCAAAATCAGGAAGGCAGAATGATAATGGAAAGCTATTTAAAGTCCCCCTGCCCTGTCAGTGCAGCATCAGATAAGTTACCTGAGGATGCCAGGGAAGAATTTAAGGCATAGGGATGTCTAGTAGCTAGGACATCACAACAGTCAGGCCATGATGTGGTGGACATCTCATCTAGGATTATGGCCTCAATGAGGAGGGCTCCTTGGTTGCAGAAGTTTGGCATTGCTCCAGACATGCAACAGACCACAGAAGACGTACCATTTTCTGAAAAGGCGGACGAGACAGTTCATTCTTTTAAGGATTCCAGAGCTGTGTTACGGTCCGTAGGGGCTTATACCCAGTCAGTTAAAAGGTGCCATATGTTTATAATGGAGGACAACAAAAAGTGCCGTGGCAGCGCTTTAATGTTGCTGCGCCTTTTGTCCACCCCCCCCCGGTCGTGGGCAAAAGGAGAAGCTGCCGCGGGGCCAGCGATTTAAAAGGGCCCGGGGCTCTGGCCACCACTGCCGTGGCCCCGAGCCCTTAAAATCACTGCTGGAGCTCTGGCTGGCTGGGGGATGCTGACCCCCCAACCCCGACCCCTTTCACCCGACTCCCCACCTCTTCCGAGGGCTGGAGTCGGCCCCCGTACCGGCAAGTCTTTGGCTTTACTTTCACCCCTGGCCATGTGCATTACGTGGACAATACCATTACATTTTCAATGCAACTGGTATTTCATAGAATTTTTTTGCTTAGTATCTCTATAAACAGGAAGACTCAGCTACTTCCTTTAGACAAGTATTGCAGAGCTATTAAAATAACATGGCCTGCAATAAACCTTCTTTACAAACTGACAAACTGTCTAGATCTCTAAGCTTAACTCGCGTAATGCTGTTTTTCCATTTACTTTAGTTTACAGTGTTCATAGTGTCAAGTATCAGAGGGATAGCTGTGTTAGTTTGGATCTGTAAAAAGTAACAGAGTCCTCTGGCACCTTACGGACTAACAGAAGTATTGGAGCATAAGCTTTCGTGGGTGTATACCCACTTCATCAGTGTGCATAGTGTGTCTTCTTACTTTAAGTGTAAAAGAAACCCGCCACAGGATTAAATACATTACAGTTTCACAGTTCTACATTCTTAATTCTTCCAGTAAAGTGAGAATGCCAGTGCTGTAAAAAAAGAGAAATACTCAAAGCCCAAGGGGAGGAGAGTTGCACTTCACCTTGCTCTAGATCGCCTCGCAGAAATGAGCTGTATATTTAGATCATAGCTAGAGGGTGCTTTCCGTTTACAACATAATAGCTATATCATAATGGAAACAACCTTTGAGGTAGTGTTAACAAGAGGATCTTCTAGAAGCAGTAGGTTTACTGAATGATTAAATATCTGAGAAATGTGGGTCAGGGAATTAATTCTTCTGATGTTTGGATGAAATGAGACTGTCTTTGTTTGTTGTGGGCATGTGCATGTGAAGTTTGGAGGATAGCTGCAAAAGGAATGCAGGATTTGCTGTCTGTCCTGAAGATTGAATTCTTTTCTCATATCCACAGAACTGGCATATAGCCAGTGGCAGCATACATTTCCTTAGTTAAATGGGCATCAACCTTGACCTGAAGAAATACCTTGCTGAGACATTAAACAAGGGTCTTAACCATGATGGTTTTTGTAATGTGAACACTTCTCCACTTGGAATGGTACAGAGACCAACAGCATCTTTTATGTAGAAGCAGAGCAACTTTCAGATGGTAATGACTTCTGGTCATACATAATTTGATCTGGTGGCTTAAAGGTGAAAGGTGCTGTAACCCATTGCCAGTTCTATAAGCCAATCAGTTCTCTGGGGTAATTTTGTTTTAAACAGTACATGAAAGTGTGATTTCTCCTCAGTGACCATTTAACTATAACCTACTTGGGTCCACCTCTCAGGTATAAAATTTTATTTTAAATAAGCATAAAAGTGAAGCTGAAATGTAGCTATGAAAAAATGACACAGCCTGAGAGAGATCTCATTTAAAAAAAGTCATAAGAGTTTCTCTACACCCAGTTTCTTTAAATATGCATGATGTCTTTCAAGTGCTTCCAAGGATATGGGTTGCAAGTCATGTCTTGACATTTCACAATAGATGCAACCACTTTTTTTATTCAACATTTGCAAACGAATCGTGGTATCGGTTTTATTGTGACTCATTTTGCTATGAGTGCAGATAGAGCATGCTATTAAATATCTTTGTTAATGAAACAGATATGAAGCTCTGTGTAGATTCCTCTTGAATGACTTTGTATAGTATTCTGTGGCATCAGAAGAGTAGTTAATTTATGGACTGTACAGCTGTTACATGTGATGTTTCAGAATTGTATGGCTGTAAATGATATTTTGATAAGGTCAGACTCTGAAGTGTTGAAATAGTTTGTTTAAAGTGTGACACTGTGATTTTAACTCTCTAGATAGTAGTTACATTGAGTATATCATGCTTAAGATGTGGCCATGAATGCACACTAAGAATAATAGTCACTCCACCTCCACAGAATCTGAGTATTTGGGTTCTGTGCAGGTAGAGCATGGGGAGATTTGGGAAGCCATTCCCACTAACCCAGGCCTGTGATCGCCAGAGCCTGTTTGCAATTTGCACACCCTACTAGGACTACCGGTTCTTCAGAAGCACAGATTCGTGACACCTACCCTGTTTCAACCCTTGCCAGCACCCATAGTGATCTTTTGTGCTTGTCCTGTGCAGCTACTCACTCCCCTCCCCACTCCCGTGTGCCTACATGTGGGCTAGGGTTGCCAACTGTCTAATCACACAAACCCAAACACCCCCTTGCCCCGCCCCTGCCCTGAGGTCCCGCCCCGTCCTGCCTCCGAGGCCCTGCTGTGCTCACTCCATCCCCTCTCCCTTCGTCATTTGCTCTCCCTCACTCTCATTCACTTTCACTGGTCTGGGGCAGGGGGTTGGGTGTGGGAGGGGGTGCAGGCTCTGGGAGGGGGCTCAGGGCTGGGGCAGGAGGTTGGGGTGTGGCGGGGAGGGGTGTGGGCTCTGGCCAGGCGGTATTTACCTCTGGCGGTTCCCAGGCGGCAGTGCAGCAGGGCTAAGGCAGGATCCCTGCCTGCCCTGGTCCTGCGTTGCTCATGGAAGTGGCTGGCACATCCCTACAGCTCCTCAGGGGTGGAGCCTGCCTTAGCCTGCTGCGCCGCCAACCCGGGAGCTGCCTGAGGTAAGTGGGGCCAGGGAGCTCTGTGCCCCTCCCAAAATCGGCCAGCACATCCCTGCAACCCCGAAGTGGGGAGGAGGGGGCGCCATGTGCGGCCCCTGCCTGCAGGCACCACCTCTGCAGCTTCCATTGGTCGCAGTTTCTGGCCAATGGGAGCTGCAGAGTTGGCGCTTGGGGCACGGGCAGTGTGTAGATACCCCTAACCCCCCCGCCCCCCAGGGACTGCAGAGGTGTGCTGGCTGCTTCTGGGAGTGGCATGGGGACAGGGCAGGGAGGGAGCCCCGCTGCGCCAATGGACTGAAAGGGTTGGCAACTCTAGTGTGCACCTTAAGAGGTTCAGAGGGCCTTGCGTTGGGCCTCTTTACTAGAGATTATTTTTATCCTGTAAGTAGATGGACCATCATTTTATTTCCTTTTAATCTGAGATTTTCTGATCCACTGAGCACCTAATGTGATAATACCCTACCTGATGACAAATGGGAGTCTTGTACAAACATAGACTTGGTCTTAGGTAATAAAACTGGTTTCACATTGCTATTGTTTACATTTAAATTGGCAGGTACAAATACATTTTAAGGATGGTACAACAATCAAACATTGCAGTAGTCTATATTTTCTACTAGCTGATAGACTCCACATTTTATTTTATTTTATTTTATTTTATTTTGGTTTGCTGGAATTAAACTTGATTTGTTTAACTTTTAAGCAATGTAGTATTTCTGGAAACCAAAAAAGTATTGCATTTTGAAATCACTTTGTATTTTTGCAGTAATTCCTCTTCCGCAACCCCGCCACAATACACTGCAAATGGCTATGTTTTTCTTCATGTTGAAATGAATTAAATAATCAGACTGCTAGTCATTTCCATAACCATAGCTTTGGAGTGACTAATACTATCAGTTACTAGTTTGTTTTCAATAATCTAACTTTTGCTGATTGCTTAAAGAAAAATTAATATATTACTTAATATTATAACAGTGTATAGTTTAAAGTATATAGTAGTTGCTAAGATAAGACTTTAGAGTCTCCCACTTGTGGAGAACTTCCGTAGGTGAAACAAACTTGGCCTGAGGTGAAATAGTAAGGCTCTCTGGACAAAAATAGAGAATTCTCTGGTAGTGATGCTGCCATTATGTTATATGCACTCAGGCAACCACACTATAGCATGGCAAATGTCATTAGCCAAAAATGACCTGGAATGCATGCCCAGAATAAGAGGCCATAAAAGAGATGCTTTGTCTGATGTACTTTGGACTTACTGTGTTTTAATTTTATCTTTTTAACTCATTGTCTTTCTTGTTTTCCTTCTGTTAGAATGTTTTCTCTACTTCATGCACACCTTGCCCTCTCTTTTTGTTCAATACACCTCTACCCCGATATAACGCGACCTGATATAACACGAATTCGGATATAACACGGTTAAGCAGTGCTCCGGGGGGGTGGGGAGGGATGGTTCTGCGCACTCCGGCGGATCAAAGCAAGTTTGATATAACACGGTTTCACCTATAACACGGTAAGATTTTTTGGCTCCCAAGGACTGTGTTATATCGGGGTAGGGGATGTATTTATATTATAGTAGCACCCAGAAGCCCCACTCAGAATGAGGGAGACATTGTGCTCATCTCTGTGTAATTATGTACAAAGATATGGTGCCTGCCCTGAAGAACTTGCTGGTTAAGAATTATTATGCTCGCTCTCTTCCATCCCTTTGTATTGCTCTTCTGCTCTATTTTGTGTCAACTCTTTCTCTCCTCATTGTGTTGACAGTGACATGAGCTTTATTAGATCTTGCACTATGAAACTGTGTGCGCTAATGCTTCAGAAAATGTGATTTTAGTAAAACTTCATTCCAGTGCCAGGACCTTGAGTTGAAGCAAGAGAAGAGGAACGTTGGCCATCTGAAAATGAGTGATTGTAATGTAGCTGAGCTTCTCTAGCTGACTTTTCCTGAGCAATCTCTGGCACTGGGAAACCTGGGGCCTTGGGTTAATGAAAGCATTAAATCCTGGAAGCTGTTCTTGTCCATTCTAAGTGACTCTTATTCACAGATGCCCTGCTGCGTTGTGAAAATATATTTGATCCAGCCAGTGAGCATATTTTTAATTGAAATATATGTTTTAGAACTAATTTCATTTGTTCGGTTATTTCTTGTGATTCATCTAATAAAACAGGTTGATCAGTTTTGCCAGGAAAGGGATCAAGTATATAAAATTGTTTTAAAATGACATATTGGTTTCTGAAGAGAGAGTTTTTTTTCCAAGAAAAGGGAATAAAATAGTCTAACAATCTTCTTAAAGCATTGGGTTGGTCAGTTATTAAAGAAATCACTGCTTTTCTGCCTTTCCACTGGGGAAAAGCAATAAAGTATATAGTAAAAAGATATATTCAGTTACTGAAATGCCATATTTGGCTAGCATGAAGATAGGTTATCTACTGAAACACTACTGCTGCTAGTTGTATGTTGAAAAACTGTTAGCTATTAAATGATTATAGAACATTGACTCTTAAAAAACTGAATCAGTCGCTACTGGTATGTTGCCATTCCAAAAAAAAAAATACACATTACATGAATCCAAATAATAAATCATTGCGAGATTAATTATATGCAATTATATATGCAGTTTGTGTACCTCAGGGGTGGACAAACTTTTTGGCCCGAGGGCCAAATCTGCGTATAGAAATTGTATGGCGGGCCATGAGTGCTCACGCAATTGGGGTTGGGGTGCAGGATGAGGTGAGGGCTCTGGTTGGGGTGCAGACTCCAGGGTGGGCCAGAAATGAGGAGTTCAGAGTGCGGGAGGGGGCTCTGGGGTGTGGTGGCGGGGAGGGCTCCGACTGGGGGTGCAGGCTCTGGGGTGGTGCTGGGGATGAGGGGCTTGGGGTGTAGGAGGGGGCTCCAGGTTGAGACCGAGGGGTTCAGAGGGTGGGAGGGGGATAAGGGATGGAGCAGGGGTTTGGGACATGGGAAGGTGGCTCAGGGGTGCAGGCTCCGGGCTGTGCTTACCTCAAGCAGCTCCTGAAAGCAGCGGCATGTCCCACCTCTGGCTCCTACGTGGAGGTGCAGCCAGGCAGCTCTGCTATGTGCTGCCCCATCCGCAGGCGCCGCCCCTGAAGCTCCCATTGGCCGTATTCCCGACCAATAGGAGCAGCGGGGGCAGCGGTCATGAATTTATAGACCTCTATCATATTCCCCCTTAGTGGTCTCTTTTCTAAGATGAAAACTCCCAGTCTTATTAATCTCTCCTCATATGGCAGCCATTCCATACCCCTAATAATTTTTGTTGCCCTTTTCTGAACCTTTTCCAATTCCAATATATCATTTTTGAGATGGGGCGACCACATCTGCACACAGTATTCAAGATGTGGGCATACCATGGATTTTTATAGAGGAAATATGATATTTTCTGTCTTATTATCTATCCCTTTCTTAACGATTCCCAACATTATGTTTGCTTTTTTGACTGCCACTGCACATTGAGTGGATATTTTCAAAGAACTATGCAAAATGACTCCAAGCTCTCTTTCTTGGTAACAGCCAATTTAGACCCCATCATTTTAGATGTATCGTTGGGATTATGTTTTCCAATATGCATTACTTTGCATTTATCAACATTGAATTTCATCTGCCATTTTGTTGCCCAGTCACCCAGTTTTGAGAGATCCTTTTGTAGCTCTTTGCAGTCTGCCTGGGACTTAACTATCTTGAGCAATTTTGTATCATCTGCAAATTTTGCCATCTCACTGTTTACCCCTTTTTCCAGATCATTTATGAATATATTGAATAGGACTGGTCCCAGTACAGACCCCTGGGGGCACCACTATTTACCTCTCTCCATTCTGAAAACTGACCATTTATTCCTACCATTTGTTTCCTATCTTTTAACTAGTTACCAATCCACGAGAGAACCTTTCCTCTTATCCCATGACTGCTTACTTTTCTTCACAGCTTTTGGTGAGGAACCTTGTCAAAGACTTTTTGAAAATCGAAGTACGCTATATCCACTGGATCCCCCTTGTCCACATGCTTGTTGCCCCCTCAAAGAATTTTAGTAGATTGGTGAGGCATGATTTCTCCTTACAGAAATCATGTTGATTCTTCCCCAACAAATTATGTTCATCTATGTGTCTGACAATTTTGTTCTTTACTATAGTTTCAACTAGTTTGCCCGATACTGAAATCTGGCTTACAGCCCTGTAATTGCTTGGATCACTTCTGGAGCCCCTTTTAAAAATTGGAGTCACATTAGCTAGCCTCCAGTTATTTGGTACAGAAGCTGATTTAAATGATAGGTTACAGACTACAGTTAGTAGTTGTGCAATTTCACATTTGAGCTCCTTCAGATCTCTTGGGTGAATACCATCTAGTCCTGGTGACTTACTACTGTTTAGTTTATCAGTTTGTACCCAAACCTCCTCTAATGACACCTCACTCTGGGGGAAGAATAGCTCAGTGGTTTGAGCATTGGCCTGCTAAACCCAGGGTTGTGAGTTCAGTCCTTGAGGGGGCCATTTAGGGATCTGAGGCAAAAATCTGTCTGGGGATTGATCCTGCTTTGAGCAGGGGGTTGGACTAGATGATCTCCTGAGGTCCCTTCCAACCCTGATATTCTCTGACTCATTTATCACCTAAAAAGAATGTGTCAGGTTTGTGAATCTCCCTCACATCCTCAGCCATGAAGATTGATGCAAAGAATTCATTTAGTTTCTCCACAATGGTCTTATTGTCCTTGAGTGCTCCTTTAGAATTTGGATCACCCCGTGGCCACACTGGTTGTTTAGCAGGTTCCTGCATCTGATGTACTTAAAATTTTTTTTATTATTTTTTGCATCTTTGGGTAACTGTTCTTCAAATTCTTTTTTGGACTTCCTAATTATATTTCTACATTTCATTTGCCAGAGTTTATGTTCCTTTCTATTTTCCTCACTAGGATTTAACTTCCACTTTTTAAAGGATGCCTTTTTGTCTCTCACAGCCTCTTTTACTTTGTTCTTTAGCCATGGTGTCACTTTTTTGGTTCTCTTATTATGTTTTTTTTTTAATTTGGGCTATACATTTAAATTGGGCCTCTATAATGGTGTCTTTAAAAAGTTTCCATGCAGCTTGCAGGGATTTCACTTTTGGCGCTGTACCTTTTAATTTCTGTTTAACTAATCACCTCATTTTTGTGTAGTTCCCCTTTCTGAAATTAACTGCTACAGTGTTGGGCTGCTGTGGTGTTTTCCCCCACCACAGGGATGTTAAATGTAATTTATATTATGGTCACTATTACCAAGGGGTCCAGTTATATTCACGTCTTGGACCAGATCCTGTGCTCCACTTAGGACTAAATCAAGAATTGCCTCTCGTGGGTTCCAGGACTAGCTGCTCCAAGAAGCAGTCATTTAAGATGTCAAGAAATTTTATCTCTGCATCCCTTCCTTAGGTGACATGTACCCAGTCAATATGGGAATAGTTGAAATCCTCCATTATTATTGAGTTTTTTTTATTTTAGCAGCCTCTCTAAGCTCCCTGAGTATTTCACAGTCACTATCACCATCCTGGTTAGGTGGTCAGTAATATATCCCTACTGCTATATTCTTATTTTAGAGCATGGAATTACTATCCATACAGATTCTGTGGTACAGTTTGGTTCATCTAAGATTTTTACTTCATTTGATTCTGCACTTCCTTTCACATATAGTGCTGCTCCCCCATCAGCACGGCCTGTTCTGTCCTTCCAATATATTTTGTACCCTGGTATTACTGTGTCCCATTGATTATCCTCATTCCACCAAGTTTCTGTGATATTTATTATATCAATATCCTCATTTAATACGAGACACTCTAGTTTACCCATCTTATTATTTAGACTTCTAGCATTGGTATATGAGCACTTTAAAAACTTGTCACTTTTTAGCTGTCTGCTATTACATAATGTAATTGAATGAGACTTATTTGTCTTTTGACTGTTTCTCATCAGATCTTACCTGTATTTTACATCTTCCATCCTCTCCTCCTTACTAGGACATAGGGAATCTCCATTAATAGATTCTCCCCTAAGGGATATCTCTGTCTGAACCACGTGCTCCTCCGCACCTGTCAGCTTTCCCCTAGCCCTTAGTTTAAAAAACGCTCTACGACCTTTTTAATTTTAAGTGCCAGCACCCCAGAGTTAAATAATAGCAGAGAAGAGGAGAAACAAAGTAAGAGATGATTGTTAAGAGTGAAAAGCTTTGAAGAGCTGGAAATGGAAAAGACTATGTGGAGAGAAAAGAAATTGCAAAAGAGAAAGCTCTTTCACTAGCAGTGGTGAAATTGTTTGAAGCGACAGATTAAGGACCCAGCTAGAAGGGTGGAAGCCACTTAAGGGGCAAAGTTCATGAGATAAGTAAGACCACGTCCAAGAGAGTTTTAAAGCCAAAGAGAACAAGATTTGTCTGGATCCTGAAAATAATAGGAAGCAGGTGGATTTGCATGAATACTGGGGTGTAACTGTTCATGCCATTTTTTATAATGAACACATTGTATGGTAACAAAGATCATATTGCAATGACTGGCATCAGTTCCATGAGTCAAGTCTGCAATATCAGATGATATGCAAAAGGGAAGGTGTATATCACACTAGCTATAACTTGAATATGTTTATGGCAAATATTGCTCCCCTTTGCACAGGTGCAGAAGGCCAGACAGGCAGTGGAACTGATGGACTTCCACTGGGTGACTGGAAAGAGACACAGGATGTAGGGTTCTTCGTGTGCAGCTATACTCAGAGAAGGCTCTTTCCACCCAATTGCACAGTGTTGTTGTGAAGGTAAAGTAGGTTGGAGGAAGGCTTGAAAGTGGCTACACATATTCATTAGCAAGCCCCATCTCCAGTATTGTGATGATTAGGGGAGCAGGGCAGAGTGGCAGTCATGGAGTGGTTTTGCTATCATTCCTTTCTCACTGTCCCATCCATCCACATGCACTGAGTGCATAGAATTTTTGGAGTCCTTATATAATTAACCATCAGACACCTACAATGGCATAACTATCTTGTTGAACAGCATGGTCAATAGTCAGCAAACCATTTCAACAATAAACAGTTTAAGACAAGGACAAAAAAGTGTACTGTTTTACTTCAAACTTTATTCAAAATTATATTCTTGGCTCTATATTCCAATAGTGTGTTTTGCTTCTTTAGTACCTCAGAAAATACACTTTTTGCTCTGGTGGGTGGTAGGTAAGGTTACAAACACTCCAGGATTGTCCTGGGGTCTCCAGGAATTAAAGATTAATCTTTAATTAAAGATTATGTCATGTGATGAAACCTCCAGGAATACGTCCAACCAAAATTGGCAACCCTAGTGGGAGGCTGTGAGCTTAGTTGGAAATACTGCATTAATGTAGCTTCATAGTGGGGGATTTTGTTGTTGTTTTCTTTTAAGAAATCCCTCTTCATCAGAACTAAAAATCTTTTGTGTCAAAGGTCATACATCTGGAAACATTAGCATTTAATTTCCCATATGCACAATACAAGCTCTTAGTTGCGTCCTGCAACAAGAATTCTGCCTTTATGCTAGAAATCCAACAATCCAAAGTTAATTTATTGTTTAAAGCCATGTTTCAGTTGAGTGTCTCCTGTTTATCACGTACAATTAGTTATATTTTATGATCACCAAGAGCAATTTTAAAAGTAGGGAATTAGGTCTCTTTTCACCCCCCCCCCCTCTATTCTGTACCACTTAGCAAACCCAACAATCTGTTTGTTGGCCCAAATACAGTATTCTGAATTTCAATTTTGCTTGTTTTTGTTCTCTTTAGTGATGTTACAAGAAACAGAGGTGGAGTAGGGTTTTAAGTGATTCCCTGTCTCAGTAGTTCTCCACCATCCAGTTTCTCAGGTGATTTCCCATTCTGCCTTCTGCTTACTGGTGCAAGAGTTGTGTAGACTTGAGTGTCCTGGTCAGGGGCGGCTCTAGACAGTAGGCTGCCCCAAGCAGCGCGGAGCGCTGCGCCGCCCTTCCCCGGTCCCGCGGCGGGTCCCCTCTTCCCGCGGCTCCGGTTGAGCTCCTGCGGCAGGTCCACCGGAGCCCGGGACGAGCGGACCTGCCGCAGTCATGCCTGCGGGAGCTCAACCGGAGCCGCGGGAAGACGGGACCCGCCGCAGTCATGCCTGCGGCAGGTCCGCTCGTCCCGGGCTCCGGTTGACCTGCCGCAGGCATGCCGGCGGGAGCTCAACCGGAGCCAAATGCCGCCCCCCCGGGAAACGGCCGCCCCAAGCGCCTGCTTGGCGTGCTGGTGTCTAGAGCCGCCCCTGGTCCTGGTGATAGCCCATCTGATTTTTTGTTTATTTCTGTTTGAATCTCCTATACGGTAAATTCTTTCCTTCCACAAAGGGAAGCTTTCAGGAGTTGCTACAAAGCACATAGTTTTGCTGGAATCGACTAGCTCAAGGAGTTTGAGTTTGAAAAACATCATCTTGTGTATTATTTTTACTTTTAAGAATGTGTTGTCACAAACTCTTAAAGAACAATTCACATCAGAGGAGTGAGAGATGTTCAGAGCTCAGACAGTATCACATGCCCATTGCCTTTTGATTGGTGAGACTTGACCCCAGCGTGCTTTTGTTTCTGATACCCCACTCTTTTTATTCTCTCGTTTGCTGCAGGTATTTAACTTTTGCCTTTCTATGGTTCTGCAAAGCTTTGAAAGTGCTAGATTATTTAAAGCATATTTGAGATATAAGGGAAAAGATATGCAATATGTAACCACCGATTCCTTTGTTTTGACATTTATCTTACTGTTTCATTCTGCCAGTTGGCTTCAGGCACAGCTACCAAAAGAATGAGCACATGTTGCATTCATTAGTTCTCATCTGGCTCTACTTGGTTTTTCAAGACAGACAAAAGCATGGTCATATTAAATAGACTGTAATGCATTTGTAATATGAGTTCTCTCACACTTAATGGAATGATAGCATTGCAAAAGCAGCTAGTTTTAGACTAGGATATTACAATTCAATTTATTGTAAAACAGTGCATATAAGCATATTGCCAGTGGTATCATTACTTTTTAATTTTGAAAGATATGGTATGAAAATACCAAAAATTGGTATATCACTTCCATTTTCTCATGCATTGTTTGGTTGCAGTTAAAATTTTTATTGATTGTAATACATGAGCAAACCCAACACTTTGGGACAGTAAGTGTTTTCATTTACACTGTTTTTGTTGGCTTTTCAACAAACAAAATCCTCATGTTTAGTTATTCTTAACTGTAATTGTTTATTCAGGTCTATGTAGGTGAATAAAAATTCAGTTGTTGCTTTTTTAACTTTGTAAAAACTAATCTGAAAAACCTGTGGATTAGCACACATTGAGGACAAGTGGCAGTATAACTTAATGTGAAGGAGAAATATCAGAGGTACAGGTCTCTAAATTAAGAGCCCAATTTTATCCATGTTGATTTAGATGGGGGTAGGAATGGACCCTAATTGTGTGAAAACAATAGCCTTTCCCCCCCCCCTTATTTTGAAAACTAGTTAGTAAGAATTCTGTAAATTGCCCAAACTTTTGCTAAAACAGAGGTAACAGAGTTGTAACATTTGAGATCTTTAATTGGTAGCTTGTGCACTGTGATAAATTGCTGTAGTGCATGGGTTAGTGAGTGCCTTTATTATTGTATTTCTGATGTCTGAGATTTAGCCACTCCCTGAAACAGTCTCAGATGTTTGTCTGCATCCCACCCCCTTTTTGCCTCTCTCTCTCTCTCTCTCTCAAAAGCAGAAGCTTTCCTCTTGCTCAGAGTGCAAAGAGAGGCAGGAGGAGGAGACCTATCTTAAGGAGTTTTTATTTGTGCCAACACAGAAGTGCTTTGTGGTGGGCCATCTGGACTGGGAGGATTTCCTCAGAATTCAAAGTATGCCGTCAGATTTACAGAGCTGCGATTTGCTCTGAAACTGTCTGGGAAGGCAGCGAGAAACGTAGACACAACTGGTTTTATAGTACTTGTAACATAGGTGACAAGAATGGAAGACAGCTTGCCTTGTCTTGCTTCAGTATGTGATTCCTCAGCACTTATGAACTTCTGCACTGGTAAAGTATATTTATCTTTTTTTTTTACTGGGAATGCCAGTGCAGTTTCTGAAAGTTCTTATGAATCATGACAAAAGAAATCTTGTGCTAAAGACTGCTAAAATGAGTTCCAACGCTTTCTTTGCTGCTCCCCTTAACCCACACCAAAAAAAAAATATATGCACAAGTAAATAACATGACAAATATTTGTCTGCATACATCAGTAACTCTGCACCCTCATTACCATCGACAAGGTGTGCTTATTCAGAGATGAAGGTAGCTTACTATACTGTAATTTACAGAACGGAATGCATGGTGGCCCTGAGAAAGTAAACAAAACAACTTTCTACTAGTGTAGATGTACAATATAAAATACTTAATAGAGAGGGAATAATTAAACTAAATGTTTGATGGAAAAATACTCTTGGCATTGTGACTTTTGTAGTGTGAATACCCCACCTCACCCCAGAAAATAGCATGCTAGATCATAAAATGTATCACAATGATTTTTTTCCTTTTAAACAGAGATATATTTCAAATTAATATATGATCTATGTAAGCCTTTCACTGAGAAATGCTTCAGAAAACTGTCTATTTCAATGTCAGCGTTGTATTAAAAAATTAAGTAAGCCCCTGCATCGGGCTCCTCTGGCAGGAGGCAGTAAAGATTCATTCACAATAAGTAGTTAAAATAACCACGCATGCTGAAATTTCAAGTATGTGCAATGCTGTATTTTTGTTTCTGCATGGCATGGCATGTTCTCCTCTCAAACTTAACTCTGTCTTCCTTTTCATTTTTAACTTTGACCAAAGCCTTAGTAAGAGTAGCAAAAACTTTCAACACAAACTTCCTTTGTTTAAGCAATTGTTATCACACCAATCTGTAAGGTTCCTGCTCTTTCATAAAGAGTTTCAGATAGATCTTTAATATTCTGAGACAAATTAGAGTAATGAAAATACTGCTGGGTAGTAAATAAATATATACTCATCCCAAAATCACACATCCCTCACTGAAGAAAGTACTGCTTTGCTTACTGATTCATAAAGGACAATTTTCATATGAGTACAACAGTACATGTACAAAATCACATGCTTTACAGCCTTAAGATAAAAGATTAACAGGAAATGATTAATTCCATATTTTAACTTTTTTTTTTGACATTTCCCAAATGTAACGGTACATGTTCAGAGCAGTAGATTTCAATGCATGTTTAACTGGTAAGTTCCTAAACTGGGAAATGTACTTGTACTTTATCTGCTGCAGAATTCAAAGCATTCACCCACAGTTAATCAGAATGTAATATTAAGATGTTGCAATCAGAGGGGAGTGAATTGGAAATTAAAAAAATACTAGTGCTTCTCATAATCCCTTGCACTGTTACACAATCCCAGAAAGTACAGCAATATGAAGAATGCTGCTGTTTAACTCTAAGTATCTGCAGAACAGAAATCAAAGGGCACTAAGTTCTATGGAAATACTTAGGGCCATATTTGTCCATGCTTGTTGATGCTGAGTAGCACCTTATTCAGCAAAAACTCCCATATGTTTTTATGTTCCTTAGTAAATAAGGTTTTAATAATCCTCTGAAAAAATTCAGGTGTCATGTCAAGCTGGTGATTTTTAAAGGCGAACATGAAATTTCAAATTGTGAATGTGTCTGAAGTTTACCTCGCTGTTAATCTTTCTAAATATTTCCATCCTAATGTGTGTTGGAAATATGTGCCCCTTTCTACCTTCAAACAGCAATTTTAGTTTTAATTAATTGGAAGCAGGGGACTACAAAAGGATCATACTTGATCCTGGTAGTCTAAGAGAATGACTTGACTCTTTTATGTAAATTTACACACAATGTAATGTATAATGCATATAATGTAAGTTAAAGTCTCTGATTAAAACAAAAACACAAATAATAAAACAAGGCTCTTATAATTCAGTTTTGTATTGGATCTTTGTCATAACTGAGGTTTTAGCCAGTGATGAGCTGCCAAAATATTAACAACCGGTTCCCTCCTCCTCACCCCATGAGGGGGTCATGCCCCCGCCCTGGGACTCCTGCCCCATCCAACCCCCCATGTTCCTTGACAGCACCCCCCCAGACCCGTGCCCTATCCACCCCCCTTTCCTGTCCCCTGACTGCCCCTTGCCATGCCATCCAACCCCTTCTCTCATTCCTGATGGCACCCCGGGACCCCTACACCCCATCCAACCACCCCTTCTCTCTGTCCCCTGACTGTCCCTGGAATCCCTACCCCTAACTGCCCCCCACCGCCCATCCAACCCCTGCTCCTTTCTGACTGCCCCCCCGGGACCCTTACCCCGTTCAGTCCCCCTGTTCCCTGCCCTCTGACTGCCCCAACACTAATCCACCCCCCCAACGTCCCTGCCCTCTTCCAACACCCGCTCCCTGCCCCCTTACCGCGCTGCCTGGAGGTGGGGGCCGAGCTGGGCTGGGGCTGGGACCGGAGCCACCCAGCCGATGTCGGTGCCGGACCCGGGGCCGGGCAGGAGCCGCGCCACCCGGCCGAGGTCGGGGCCGGGCAGGAGCCGCGCCGCCCGGCCGGACCCGGGCAGGAGCCGCCCTGCCCTGCTGGACCCGGGCTCTACTTTGTTTGGCAAAACTGCCACTGATGGCAGTATTCAGAGTAGCAGCCGTGTTAGTCTGTATCTGCAAAAAGAACAGGAGTACTTGTGGCAGGAGTTATGTCTAGGCAAGCTTTTGGCACTCTGCTTTACCGCTATCTGTAATTGTTTTCATGTTGTAGTTGTGACTGGCAGAAATGAGTGGGGGAGGGAGAAGGAAATCAGGATTTCTCCACAATAAGTGGAGAAAATTCCTATTTCCAGATTCTATAGGGCATACATTCAAGCACTCATCCCCTGCTTTCACTAAAAATAGATTCCTTCATCATAAATGAGGCTAAAGAGTTGAGCACTTGCACTTCCTTTATAGCATGGGATATATCACATCACACCTGGCAGAGAAGCTTATTCAAATTTAAACTACTTGTGCTAGACAAAAGTAGTGGCAATTTTTCCACAAACGTTTGGTTATAAGGATGGCTTTTAAAGTTAAAACAGTGTCCGTGTCCCTGTAATAGCATCTTCTGAGAGAACTTGGCTGTAAAATTAGCTCTGGGCTGATATATATGTTGTTTCAGCCCAGGATTGAGGTTTTCGTTTTGTACCAGAGAAGATAAATTTACTTGCAAGCAAAATTAAGGAATTAAAAAAAAAATCCAGTAGGGAGTGTGTTATTGGGGTCTGAGTAGTTCAAACTACATTGTAACTTTTTTTAATGAATGTAAGCAAATTCTAATGACACCAACTGCTATGCAGCTGTTTTTGGAAAGATGGATGACTTTTGACTGTCCTATAGTCTGGAATATATATATATATTAAAAGAGTTTACTTGAGCCTTGGCTATTCTGGGGTTTACCCTGGTTAGGTCCATCAGAGCCTAGCAACCAATAGAAGTACACTGGTTTAAATTCCTATTTTAAGCAGGAAAAGCTCCATTTTGATTAATAGAATTCAAGGCCAGAAGAGATCATCATTGTGATTGTCTTGTGTGATCTCGTATATAACACAAGCCATACAACTTCCCCAAAATAATGTATGTTTGGACTAGAGGTGTATATTAAAATAAAAATAAAATAAAATAATCCAATCTTGATTTTAAAATTGCCAGTGTTGGAGAATCCACCACCAACTTTGATAAATTCTTCCAGTCATCCTCAGTGAGGGTTAATTACCCTCACTGTTAAAAGTGTATGCCTAATTTCTAGTCTGATGTCTAGCTTCAACTTCCAACCATTGGCTCTTGTTATACCTTCGATCTGGTGCAGCGAGCACTGGTTTCAAGCCAAGGTAAGCTGTGTGGGTGCAAATCGTGGCTTATTGCAGATTTGGCAGTCTACACTAGAGTTTGGCAGCTACTCTGGCAACTGGCCAATAATAGGTAAATCTGCAGTGTAGACAAAGCCTTTAGAGTGTGTCGAAGGGAGAGAGAGGAGGAATTGAAGAGAGTGCCCAGACACTCTAGATGTCATATTTCTCTTATCAGTAGCTCCCGATTCCAGGAGAGCTTCTCTTCCCCAACATAAGAGAGAAGGGGGTTGTTGTATCCATGTTTCCTCTATTCTTTTCCTCTCTATAGCTTTCAGTAATTGAGAGTCTGATGTGTTGGAACTGGGAGGGAGTGTTTTGTGGAATTGGTTAAGGCAAAGGGGCTGTGAGATAGGTCCTCTGTGTTCTAGTGCTGGCTATACCATTGAATCACTGTGTGATGTTGGGCATCGTCAGAGAAGAGGCACTTTCATAGATGCTAAGTAGTAGTATTTTACAGTTCTTCCCTGTGTGACTATTATTCAGTTAGCTGGGGAATACTCTGCTCTGTGCTATGATAGCAGTGGAAAGGGAAAGTTATCTCAGCTGAGGTCATTCCTTTGTGCCAAATTGCAGCCTAAAGCAGTTGAGCTGTATGGAGTCACTCTACCCTTGGGATGGACAGTTGTACACACACTGGAATGTCTAATGTTGCATTCTGCAGTTTCTGGAAAGGGAGCAGTCTTTGTGTCTCCATCACCCAGGAAATTCATGGCAATTCTTTTGTCCAGCAGATATGGAATTAATTTTTTTTTCTGGCTAGGCCAGCAAAAGTAAAGATAGACTATTCACACTTACTTTTAATTAGACACAGATATGACTAATATTGTTTTAATGTTTTTGATTTTTAAAAAGACTGAAATGTCTCAGGCGGATTTTGTCTCCCCGGAGTAACTGTGAATAAGTGTGTTTTGGGCCGAGGGAGGTCCTGCGATGGTAGAGGTTAATCCCCTCCATCAACCCCTCTAGTGGAGTGGCACTAGAGTTACATCACATCTGATACTGTAGCCCATGTCAGGTTCTGCTCCTACTCAGTTACACGAGGGTGCATGACTGGCTGATGTACACAGGGATGGATCAGCTGATCCTACTGCCCAGACACAACAGCAGTAACAGAGCTCCTGCAGAGCTGAGCTCTTGTGGCACACATGAGGTGTGGACTGCATACACAGATTTTACAAATCTTGCACACAGTGGAACTGTATATGGCTAAGTGCCCCTCTATAGGCTCATAGGAAAGGATGAGATTTTCCCTTTAGTAAACTGTACAGAGCTTTAATCAAGGTGGAGGAAGATCGATCTACGATAATTTGTGATAACCTAAAGTGTTTTCAACCATTCATGTTTCTGGACTATGTTTTTGGATTGGGCCTGCCAAACCAAAATGGATTCAAAATGCAGTTATTCAATACAGACAGGAAGTTAGAGCTGAGGAGAGTGAGTCAGAACCAATATTTGGTATTAACTGTGAAATATGTAACTTGGGGTGACTTTAAAACCATCTGGACAGGGTTGGTTTTCATATAGAAAGGTAAATTATACTCATGAACTAAGCCAAAATCCATAGTGATTTAAACTTTTCTCAATATAAAATGTTACAAAAACCCACATATGAATCATTAATTTTAAAGTATATTATCTGTCTTTTCTTTCTGTTTTAAGTGTGTAGTACATTGTAATTTTTAACACCAGACTTTTACATTTATTATCATTACTATTACATTAGTGTTTAGAGTAGAGCGGATGTGAAATTTTTTCATCAAAGTAATTGCAATGAAAAATGTCTGGTTTTTTTTCAAGAAAAATAGAATAATTTTAATTTTTGCTGAAAACTTAAAATGTTTCAATTAAAATGAAATGAAAACTTTTAATGGGAAATTTCTACAAAAAACAGTGGGGGAAAACGTTTTTAAAAAATTCCCACAAAAAACAACTATATATTTTGACCAGCTGTAAGCTAGAGTTATAAAGGCGTCGTGTTAGGTGCTGCACAAACTGGTAGAACAGTGACAGTCCCTGATTTAGTGAGCTCTCAATTTTAAAGATTGATGGTGAAATCCTGGCCCCACTGAAGTCTGAGAGTTTTGCCATTGACCTCAGTGGGGCAAGAATTCTGCCAAAGAAGTTGCATCAGTCATCGTATATATGTTTGTAAATTATGTTCCTTAGCATTTTCATAGAGTTTTACTTACCTGTGATAGGAGAGTTAGAAAATCGAACACTTCAGCCCAGTCTAAATTGGTCTTGGCACAGAATTTAAATGAACATACTGTAAAGCAGCTTGAGATAATTCAGTATTTATTCAGTTGGGCTAAGCAGTATGAATTGATTAGTTTAGAAATGAAGTTAACTTAAGGTATAGTGTTCAGCTAATTTTGTTTGCAGGCCAGTGTACACAGGATCTCTCTTGCAGTAAACTTACTATGAAAGAGCTATTTGCATCTGATAGCTTTTCCCTTTTCAGGTAACTGATACCAAAGAGCATGTCTTGTCTTATCCAGCTTTGCCCAGAATAACCTAGCACGTGTCAGTCTTGTGCAGAACGATGGAGATAGTTAGTCTAATCATCAGATCAAACAAGCTGATTGTTTGACCAACTGAAACAAGTCAGAAAATATGGGCATTTTACAGACAAAGTTTGCTAAAATTATTTTTGTTATAGGGCGCCTGGCATTTTCTGTTTTTGTTGTACTTTAAGGTCAATAATTGGTATTTTACTGAGAACTAAGGAAGGAGAAGCATGTGATATCACTGGCATATTTCTCAGTATAATTTTGTTACTACTCAAGATCTCATTATAACACAAATATTATGTAATATGCTTGTAACTTATTTGATTTGCTTTAAAAAAAATAAATTATTGTTGAGATATTTCTGCCAAATGTGTGCTTGAGTTTGCCACCCTTTTAATGGTTGCAGGAATTTGTATTAACCACCAAAAAGGGATATGAAAGGATAACCATGACTGAAATAAGATGACGATTAATCTTTCACAGAAAAGAACTGAAAACTATATAGCTGAAGTCTTGTCTGTTACTTATTCCTAGTTAAAAATAGCACAGTCCTGGAGTATTGTCAGAAAATTAGCCCAGTAGCACTCACAATAGACAAACATGTTAAAGGAGCAAAGCAGCTAAGCAAACTCACTTCAAAAATACAAAGACAAAAAGCAGACTAAGTAATTGCTCAAGGGGGCCACTTATTCACTTTTAATTGTGTGTGTGTGTGGGGGGGAAATATTCCTGCTTAGGGCCCCCAATGGACTAGTACTGTACCACCTCTCCTAGTACATGTTTTTTAGTCACATAAAAGTGAAATTGACCCTTGTGAAGAGGGACCCGAATAAGTATTTAAGACTTCCACATAACTTAAGCACTACATAGCCCCGTATTAAGGGCTTATATTATGCAAAAGATCTTAAAGCAAAACTCATCTGTGCAGGAGACATAGTTTTCTCGGGTGTTGATTCAAGATTGGGAAACAAAATCCCACAGCAGCTTAGAACCATCAAAAACCTCACCCTCTTCAGCTCTAAGTGCAAGACTCACTTCTTTGACCTTGCCTTCTCTAACATAACCCCATGATGATATATTTAAAGAAAAAACAACACTGGTCTGCACAGAAACCGGGGAGAAGGTGAGAGAATGAACCGCACGTGAGAGAAATTAGTCACATTGCTTAATGCACTCTTGGAAGATACTATGTGCTGTGCATGGTGCAAGTATTTCCATAAAATAGGATAGAGTTTAGAGCAGGGGTCTCAAACTCAAATGACCACGAGGGCCACGGGAGGACTAGTACATTGGCCCGAGGGTCACATTACTGACACCTCCCCCCGCCGCCCTCGGCTCCGCCCCCACTCCACCCTTTCCATGAGGCCCCGCCCTGCCTCTTCCCACCCTTTCCATGCCCCCATTCCAACACCTTCGGCTTCCTGGACCAGCGCGGGGGCAGGGCAGGCAGGCAGGGAGCCTGCCCTGCCCCCAGTGCGCGTTGGGCAGGAGCCGCTCTAGGTAAACGCTGGGGTGGAGGGACTGTGAGGAGCTCGCGGGCCGCAGAAAATAACTTCGGGCCACGTATTTGAGACCCCTGATTTAGAGGCTCTCTCCCCTGTGGGAAATTTTACCTCTAACAGAAAGCAGTTGGTTTTGAAATCTTGCTTAACATTTTTTTTTCAAGCATGAATTGCTAATTCACAGAAATGTTTAAAACTAGCACACCCATAGGTATAGCTTATTTTATTTCTAAACTTCCATAGATGTGTACTGTGTTTACAAACTGACAAAAGGCATGGGACCCTGCTCTGAGGAGATTATCAAGAGCCGATCCTACAATCGTTTACATTCTCAGTAATGCTTACCCATTAACTCACTGACTTCAATAGGACCACTTGGGTGAGCAGCGGTTTATATGGTGGGGTGGCCCAAAAAGAGCTGTGAGAATTGAAATATGACTATGTCTGCCCCTATTGGTCAGGCCACAGCCTTCATATGTTGAGAGATCTAAGATCATAACTGAAGGAAGTATGGCAGATGCAGGTTGCTAGGTATTACTAATGTCAATTCTAAATTTACCCCTCTTGCAAGCAAACCAAGTGTTATCTCACTTTATTCTACTCTGTTAGCCTCATTTTCAAGATTTCCCATTTTTTATATTATGGGAAGGCTTATAGATGCCAAAAGATGGATGCCATATGGATGTCATGTCAAGCTTTTTTGCTCTTGTTTTTGTTTTGCTCTTGTGTTTTGCATTTTTGTCATGTCTTAACAAGGCGTTTTGGCCAATAACATTATGCAGAAATAGCATAATGATTATACAATCCCATTATATAATTGTAAATGGACACTTCGCTATGTGTGATGCTTAGAAGTGAATAGTTCATCCAGCTGGGATAATTTTATATTAATTTATATAATTTAATCCTATAATTTAACAAAGACTTCTGGGAAATGGAATAAACTGGTAATTCTGTGGTCAGACTTCAGCTATAGTCAAAATGAACTCGCTTCTTAGAATTGCATTTCTGTTTCAAATTATTCCAATATGAAGCACTGAGTTAAGTTTTGAAAGGTTTTGAAAGATAAAATTTCTGTGTAAAGGATGGCGGGGAGGCGGAACTAGAGTAAATACTAAATCTTTCTACCGACAAGTTACATTTGGCAGATTAGCCTTTTCTGATATTTGTAAATATTTATCAAGCTTATCAGCGAATAGTAATTATTACTGAGTTGAATGGGTTACTATAAAAATGTGTCTCCTGTCTGTAGGAAGGATGCAGATGGCACCCAGCTTCATTGTCTTTAATTTGTCTCATGTAGCGTAATGGATGACAGTGTTTACTGGAAATTGGGATTTGGCTGAGCTAGCTGGCTGAAGTCCAGTTGAATAATGACTGAGATGATATTGGTAGTCTGAGGGAGGCAACCAGAAGGGTATTCATAATTATATCAACTCCCTTCATTGAGGGGTTGAAAACGCTAGCAGTGACACAGGTTTGTGATTTTGTGTGGTTCTTCTGCACTGGAATTTTGTACTTTGTTTCTGGGTTGCCTTTTGGGGAGATTCTCATTGGAGTCTGTAATAGTCCGGTGCTGGGGCCGTGCCCTCTCAGGGGCCGTCGGGAGCCAGGCCGCCTCACTACACGGCCCCAAATCAGTCCTCGGGTTCTGAAGGTCTCGGGGTTCTGCCCCTCAGGCAGGGGCTAAACAAAAGGCACACGGTCACTGCAATGAGCCCCAGCCCTCAGTCAGGGCTGGGCAGCAAACCAGTTCTAAGCTCCGGTTCTTGCAGCCGGAGCTGAGCAAACACAAAGTCAATAAGCCCTAACCCTAGCTCAGGGCGGGGCAGCACACAAGAGTCCAGGGGCTCAGATCCTTTCTGCAGGCTGAGCACCAATAAAGTCAATACGCTAAGCCCCGGCCCTCAATCAGGGCGGGGCAGTGACCCAGCAGTCCTGAGCTCAGCTCCTCTCAGCAGGAGCTGAACCCACAGGGCCTGAACCCACAGGGCCACTTGTAAGCCCAGGCCCGCAGTCAGGGCGGGGCACCAAACACTTAGTGCTAGGTTTAGGGCTCCGGTCCTTGCCTCAGGAGCGGGGCAGTAGCACTAGTCTGAGCTCAGGTCCTTACCTTAGGAGCTGAGCAGTAATAACAAAGTCAGGAAGCCCAGGCCCTTAGTCAGGGCGGGGCAGCAACACAAGTCAGGAAGCCCAGGCCCTTAGTCAGGGCGGGGCAGCAACACAGCAGTTCTAGGCTCAGGTCCTTACAGCAGGGGCTGAGCAGCAATGATAGTTCAGGGCTCAGGTCCTTGTATCAGGAGCGGAGTAGCAATAACAGTTCAGGGCTCAGGTCCTTGCATCAGGAGCTGAGCAATAATAATAGTTCAGGGCTCAGGTCCTTGCATCAGGAGCTGAGCAATAATAATAGTCAGTAAGCCCAAGCCCAAGGTCAGGGCAGCAACCAATAGTTCAAGGAGCTCAGGTCCTCGGGCAGGAGCTGAGCAACAGCAGGTGCGTGCAGGCTTCTAGGCCTGAGCGCTGGTGTGAGGGGGGAGACTGCCACCCGTACGTGGGGTGGCAGGGGGGGACACAGGCCCACCCACTCCACTGTGTCCCAGCCCGGGGCCCTAACAGCGGCAGTCAGTCTGCTGCTGTGTCGGTGGGGTCCTGACCGAAACACACCGACATCGGCTCTTCCTCTGTCGTAGCCAGACTGGGGTCAGCTACCCCCGGGCTACTTCCCATCTCCCCCTCCATGGGTACCTGCTCATCGCTGGGCTCGGCAGCGGGGTCCCACACCATGGGCTCCTCGGCGTGCTGAGGGCTGTCTAGGTCGGGCCGCTCCTCCGGACTCGGGTCAAGGGGCCGCTCGGGCCGCTCCTCGGGTACCGGGCTCGGGGCAGGCTCAGCCAGTCCACCTCGGGGTACCTGGCTCGAGGGAGGCTCGGTCCATCTGTGTCAGGGTACCTGGCTCGGGGCAGGCTAGGTCCGGCAGGAGCCCGAGCAGGAGCGTCTGTCCTCCCCGGCCGCTGGGCTCCAACTGAGCGCTGGGGCCGGGCTTTTATACTTCCTGTCCCGCCCCTTGACTTCCGGGGGGCGGGAACAGGTGGCGGTAGCTCCGCCCACTGGGGTGGCTGTTCTGGTTCCTCTCTCTCTGGGGCCGTCGGGAGCCAGGCCGCCTCACTACAGAGTCCCTTTTGATTAGTTAAAATTCTTGGTTTATTAAATTTTAAAAAAACTAAAGAAAATCCAAACACAAGACAAGAACAACAAAAAAGCTGCTTTTTTGAGCACAAAGGACTGAGTGGGTAGAATCTAATTTTCAGCATCACTTATTTAGCCGCAAGCAGGCTTTCTCCCTCAGTCATAGAATCATAGGGTTGGAAGGAACCTGAGTAGGTTATCTAGTCCACCCCTGTTTTCAAAGCAGGACCAATCCCCAGACAGATTTTTACCCCAGTTCCTTACATGGCCCCCTCAAGGACTGAACACACAACCCTGGGTTTAGCAGGCCAAGGCTCAAACCACTGAGCTATCCCTCTCCTGGTTGATTGTACTTTATCACTCCCCCTTTTTCAGTTGTTTCAGACACATCTAGGGAAAAACACTATCCATTATTCAAATACTTAGTGTACTAGAGTTGGTGCTGTTCTGCAGAGCCTTCTCTTTCACGTCAGCCGTTTCAGGCGATACTCTTCCTTTTGTGAACAAGCAATCCCTTGAGGGATTCGGTGTATATCTCTAGGATTTTATTACCTTTTAACCTGACATACATGGCCTTTGCCTTACTTTAACTTCATATTTAAATATGGGGATGTTTCTCTTCCCCTCCCATTTCCCAGAAGAACAAATGTAATTTGAAGGAGCACCTGGAAAGAAATGAGAGAGAACTCCAAAGCAAAAAAGCAAAGCACGCACACTCTGCCTACAGTAGGAAATCCTGCTGTGTTTGACAATGGGTATAAGAGAGTTTGTCTAGGCCAGCGGTTCTCAAACTTCATTGTACCATGACCCCCTTCTGATATCAAAAATTATTACAGGACCCCAGGAGGGTCACAGGGTGGGGTGGGGGGCTAAAGCCTGAGCCTCACCACCCTGGGTGGTGATGGGGGGCAAAGCCAAAAGGCTTCAGCCCTGGGCTGCGGGGGGGCACATAACCTGAGTCCTGCCGCTGAGGGCTGAAGCCCTTGGGCATCGGCTTAAGCCCCAGGCCCCACCAAGTCTAACGTCAACCCATGCGACCTCGTTAAAATGTGGTTGTGACCCACTTTGGGGTCCCGACCCACAGTGTGAGAACCGCTGATCTAAGCTAAAAGAAAACATAGTCTGGTTTATTTTTAGAACACAATAGCTAGTGTTTTTTATCTAACTCATTCTAAAAGTCTAGTGTAATGCAGTGAAGGTAAATCTATACTTCAGCACATGCAAGCCAAGGGTTCAACTCAACCAGCTATCACCTGCTAGTCATTTTCAACATGTTTTTAAGAAACACCTTTCTCCTAATCTAGATTTACCCAAGTACAACTGCATGCACAACCGTTGTTAAAAATGGTAGTCCTACAGTGTACATAGGGTAAAGGAAGTTATAGGACAGCATGGAAAAATCCTTTTTACTGGGCACATCCTGTGACCACTTCCATCCACCTTGATACTTCAAGGGACTCTTCCTTTCCTGAAAGCTGGTGCAAATCACTGCAGCTAAAATAGTAGGATGGGAAAGGGGGAGTTCCTTTACACTATAGAGACTTCACCTATGTCGAACAAAAATTATATGTAAAGCACATGTGAATGCCATATAAATACCATATTGTTTGTTCACAGACTACATGAATATAATCCCTTTTATATGAAAGTCCTCACACACCTAATGTAATACATGAAAATATGATTAAACGTGGAAAAGACTTTTGCTAACTCTGCACAGATAATGTCATAAAAATATATAGTACATGTGTGTAACCCAATACATACACATATAACTTAGTTCATGAATCAGTATGTGATCCTTCATAATTCTTATATGCTACATGCTACTAAGGGTACATATATAAAATATTTTTGTTCTGGTCAGTAAAATATTACAGAAAGCTGCTCTTGGGTTAATTTAAACAAAATTTTCCATGAGACTTAATTCCTCCTTTGCACCAGATCTCTCCTTGGTTTAAACAGGAAAGCAATGGTCATGCTAAACGGCGCTTGACTCCATCAATACTATCCTCTAAAGCTTTCTCTATATGAGGAATTATACAAAATAAAATGAAACAAGGTTTTAGTTGCTTTTGGTGTTTTGCTATTATATTAATCAAACTTGCTTTTCAGCTATGCTAGGACTCTCAATGGTTCAGCTAACAATGGTTCAGCTGAAATAGTGGTAGCACTGGTTGGATATTTTTCTCTAAAATTTCTTGTTGTAGACACAGCCTAAATGTGGCTTAGAAGGGTAGTGTAAACTGTTTGTGCATATATAAAATTTCTTGCCTTGCAAGAAATTCTTCTGGCATCTGAGAATGAAAATGCCCTAATTCCATTGTTAGTTTAATCTCTGTTTACCTCTATTATTTGTTCTGTTTTGTAAATTTTACTTAGGTTTCATGGAAACTTTTCTGCTGGTCGGAGATTCTGCAGTTTCAATTCTTTCTAAAATTCTTCTATTTCTTCACAATCTAGGATTTCTTAGATTAAAAAATAAAAGTAGCCTTCTCCTTTCCGAAATTACCATCACAACGTAAACTCAGGGTATGGCTACACTTGCAGCTGTACAGCGCTGCCGCAGGAGCGCTCCCGCGGCAGCACTTTGAAGTGCGAGTGTGGTCGCGGCGTCAGCGCTGGGAGAGAGCTCTCCCAGCGCTGCAGGTTCTCCACCTCCCCGTGGGGATTAGCTTACAGCGCTGCGCTCCCAGCGCTGGGGCAGCGTTTACACTGGCGCTTTACAGCGCTGTAACTTGCTGCGCTCAGGGGGGTGTTTTTTCACACCCCTGAGCGAGAAAGTTGCAGCGCTGTAAAGCGCCAGTGTAGCCAAGGCCTCAGCCTTGCTGTGTATCCAGACCTACCTCACAGGATTAATTAGTTAATGTCTATGCCTTGCTCCAAATATACAGAGTGCTTTACAGTGGCAAGCAAGAATGATTATTACTGCAGAAAATCTCCTGCAGCATCAAAGGTGTGAACTGTACTTTCCACCCACACATTATTTACTTCAATGAGGTGTTAATTTGGGAGCTTCACTGCGAACATTTAAATGCTAATTTTCTTAAGCAATATCAACCTAAAAATACAAAAATTTAAGTGGAGTCAAGGCAGTTTCAAATATATTATCTCAATACCCTGCTGTCCATTTTCAGATTGTCATGAGCTTACATGTTCTGCAAAGCAGGATTTTCCTGTCTCACAGCCTAGGCTGGAAGGAGGTTTTTTTCTGCCATTTGTGTTGGAATTGTTCCTTCATATTTCCCAATCCCTTCTCTGTAATGACTGAAATGCATATTTTGCACATTACTTTTTTTTTCAATGCGGCTACAAGCCATTGTAAATATCGCCTGACAGAGTGGTTGTGTGGGAGTCACAGAGCCTACATTTTATCTTTTGAGACTAAGCAGATACTTAGCAATGTCTGCTCTAGGCTCTGTCTATGCTAAGCAAATTGTTTCTTAGATCTTTTCCATGCTAGGGAATATTTACAAAAAATTGTCACTGTTGCTGGTTCAGTTCCACCTGTGTTGGAAATGTTGAGAGCCCTAGAGTTGATAGGTCTCCTGCACTGGTGCTGAAAACACTTTTCTTTCCAACGCTGAGAGAAAAAGTTGGACCAACTTTTGTTGGTGAAAGAGAAAAGCTTATGAGCTACACCATTGGTTCCCAAACTTGGGAAGGGGAGGCTGTGAAGAAATTCCAAGGGGAGGCGAGCCTGAGAGATTTTCATAATGAAAAAAATTTATCAGTGTAAATTTTTTTATTTTTTTTTAAATTTTTTAAATTTATTTATTTAATAGACCAACGGACAATAAATTATACATATTCTGTATACATAACAGAATATACACATGTATATTCTGTATACATAATATCTATTCATAAAATTGTCCAATTACGGGCCTATATTATTTAACTACAATAAGTATTAACAATCTTCTCATTTTTGATTATGAATATAAGTAGACAAGAATAAAGGTATAACAAAGTACAATAATAATAAAAATACAACTAGAAATAAAAGTATATAACTGCAATGTTTTCAAAATTTCTTACCACGAAATGCAAATATTTTTTATTTTTTTGCCTTTCGACATGTAGGAGTGCCGTTTCGGTCGGAGGGGAGGCCGAAGAACGATGTAGAAAGCAATGGAACTTTTAAAAACTTCCTAGCTCTCTCGCGAGAATGTTCGAGACTGTTCTATCGTGGGAGTGGTTACCTCCACCACTCACCGCGCAAGACCAGCTACTTGCTGGACTGGAGGTAGGGTGTATATATAGGGCAGCACGCGTCCGTACCTAATAGTAGTAGTAAATAAGCGTTCATGATAACTCAAATTAACTTGTGTCTGTTATTATTCACGAATCAGGAAAATTATTTTTATAGATTTTTTTTAATTAGTATATTATGGCCACAATTAAGAAAAGGAAGTGCGATGAAGACTACATTTAAGTATGGTTTCACCGTCATGGAAAAAAACGCGATCGATCATCCTCGGTGCATAATATGCCACCCAGTTCTCAGCAATGATGCCTTCAGACCTAGTCATCTGGAGCGACACTTGACAAAGAAGCATAGCACTTTGAAAGACAAACCAAAAGAGTTTTTTTGCTGCTAAACTTCAAAATTTAAAATGCATGAAGCTGGACACTACTGGAACTTTTCATCAAGCGTTGGCCAAGGTGGTAGAAGCATCTTATGAACTGTCATTGCTCATCGCTAAAGCCAAGAAAGCGCACATAATAGGAGAAACTCTTGCGAAGCCTTGATTGTTGAAAGCAACTGATATTGTGCTTGATGCCGAAAGCAAGAAAAAAATATTGGAAATTTCGCTTTCTGACAATTCCGTGAAATATTGCGTTGATGATATGGTGAAAGATCTAAAATTTCAAGTTGTAGAGGCAGTGAAAGCTTCTCCTTTTTTCACAATTCAGTGCGATGATACCACTGATATAGCACATTGCTGTCAGTTGCTTGCCTACATTTGATTCATTAACAATGGAACTGTGAAAGAACAACTGCTTTTTTCGAAGGAATTGACGATCACATCAAAGGTTTCTGATGTTATGAAAATGGTTTCCAACTTTTTTGAAGAAAATGGACTTTCATGGAAAAAAATGGTTGGTGTCTGCACAGATGGTGCTCCAGCGATGCTTGGCTCTCGCTCTGGATTTGTGACATTGTTGAAAGAAAAAAATCTAGCCGTAACCATGACTTGCTGTGTCATACACTGACAAGCATTGGCTGCTAAAACCCTTCCAGATGACTTACGTGACTCATTGAATTTGGCTATCAAAGTTGTCAATTTTGTGAAGAACAGCACTTTAAATACGAGACTTTTTGCAGCTTTTTGCGCAGATTTGGGAGTGGATCACAAAATTCTTTTGTTTCACACACAGGTACGATGGCTTTCCAAAGGGAACATTCTTTCGAGAATATTTGAACTGAAAGACAAAGTAGAAATTTTCCTCAAGCAACAGAAAAAATAAGAGTTATATCATGCGTTTACAGACCAAACATTTCAACTTTAACTGGCATACCTCGTGGACATTTTTGAATCTTTGAACAATCTCAATTTGAAGCTGCAAGGAAACAACACTGCAAACATTATAGCACACCACTATGCCATCAAAGCGTTTACGGAAAAAAATCAAGCTTTGGAAACATTGAACGCAAGCTCAGACACCTAACTTTTTGTCTTTTCCAACATTTTCATCACTCGCTGAAAATGAAAGTTTCCAAGAACTTTGTAAAGAGGATGCGAAGAACAAAATTGTGTTTCATCTGGACTGCCTTGCTGACGAATTCATCCACTATTTTCCAGACAGCTTTTCTGGCAACCCCATTCATAAATTAGCACATAATCTGTTCAGTGTTGATGTCAATTCATTGCCAGAAGTATTGCAAGAACAAGCACTCAAAATGAAATACGATTCAAGTGCGAAAGATATTTTTGAAAACTTAAGCCCGGAGGAATTTTGGATAAAAATATTTCCCAATTTACCTGAAAGTTGGAGAAGAAGCGCTACATATTATTCTTCCATTTTCGTCGACGTACCTCTTTTTGAAAAAAGCATTTCAAGTTCAGTCATAATAAAAATGAAACAAAGGAATCAACTGGATGTCGAAAACGATTTGCGTTGCGCACTTTCATCTTACAAACCTAGGAATTCCCAACTCATGAAGAAAATACAGCATCATCCTTCACATTAAATTTGTTTTGTTTATGCTATTTCTTATTTTAAATTACATTTTTATTAAATTTTTGTGCCAAGAAAAACTATTTGTGCTTATTTTTAATTTTAAATAAAAAAAATTATACCAAGTTTTAATGTTTTTTTTTATTTTAAATTACGAATTAAATTTGTTAAAAGGGGGATTGGATGATAGTAAAGGAGAGGTTGGGGGCTGAGAGGTTCTAGGAAATTAAAAAGGGGGTGTGATGCTGAAAAGTATGGGAACCAATGAGCTACATGAAGCTTTTCTTCAGGTCTTGGAAATGTACACAGTGTTATCGCTAAATACAAGTTGCGATTGGAGGGTTTTTTCCCCCTGTATTGAGGTAGGTTCTCTCAGGGTATTTGGGTGACCTGTTCCATGATGCGATCATCTTCTCTGCCCTTGTTTGGTGAAGGCAGTTTGTGTTAAGGTGTGTAACCCACTCTTTCTCCTCATAGCATATTCTGTGGTATCTGAGTGCCTGGCTGTTGATAAGAGTTCTTGGTGTGTTTGAGGTGGTTACCGGATCTGTGAAGGTAAGCGTGGACATCTGTGGGTTTCTTGTATGTAGTTGTCTGTAGGATTCCATTACTGAAGGTGATTGTGGTATTCAGAAAGTTGCTGGTGGTATGGGAGTCTTCTAGAGAGAGTTTGATGGATGGGTGGTGGTTGTTGAAGTTGTGGTAGAAATCTTTGAAGGACTTGAAAGCCATCTGTCCAGAGGATGAAAATAGCATTGATGTATCCCAGGTAATCATTGGTTTTGTGGTGCATTTGTCCAGAAATTCTTCCTCAAGAAGAGGTTGCCATATGCACCACAAAGCCAAGATATATCTGAGATACATCAATGATATTCTCATCCTCTGGACAGATGACCTAACCTCTTTGACAGTTTTCCACCACAACTTCAACAAACACCACTGAACTCACTTTACAGCTATGGCTTTGAAGTGTTTTTGGTGCATCCACACAGCACAGTTCTATCAAAAATCATGCCACTGTCGGGTTGTGCTAATCTACCAGAACGACAAGTGAGACAGCCATCCATTTTTTTTTTAATGTAATGTCCCTGCAATGGATTCCCCTTGCGGTATATATCCCTCATGGTATATACCCCCCCATCTACTACAATAATTTCCTGATACTGAAAGAGTTCTTAAACCTATGTTTGGTAACAACACACTTTTGCCCCGGTCAGTTTGGATGGGGTAAATTTTTGTAAAAGGAATTGCTGAAAACCATTCTCCAGTGTAGTGAAGGCTCACCGCAACTGTTAAAATTTTGTCCTATCTGTACAGTGTTGGGATCTGCCATCAGAACTTTGTTACTTGAAATGGTGTTTAAGAACCATGTTGAAAATGATTATTTTAGAGCAGATGGAGGCTTTAATGCAGTTTTTTCTGCTTTAAGAGCTGAGAAAGAGTAGCGGCTACAAGGCTGAGTGAATTGAGGGATATAAGTAAATAGAAGGGGAGGGAGAGGACTTCCTGGAAAAGAGTGTGTGTGTTTAAAATCCTGTATATTGTATTATCAGCTCTCATGATTTTGCTACAGGTCTAACAATATTTGTCAATGGGACACAGGCTGCCCTCAACTAGATGGCCACTGTGACTCGTGGTGCCTGGGGCAGCCCTCACTGGAAATGGCAAGGTCAAGGCAGGCTGCAAAAGGGAGAGCAGATACTCTCAAGACTAGTGGATAACACTGAAGTTAAACTCCCCAACTAGTCACAAACTGTGCTTCTCATCCCCCACACTGATTGTCAAGAAGCAAAAAAGGACCCCCACAGCCCCCTTTATTGCATGCCAGTCCTCTGGCTCCCAGTCAGCACATAGGTCCAGTACAGCGAGAAGTTATTTAAAAAACTCTGCTCACATATACACAATGTTCTTCGGACTCCAAAGGGTCAGCCACATTGCCAGGTCAGTCTAGGTTTGGATCTTACCCAAAATACTACGCTGCCAGCCAGTCTTTTAGTATCTAAAACTGAAGGTTTATTATAAAGAAAAAAGAGCAAGAGAGATGGTAAATGGTAAAGCAGTCACATACATACAAACATTCAAAGTCCATAAGGTTCTTTTATTTTTATATATATGGAGATAGGTATATCTCCATCTCATAGAACTGGAAGGGACCCTGAAAGGTCATTGAGTCCAGCCCGCTGCCTTCACTAGCAGGACCAAGTACTGATTTTGCCCCAGATCCTGAAGTAGCCCTCTCAAGGATTGAACTCATGACCTTGGGTTTAGCAGGCCAATGCTCAAACCACTGTGCTATCCCTCCCCCTAGCACTATTGGTGAGTTTGCTAGCTTGAAAGTTCTTCTGGAACACACCCACAGCTTGGATGGGTCATTCAGTTCTTTGTTCAGAGCTTCAGTTTGTTCCAAAGTTCCTCCAGAGGTAAGAAGCAGGATTGAAGACAAAATGGAGAAGGTTCAGCTGCCTTTTATAGTCTTTTGCCATGTGGCTTGTCCTTTCTTTGGGCTGGTCCACACTAAGAAGCGGGGTCGAACTAGGGTACGCAAATTCAGCTACGTGAATAGCGTAGCTGAATTCGAAGTACCCTAGTTCGAACTACTCACCCGTCCAGACGCTGCGGAATTGAAGTCCGCGGCTCCAAGGTCGACTCCGCCACCGCCGTTTGCAGTGGTGGAGTACCGGAGTCGACCACGGCGCTTCCGGAGTTCGAACTATCGCGTCCAGATTAGAAGCGATAGTTCGAACTCCGAGAAGTCGAACTCACCCGTCGACCCGGCTGGTAAGTGTAGACTAGCCCTTTGTCTCAAACACAAGCCGCACAGCACATGATTTGGAAGCCTTACAGTTGTGTCCATAGGCATGCCCCTGCATGCCTTGCTGAGTCATAAGGTGTAGCCTTTGCCTTCTCTCAATGGGTCAATGTATCGCTGATGGCAGGGCCGGCTCCAACGTTTTTGCCGCCCCAAGCGGCGAAGAAAAAAAAAAAGCCGCGATCGGCAACACTTCGGCAGCAGCTCTACCGCTGCCGCTTTGTAATTCAGCGGCAATTTGGCGGCAGGTCCTTCCCTCCAAGAGGGAGAGAGGGACCTGCTGCCAAATTGCCGCCGAAGAGCCCGACGTGCCGCCTCTGTCTGGTGGCCGCCCCAAGCACCAGCTTGCTGTGCTGGTGCCTGGAGCCGGCCCTGTTGATGGTCCTTAATGGGCCATCAAGCAGGAGAGGCAGTGCTGATGCCAGACTGTCTGGGGGTGTCACCCAGAAGCATAGCACAAGTTTTTAAATAGATACATACATACATATATATCTATAATCCATAATACAGAGGTGATACAAACACATACATGAGATTATCATATCTGGCAAATTGTAACATTTTTGCAGATATCTTACATGGCATATCTGGCATAACTCATTGCAGTTTTACAATATTGGTATTCATAATATCCTAAAGTGTCTCCCAGATTCCATACAGCGTCACAGACACCATATTCCATTAACTTTTGCAGGTGAATGTGAGGCCATCCCTGGCACAAATAGCCGCTACCTTCCATTATTTCCAGTAGAGCTGTGGGTGTGAGGGGGGAGGGGAGAATATTGTGGTTCTTTTGTGCCAGACAGGAGAGTGTGGAATTAGAGATGTAAAATTTCTGGAAATTTTGAAGGCATTGGGGGAAAAAAGTGGCTTTTTACCCCCTGTTTCTTAGGAAAAAATGGAAATTTTCTGAGAAGTTGCAATATCCAAGGTAGTTAATTGTTTATCAAAAGTTAACGTCATTTACTTTTTAAAGAATTATATATGTTTTTTTATGTGCTAAATTATATATATATATATAGAATTTAGCACATAAAAAGTAGTGTTTGGTATATTTGTGAAATAATAAATATAAATTTATTTAGTTTTGATTTTAATAATAATGACAAATATATCTAGTATGAGGGATGGACATGCCTGATAAATGTCGGTGCCATTTTGCCTGTTGTCAAATGGCGGGGGTGGGAGGGAGAATATAAAATGTTGAAAATAGAAAGCATCAATATTGTAAACAAAAAAAGAAGTTTTTATCCTTTGGGCTCAGAAATTGTATGCCAATAGACCTGACCTGACATTATCATGCAGACCCAGAAGAAACTCATCACTTCAAAAAGGTTTTTTTCCTCCTGCTGATGATAGCTCATCTCAATTGATTAGACTCTTCCTGTTGGTATGCATACTTCCACCTTTTCATGTTCTCTGTATGTATAAATATCTCCTGTCTGTGTGTTCCATTCTATGCATCCGAAGAAGTGAGCTGCAGCTCACGAAAGCTCATGCTAAAATAAATTTGTTAGTCTTTAAGGTGCCACAAGTACTCCTGTTCTTTTAGCAGGACTGGAACTTTTAGATTTAATGCACAGACCTCTGTTACTTGAGCTAATGGAGTAGTAGGACATTGTCATTCTGTATCTGGACCAGTATTAGAAGGAGAAGAGACACATACTTTTCCAGAAGGTTTCATTGATATTTGCTGACAGCAGAGGGAATGGTGAGATGTGTATCTTGTTTCCATGCTAGGCTGTGAAAAGGAGTGTACTCTATTGGGCACAGACTTGTCCATCCACTCTCTTCAAGCTTAATCCTTTCAGCCCTATCCCTCCAACCTGTGTCAGTACTGTCCCTTCCCACCCATGCCCCTCGAGCTCCTCATCCCAGTCTCCTTGCCTGCCCATCCAGTCCCAGTCCCTGTCCCCTCCGTCCCCTAGCTTCTCATGCAATCTCTTTCCATGCTTCCCCCTGCCCCATAAATTGGTTTCCAGTTCTGGTCTCTCTCCTTGTCCAGTCTGTCTCCCCACTGTAACCACTCTCCATCTCCTTGTCTCCTTCTGCTCTCTCCCTGGTTCCTTGTCCCAGTCTCTTTGCTCTTTCAGCTGTTGTCTTGCCCTGACTTTCCTTCCTTAGCAGCCAACTGGCTCCCCATTTTCCTAGTCCCACCCACCCTCATAATTCTTGCCCCAACCATTCCATCATTCTTCCTGCTTCTTCTCAGTCTGACTCTTGTCTTATCTGCATTCAGATCAGATAGCTTATTCCTCCCTGCTGCTTTGGTGCCAGCAGGGAGGTCTATGAGAGCACTGGAGAAACAGGCTTCTCTTCTCAGTTCCATGCTTAGTGACGATAGGAATCTTTGGAGATTTTAACTGGCCAAAACTGAAGATGTCTCTAGTGAGCATGTTCACATTGCAATGTTTCAAAGTCTTATAATATGACCAGATTTAGGCAGATTTTCATGGAAACAGCAAAAAGCACAACTCTGACACAAATTTCAAGTTCTTGCTGCAAAGTACAGGCGTGCAAAAGCTGTTCAAAGAAAAGGTTACCTTGGGCAAATCATACTTTTTCCTTAGCCTTGTTCTCAAAAACTGCTGAACTGTTTTGGCTGGAAGTTTAAAAAAAAAAAAAGAAGAAAATTCAGCCCAAAGCGGACACCTAATATGGAAAATTTCAGCCCCAGTGTTTCAAGTCTGGCAACGTAATAAGCAACCAAAAAGAGTCTTTTAAGATTGTCTGACATTTCCCAGTATTAGGCAGTGCTACTAGCACCACCTACAATAACGTAAACATACACAAACATTATATATTTTCCACATATATATAATTTCAAATATTTTAGGTTGTCTATTATGTATAATTTTCAACTTGTAGTATAAAGTCTCATCTATTCTATTCTCCCCCACATCAAACTTTCAAATGTTTATTTGAGGGAACAGAAAATCCCATCAAAATTTGTAATGTTTCTAATTATTTTTTGCACTTGCAGAACTTAAGATACGTAATGCAAAATTGTGAAGGATGATATAAAGGGCTTGGGAATGGCTGGATGACTCCTCAGTGAGTTATGTAAGGCATCCCAAGCAAGTGTCAATAATCATACCACAGTATCATGAATTCTGTCTGGCATACAGACATGTATCTTGTCTATGTAACAGAAAAATTATTTTAGAAATGTTTTGGAGACTTTTAAGTATGTTATTGAGACTGTTTCTTTGTATTCTACTTGTGAAGTCAGTGCCATGAATCCAATTATACAGGCCTCAGAGGGAGAAGGGGATATTAAAAGTAACAAAGGTAAAACACATAAAATCTTTTTTTAAATGGCGCTTTTATGTATACAGTACTACTTAAAATCCTGTCTCAAGATACCTAGGACTACAAGCAAGTACACTGTGTGCCTTGCTGAAAAGCAGTGGATCTCCTTGTTCACACTTGTGGAAGATAAGATTGTGGATTGTCAACCTGGCATTAGTCCATTGCCCAGTTTCCATTTCAAAACAAGAGGGTTATGGGGATTTTGGGGTAAGGTGGTGAGAATTCCCCATTTGGGGAAAAGAGGAATTATTTTTAAACCACATCATTTAAAAAACAACAACAGTGACTGAAGGCAGCTACTGAGTTGTTTGGAACTTTGGGATAAACCCCAAGGAAGATAGATTCATGGGCAATATTCTAGGTGAGGTTGTAAAAGGTGCATTAAAATGCAGTGTGTATCAGCAGGATATCAACATCACATATGTGGGGTAGATGCGTATACATGTAGATATATGAATTTTTCCCAAAATTCAGTATTGGCACGAATAAAATTGACTTTGTCATATAATATGGTATCAGGCAATCAACACAGTTACTGGAATCTTTTACAAGCTGGAAACTAATACTGGCCACATTTTGTTGGCAATAAAATACAGTGTATGGTCTACTGTATGAATCATACATTGATATGTTTCTAGATTACTTATATTAAGATAATAACAGAATATTTTCAGAGGCAGATTTACCGGACTATTCTGAGAAATTTCATCTTTAGACATGGCTTCTGTAATTTGTGGTTATTACGGAAGTGGTTTTAAGGATGTTTGTGTGATCCTCTGGCTCCTTTTTTTCTGAGCCAAAGAGCCTGAAAAGCCACAAATGATTTTATAAATTTTTGAGTATAACACGAAAATGAAGATAGTTATCTGATACAAATGTTTGTTAAACTCTTTGGAGATGCAATTTAATAATAATACTCATTTTTTGGTATATCTGAATTTTTCCTTTTTAGCAGTCTCTAAGTAGATTAAGCTGATTATTTCCTGTGTAATAAGGTCTAATAAATTTTAGTATATTAAAATCAGCAAATGCCAAGAAACTGCACTTTAAACATTGAGTAAATGTGTATAGCATATCTAGTCACGATGATTGCATTTGGTTAGAAAAATAATAGTTGATGAAATATACCATTAGACTTTGTGACTACAACTTTCAAATCTAAGTTACTTGGAGTTAGGCTCTTAAATCAAGTTTTAGGCACCTAAAAAGTTTTTCCTTAATTTCAGAGTTGCTGAACAGTCACAAAACTCATTTGAAATCAGCACTTTAAAAAATAAGACCACGTTCATTTAGGTGCCTAAAAATAGATTCAGAACACTAACTTTAGTCAGACAGATTTGTATGGCCCATATGCCAATACCTAAAATCTATGTTTATGTTCTCTGGAGTGACTGTAATGTTTTATTTAACTACTGTTTACTGGTTCATAAAATTATATTTTAAAAGGTAAAAGTGTTATGAACATTTTTTTTATTTTGAACTAAGCTTATTTTTTTATAAAAGGTGCTGAGTTGAGAGCACTAGAGGTGTAATCTGTACAGAATTAATTACAGCAGCAGTGCATCCTCTCCTACCAATATATCTCAGTCTTGACCTAATGGGACCTCCTTTATGAAGGAGATAGATAATAATTCACTTTCTGTGCCAGTTCAGTTTTTATAAAGCATATATTGTGCTGGAGATAGTATAACATGCAGTATAAGGTGCTTAGACATTGACTACTTTCAAGTGGGCTATCAAACAGCTATCAGATGGTAAAGACCATTGGTTACTATTGCACTGAGTTAGGTTCATACTGATAACCTACGAGTGAAAGGCCACAAGTTGGCTAACTTGTAGTCTGTTGGCTAATACTTGACATAATACATACTTTACACTTAATGTAAAAATGTATATGAAAGTTAGTTCAGGAACAGTGAAGAGGGTTGCCAACTTTCTAATCACAAAACCGAACACCCTTGCCTCACCCCTTTCCGAGGCCCTGCCCATGCCCCGCCCCTTCTCCAAGGGCCCCCCTGCTCACTCTTCCCTCCATTGCTTGTTCTCCCCCACTCTCGCTCACTTGTTCATTTTCACTGGGCTGGGGCAGGGGGTTGGGGTGCGGGAGAGGGTGAGGGCTCTGGCTGGGTGTGCAGGCTCTGGGGTGAGGCCAGGGATGAGGGGTTCAGAGTGTGGGAGGGGGCTCCAGGCTGAGGCAGGGGCTTGGGGTGTGGGAGTAGTAGCCCAGTCAGAGCTTTTCGACTGGGCAGTTCCAGTTGAAAACCAGACGCTTGGCAACCCTAACAGTGAATAATATAGAAATGTCTTGTCTTGGACATTCCTTTTAAACTTCCAAAAGCTATTAATGAACAAAGTTCATGTCTAATTGTTAAAAAAAAAAAAACCAAACCTGAATATGACTGCACATAAAAAGTCCAAAGCTTGTAAGTTTATATTTGTTACATACTTGTATAAATTTATAACAACATAATAAAACTGGGGTGGGGAAAGAAGTGCGACCCAACTGTTCCCAGGGTCCAACAGGCGGCGAGATGCAGCCCCCGGGCTCAGGTTTGGGCTGTGGGACGTGGCCTGCCCCAGTACAGAGCTGAGCTCATCCTGGCACCGGGGCTCCAACCCTGGGGCAGCCTGCCTGAGTCCAGGGAGTGGAGCTGGCCATGCTCGGGGTGGGCAGGCACACGGCGCAGCTGGGACCCAGGACCCTTCCCCACTTACAGGCCTCGCAGGGGCTGCTCAGACTCTGTGGACACCAGGTAGCGTTATGGACACGCTAGCCCGGAAACACAACCTCCCGCCGGAAGTGACGGAGGTCAGGAAAGCATGTGCAAATGCTAGCGGGAGGGGCGGAGAAGAGCGGGCCGGGCCGGACAGGATTTTTAATGGCACGCTGCTGCCGGCCAGGGTTCGGCAGCGGGCTGAGCAGGGCCGGTGGCCAGGACCCCGGCAAGCAGCAGCGTGCTGTTAAAAATTGGCTCGCATGTCGTCTTTGGCACATGTGCCATAGGTTGCCAACCCCTGCATTAGTGTAACAAAAGTTCTGGAAGCTAATGGAAAGAGAATTAATCATAAAAAGGAATGCAGATTTAATACTTGCAACTTCAATAGTACTCAGGGATTCAAAAGAAAAATGTAAATATAGAATGTTTAACAATGCAGAGCTTCAGTACAGCCAGGTCAGTTTAGTAACACTTATCTACTATTGCAACGAATAACCACCTCTGTACACCTCAACGATTGTTTGATAAGAAAAAATAAACAAATACGCTTGTCTCTTTTACCAGCAATCCTTCATATTTTATATAAAACTAAGCAAACAGTGCATCTGTTGTTAAATGACTATTTTAAAAAGCAGGGGAAAGAGTGGCACTGGGGACAGTGCTGTAATATTTATTGTCACCATGTCCAGTTTAAATTTCCAGCAGTCAATAAGTGTTTTCCTCTAGTAGTCTATGTATGTGGTTGGGTTGTTTAACTACATGTTTGTTTTGATTTTGAATCTGAGTTCAAAGTTGTATTCCATACATGATTCATATAACTGTAAAACCTTTTTCTGTTTTCATGCATGTTAACATTTGAAAGGGTCAACAGAGACACTGGGGTCTGTAGAGTCTGATGCTTCCATATTTTTAAAAGTTGTCTTGTGTCTTTGGTTTTGCCACCTGGTAAGCTGGTTTTAATACCAATATATTGCAGCAAACTGCAAGGAAATTTGTTCCATTGAAAGTGATTGCAAAGGGAATTTTGTGAATTATTTTTCTGGAAATATGTTTCTAATAATCCTCTGCCAGTCAAATGATTCATGGTTCTTCAGAACAAAAATGGCAGGTTGTCCAAAAAGTGGCACTGAAGGGAGAACTGAGAAACATGGAGCGCCCCATTTCCCCACCCCAGCCTTCAGATTGTAATGAGAATGGATTGTTTTGGTACCATTTCATTTGTAGTCTTTAATCATGAGACTGAATCTGGTCCTGGGAACATAGGAAATTTAGGCTGTGTTCCCACACTGAAGGGACTTTCATGTTACTGGGGAAATTGTGTGTGTTGGCAGAGGGGGTGTAAAACGATCTGTGGTTTGTGTGGCTTATTGGATAAAGTGCTGGCTTTTCCACTCTGTGGTTTAAATTTCCATGTGCTGGGTTTTGTATAATTTGTTTTTCTCAAATATTGTTTTTCTCGAAAATCAAACTCTTTGTGATGTTTGGGCATATTATGCAGGGATTAGTTGGCATATAGGACTGATATTGGGATTGATATGTACGCTGATATTATTATTATGAGCCCAGTATAGAAAGCTTGATATGTTTTCTTTTACATTTAGGTAGCCAATTCAGATTGATCTGAAGTAGTCAGTGACTAAGGCAGAGATTTTAATATGTGATTACACTGCTAAATCTGCTTAGTGGCCTGTGTGAATTGTGTTTGGAGGTCTGTCCAGCACCATCACTGGTGCCTCATTAGGTCTTCTGGCAAAGAGTCCCAGCATGACTGGGCAGAGAAACTGAACTCTCTCATCTTCTAGAAGTGGTTTCACCCACTTAGGCAAATTAGAAGTAGCAATGTAAATATCGGTTTAAAAAGTTAACCAGTTTAACCAGTTAAGCAATATAATTTTAATAGTTTATTGTTAACCGAGGTCGCTGTGGCTGGCCTGGTGCAACTGGGGACCCTCCAGATGGCTGGCGCAGGGTGGCTGAGGCTGGGGTCACTCTGGCCAGCTGGCGCGGGGCGGCCGTGGCTGGGGCCGTTCCAGCCAGCTGCTGGGGCTGGGGCTGGGGTCGCTCTGGGGCTGCTCCGGCGCAGCCAGGGCTGGGGTGCCACCGCCCGGCATGAGGCGGCCTGGGTTAACAGTTAAGGTTGGTAAACAGTGAGCCTAATGCTTACCGGTTAACCGTTGAACCTTTTACATCCCGAATTAGAAGAGCAGCATGGAGCGTTTTGCAGTGCTGTGGCTGTACATGTTATATGGAAAGAGGACTCTAGTCTCTGGGGCTTTCGTTTCAGAGGTTTTCTGAGCACTAAATTCATCCCCCTCTAAAAAAAATTTTTTTTAAGTTATTAAGTTATTTTTTTTGTCTTTACACCATAAAAATGATTTCTCATTGATCAGGTGCACAGGTGACAGCTTCTTTTAAATAAATCCCATGTCGTGACATTAGATCTGGAAAGTTTTTGGTTTACATTGAGTATTATACTTCATATCTATATTATGAGTGCTTTGGTAATGTTCCCTGTTATGTTAAGAATAATACACATTGAATATTATAAGGTAATGATAGTGCACAAAGTTGGTGTGACGGGGTATACCAGACCCTCTGAGGCGCCCCGATGGAGGGCTCATTGCCCTGCCATGCCCCAGCCCAATAAAGGGCAGTGGATAGGGTCCTCCAAGCTGCCTAAAGTGGCTGTGTGAGACACAGCCTAGCAGTCTAGTATAAGAGGAGCTACAGGGCCAGAGGGAGTTCAGTTCCTTGCTGGAGCTGCAGGAGCCTGGATGGCGTGTGGCTGGCTGATGGACCTACAGAACCCCAGACAAGGCAGTGCTGCCAGAAGCCAGGGAGAGTGAAAAGGAGCCCTGAGCTGGTTGCAGGGACTCCATTAGAACAAGCTCTGAGGTAAGGGTGAAGACAGCACAGAACCACAGGGAAGTGGCCCAGGGAATTAGAGAAGTCTTGTGACATAGTTAAAGGGACACAGCAGACGGCTGCGATTGACAGGGTCCCTGGGCTGGGGCCTGGAGTAGAGGACAGACCCGGGTCCCCTCCACCCACCCACATTAGCCACTGTGGGGGAAGTGGCCTGGACCTTGAGACCCCACAAAGGGGGAACTGAACTGTTGTAGCCCAGCTGGAGAGCTATAATCAAGAAGCCCAAGAGGGCAAAGACATTGTCTCCAGGGCAGGAGCCCTGGGGCACTGCTCTGTCCCAGAGCAGGGACAATCAGAGAGAGAGAGAGAGAGAGAGAGAGCAGGCACACACACTCAATCATTTTATTTGGTATCTGGTTCCAGTACAAAACAGACTTAGTTGATGTCAGCAGTAAAATACAATTATTTGCATTGGCCAGTATTTCACTTAAGTACATAGTGTCTGTGTTCATCAAGGAAATAGATGAACAGACTAAGCCCTGTCTACACTACGGGATTAGGTAGAATTTAGCCGCGTTAGGTCGATTTTAATGTGAATGTGTCCACACAACCAACCCCATTCCGTCAACTTAAAGGACTCATAAAATCAACTTCTGTACTCCTCCCCTGCGAGGGTAGTGTGGACCGCAAATCGATGGTATTGGCCTCCGGGAGCTATCCTAGAGTGCTCCATTGTTACCGCTCTGGACAGCACTTTGAACTCCGATGCACTAACCAGGTGCATAGGAAAAGCCCCGGGAACTTTTGAGTTTCATTTCCAGTTTGGTCAGCGTGATGAACTCAGCAGCACTTAGCAGCACAGGTGACCATGTTGTCCCCCCAGAACTGTAGAGCGTAGAATGTTTCTACACTCCCCGCTATCATCTCCGTCCCTGAGGTTATCACAGATTAGAAGGTGAGAAAAATGCACTCGCGATGACATGTTTTCTGAGCTCATGCAGTCCTCCTGCACTGATAGGGCACAGCTTAATGCATGGACTCATTCAGTGGCAGAGGCCAGGAAAGAATTAAGTGAGTGCGAAGAGCGGAGGCAGGACACGATGCTGAGGCTAATGGGGGAGCAAATGGACATGATGAAGCATCTGTTGGGGGAGCAAACGGACATGATGAAGGGTCTGTTGGAGCTGCAGGAAATCCAGCAAGAGCACACACCCCCGCTGCATCCACTGTATAACCGCCTATCCTCCTCCTCCCCATGTTCCATAGCCTCCTCACCCAAATGCCCAAGAACGTGGAGGGGAGGGGAGGCTCCGGGCACCCAGCCACTCCACTCCAGAAGATGGCCAAGGCAACAGATGGCTGTCATTCAAACAGTTTGATTTTTAGTGTGGCTACAATAAGCAATGTGTCCTTGTCCTTCCCTCCTCCCCCACCCCACCCAGGCTACCTTGTCCATTATCTCATTTTTTTTAATTAATAAAGAAAGAATGTATGGTTTCAAAACAATAGTTACTTTATTTTGAAGGGGGAGGGTGGTTGGTTTACAGTGAATTAAAATCAACAAAGGGGGTGGGTTTGCATCAAAGAGAAACACACACAACTGTCACACTGAAGCCTGGCCAGTCATGAAACTGGTTTTCAAAGCTTCTCTGATGTGCAGCGTGCCTTGCTGTGCTCTTTTAATCACCCTGGTGTCTGACTGCTCAAAATTGGACACCAGGCGATTTACCTCAACCTCCCACCCCGCCATAAACATCTCCCCCTTACTCTCACAGATATTATGGAGCACACAGCAAGCAGCAATAACAATGGGAATATTGGTTGCGCTGAGGTCTGACCTAGTCAGCAAACATCACCAGAGAGCTTTTAAACATTCAAAGGCACATTCTACCACCATTCTGCACTTGCTCAGCCTATAGTTGAACTGCTCTTTACTACTGTCCAGGCTTCATGAGCCATGGGAGAAAGGGGTAGGTACCACCATGCAGTGCTGCCGGCTGGGAGAGCAGCCTGAGGCAGAAGCCTCCAGCTTGCATGATATTCCAGGCAGGACTGAATCTCCATGAGACGAAACTTAAAAGAAGAGAATGACCTGGAGTCTCTGGCTCCCGTTCGGTGCTCTAGGAGGAGGATAGCCATATCTATCCAGGCGCCCCTTAAGTTTCTTTTCTGACTAGAGTAAGATATAATGGTGCACAATCTGTTTGTGTTATGCTTCTTATTTTAGTAAATAAGCTTTCTGCAAGAAACAGAAATGTATTCTTATATCCACTGAAGGTGCATGGAAATAAAATGTGTAATCTTGCACTGGTGGCATTACCTTTTTCCTCCATATGTTGTAACAATGCTTTCATACTCTCTCTCTCTCTCTCTCTCTCTCTCTTTTAAGTTGTCTCTTTTGGGCATGAAGACTTTTAGTCTCTTACTGGTAGGTGATCTTGCAGAATGCTTATATAGCAGTTGAAGTACCCCACAGATGCCAATGACATAAGAAATAGGGCTATTCACTTTTTTCTGTATGTTTTAGGCATACATACACGTTTGCCAGGATTAAAGGTGTTTTTGTTTAGACTCTTTCAGCTGCTATCCACATTACTGAACTGATTACATATGTCTTACAATGCAGCCTTCGATTTATTAGTATTCACATATCATTATTAGCATATAGTTTTCCTCTCATTAACTCAGGACTACAAAATACATATTACATACACTTCTCCAAATCCCCTTGTAATTTATCTTCCTTTTAGATTAAAGTGAGTTTCCAGCCCAAAAAGCAATCTTAATTTTTCTTTTTTAAAATATATCTGGCTGCAAAAATTGATAATCAAGCCTTCATATGCTGCAAGAAGATATTTTACGTCAATATCTCTTTGGATATTCTTGCTGCTGTTTCTGCCATTGTATGTACATTTCACTTGTAACTTCTCTTGTTTGAATAAATCCTATGGTGATTTCTTTGTATCTCATAAAATATCAGCAATAAGAATTACAATAAAATTGAATTTGGTGCTACTTCAATAACTAGTCCCAAATGTTAATGGTTTGTCAGGTTTAACAGCTTAGGGCCTGATGCTGCAAACCCTTACCACCTTTGTTGTATTTAATTCATTGGGACTAGTCAAGGTAGGGAGTGCTTTGTCCCTCATTCTTGCAATCACGTACTTACACTGAGTTTGAGGACCACTCAGGTGTATAAGTGTTTGCAGGATCATGGCCTATGTTGGATAATAAAGGGTTTTGGGATTAGGCCTTTAAAAAAAGTTATAATTTAAATTGTTTCCCTGAATTGAAATTCATGAAACTAGTGGGCTCAAAATTTAAAATGTGCATAACATTTCACAAATAATAATTTGCATATTTGCTTTTACATATGATTTGGTGGTATGAATGTGCTTCATATATGTCATCCATCCAGTATTAAATAAGCAAAGTTTATGAATCCCTGTGATTTTACACTTGTATTTTGTTTAGAGTATTAATAAACCCAAACTCACCAAGGATACCTTTAGGAATACCTTTTGTTTGGGTGACGTATATTTTTTTACAACCCATTTGTAGTGCACAGACTCTGATTTATGCTAAAAATAAAAACCTATGATGTGTTATTTTGGCTTGGCAGAAATAATGCAATGAGCTGTCAAAAGCAAAGAATATGCAGAAGCTGTAATTCCCATTTTACCATTGAAGAATAGATTTGGCTGGGTTATGCCTTCAATACTAATCTATTTTTGTGTGGCCAAACAGATTTTTGGAGCCCTTCACAGCATATTTACTTTCTGTTCTCTTCACTTCGGGCCAAATGTTATAAAGTAGTATATTTTTTTGGATCATGCAGTGTGGTGATGTGAAAAAAAAACAATAAAAAGAAAAGAAGTAACAAATTAAAACTTCTGATCTAGAATATTTTTGAATTGGAGTTGTCACTTCATTAAATTTGGCCTTGGTGAGTTGTGTATTTTTAAATTGATTTTTAATTATGTCATGCTTTAAAGCGAAGGATGCTTAGACTGCTTCTTTAAAAGTTGCAGTAGAATACACTTCAAAATGTTTGAACATACTTTATTTTGTATCAAATTTGAAAATACAGCCTTGTCCTGTTTAGCATGTATCTTGTTCCCATTACAGTACAAGTTCAGTTTCCAAACATCCTGTGTAGGCACCCGTGTTTAAGGGCCTTAATCTTCTCCTTATGTTGGTTATGCTTATGATCCCATACTTAACCATTATCATCTTTATCCAACCATCTTCAGTATCTCCCAAATATTTTTGATAAACAAGATTGCACTGTAAGTTTTATAACTCTTCTCTTTCTAGAAGTTTAGTTTTGAAAAAACAATTAAATTTCCTCCTCCTTTCCCCCCCCCCCCATCCCCAACTAGATGATAGCATCTCTGCTGCAAGCACATCCGATGTCCAGGACCGTCTTTCAGCTCTCGAACTGAGAGTGCAGCAACAAGAAGATGAAATCACTGTGCTAAAAGCAGCATTGGCTGATGTTTTGAGACGTCTTGCTATCTCTGAAGACCACGTGGCCTCTGTGAGAAAGTCAGCACCAAGTAAAGGTAATGATGCATATTGTAGATTGGAATGAATTTGACAGATTCTAGCTTTTCATATTAGAATGTTAACACCTGGAGTTTTCTCATTGGGTTTGTTTGCTATCTTAAGCATGAAAGCAGCTGTCAATAAATTGACTTTCAGTTATTTTTAACCAACATCTTTTTTGATAGGATAAAAATCTGAAAACTGATATTGTCCTTTTGCCCTTTGCAGTAGAACATCAGAGTTAAGAACACTTTGAGAGTGGAGGTTGTTCGTAACTCTGAAATGTTTGTAACTCTGAACAAAACATTATGGTTGTTCTTTCAAAAGTTTACAACTGAACGTTGACTTAATACAGCTTTGAAATTTTACTGTGTAGAAGAAAAATGCTGCTTTCCCTTTATTTATTTATTTTTAGTAGTTTACATTTAACACAGTACTGTGCTGTATTTTTTTTTTATTATATATTTCTTTGTTTGTTTGTTTTGTCTCTGTTGCTGCCTGATTGTGTACTTCTGGTTCCAAATAAGGTGTGTAGTTGACTGGTCAGTTTGTAACTCTGGTGTTCATAACTCTGAGGTTCCACTGTACTTATATTTATACGAGATCTTCTGTGAACTCCACGTTACTCCTTGTAAAAAGACCACTTTCTACTTAGACAATAGTATACTTTACATCAGGATTATTTAACATGCATCCTGAGGTCTGGATGCAGACTGGTGAATCTCTAATCACACAGCCAGGTTCTTCCTGTTAACAGCAAGTTGAGAACAAAGATGGTCAACTGAAGACTCTTACTGGAGGTTAACTAAAAAAAATAAATTTCACTTTGTTTATCTATCAAGGAAAAGGCAAGATGAAGGAAATATTATAGAGGGATGTACGTTAAAAAAAAATAAAATGCATATATTTACACAGAAATTTTTCACCACCCTTGTGCTCCTTGCAAATTGCCATGTGACCCCTACTGACAAATGTTTGGGCTTCCATTCATTAACATTTTTACATCTACTGTCTTCATGTACTATGTATATATGTTATATTAAAAAATTGGGATAAAAGAAGATAGACATATTTTGTGCTAATTTGCACAATGTGTAGGAACTAAAACTACATTAAAAAGTTAGCAGAGATGATTCAAATCATTTTAAGGGTCTTCCAATTCTCAAAATTAGAAGAGTGGGTATAATTGTGTGTATTCCCATCAAACTATCTACCCCAATTATTTGCCTTTAACTGAATTATACATCCTTAATTCTCCACTGTTACTCTAGTTTTGAAATCAGTGATGATGTAGAACAGCATAGAGATCTAATTATTGTAATTGTTTTTTTTTTCATGTCTCCATGCCAGATGGAAGGAAGTGTTGACACTTAACTGGCATTGACTCTGAATCCTTTTATTCTGTCTTATTTGCTAAATGGTAGACAGTCGTTATCTGTGATTATAAATTCAGCTTTTTTTATCTGACATTTATCATGCCTCATCAGGATTCAAACTTCCTTGTCTAACATTTTGAATAAACAAAGTACTAGCAAGTATTTGAGATAAGTACAGTAAGTCTATGTTGCAAGGTACTAATTTTTGCAGAAAAGTGATGCTTTCAAGTGAAAAATCATGGACAGAATGTACATACTTGGGGCCACAGTTTTCATACTTAGATGGTTAAAGTGCGTAGTTTCTGTTTAGGCACTTACATAAGTGGCTTTATTTTGGAGGTGCTAGGTATCCATGGCCTCCGCTGAAATCAGAGGAAGCTGTAGGTGCCCAGCACCTCTGAAAATCAGAGGTGAAATTCTGTGCCCATTGACGTCAATGGCAAAACTCCCCTTAATTTCAGTGGGATCAGGATTTCATCCCAGGTCACTTAAGAAAAAAAGGAAAGAGGCTTACATTTAAATGTGTGTTTTTTAACATGCAACCTTTTGGTCCTAAAACACCTGACCCAGTCCTTTTCCCATACAGAGCACCTCGTATTGTCTAGATCACAGAAATGATTGTATCTGATTTTAAGAAATGTGAGGCATATTATCATAACTACTTACAGAAGATATGTGTCTGTACAGAGAGACACTCCATGTACTGAAAAATATATCTCAATAGCACTGGAAAGAAAAATACAGTCTCCCATACCTCAAACAATTCCTAAAACTGTCCGTACCTGTCTGACTCTTTGCATACTACCACTAAAAAAAAAAAAAGTACAGCAAAAAGTGTGTGTTAAAGAGCATTTCACTCATTGATTTGAATGTTTTACTCAAATAAGGGAACAAATACAAAAACAGTATTCAAATGCTAGACTTAAAAGTTTTCAGATACGCACTATTGCTCTGAATCATGCTCCTCTTTGGTTGTATGTAAATAAATTAGAGGCCAAATGTCCAAACTAATGAGCACCTACAAATTTCACTGTAGTCAGTGTCTGAAGTGGCTTCTCTTTACCCCTGAAAATCAGACTTATAAATGGACTTTTGTGCCTGGATTTGAACATTTTAACCAATAGTGTTTTTTATCAGTTAATAGAGTTGTTTAAATGTCTTCATATAGCTCCATTCCTCTGGTATTTAGTTTTAACAATGATTTTTACTATTGCTGATCTAAATTTCACTCATTTTAGTGGGGGAAAGAGAATACACCATAAAAGTTTTAAATTTTGCTACTATATATCTGCATAAGTGCATATTATATAACATTTATTTATATAGTAGCATTGAAGTATTATACTACTGTTAATTGTATTATTGTTTCTTATTTTTATATAGTAGTGCCCACAATGTGCTTGGAACTGTCCATAAATATACTGAATCACTGTCCCTGCCCCAAAGAGCTCACAGTCTCTATTCGGAATCTTAAGTCATAAGTAGTTTTTGCCACAGAATGGCAGTTTTTAATGACACAAACTTTCCTCTAATCCTGTAGATCCCCAAAGAAAGACATAATTGGGGAAAGCTGAGTAACACGAAGAGAGAAACTGAAAGGAAATAAAAGAGCATAAGCACTGGATCCCACAGTCAAGATCTTCAATGCCTATAGATACACTACTTGAAAACACATTCATTTGATTAGATGTGGGATTCAGATTTTTTTTATGTTCAGACACATTTAACACTAAAATCCAAAGTCATTTGGAAGGTTTCTGTTTTATGCGAATACTTTGAATACTATGCTTTCAGACTTCAAGTCAAATGTATGCTAAAAAGGGGTTTGCATGTGCTTGTATATGTATGAACAGCTGATTTTCTCCCTTTTATAGATAGGCAGATAAATTTTGGCACTCCCATTGTTCCCTTTGGAATGGTCTCACTTTCAGTCTCCATTCTGTCTACCAAGACAGCAGATGGACTTTTTTCCTGGTGAAATGTCTGGGAATATTTTACTCAGTAACTGTGAAATTTTGCACAGTTTAGGGTGCCCATAACTCCAGATCTACTGTTTCTGCCCTAATTTAGCCATATACTAAGGTCTTCAGTAGGATGTAGGGCCATGAAACGACTTTGAATTTTAGTGTTAAATATGTCTGAACATAAATGGGCTGGGTGAATTTCTAATTCTTAGATAACACATTCCTATGGATTGTCTAATTGTAACTTGTGCCTTAGGAGGTTGTTTACACCTGTTCATTCACAGTTACAGAAATAGTGAAAGAAAGGTTGAGGTATTATTTAAAAATTGTGTTTAACTATGTATACACAATATACAATATCTAACATTAATGAATTATAACTAATTGCTGCTATTTTTATTTTATAGGGGAAATGGCCCCTTTGTGTTGAAACAGCTAACAGAGACACAAGAAAAAGGCATTGCAACTGTTGATGACTGGATATTTTTATCATGATACCTGAGATTATAGGACATTATAGAATGGCAGAAAAAAGATGTTTAGTGACATATTGCCACCGGTATTTTAGACTTCAGGAATAGCCTTGGGCCAGCATTAGTTTAGCCGTAAAAGTTAGTATTTGGAACAAACATTCCAGAATATGATTGTACGTTAATAAAATATTAGTGATTTATATTTTAAATATTTCTTTCAGTACAACAGTTGACTTATTTTCCTGTTGTGTAATAAAACTAAACAAATAAGGCCAATCTTCCCCAAATCCTCCAAAAATATACTTTATAAAAGTCACTCAGTATCTGATCTGCTTTTGCATTGAACAATCTTTCTTGCTGCTGAGATATATCTTCCAAAACCTCTACTAATTTCCCTTAAGTAGCTCAGCAGTTGCCTTCAAAGAGGTACTTTTCACAGTGTGAAAATGTGTGTTGTGAACTGACTAAATCAGGTTGAAAGGGGCAAACATAAATTACACTTTTTGGTATTCACACTCCCTCCCCCATTCAAGCTTGTTGGGACAGAAGACCGCTAGGGTTTCTGGCAAACTGCTTCAGGAACCTTCAGTATGGTTTGTTCATGCTGGATATGTCTTTGGACTGAACTGATTTTGTTTTACCTTTCTTATCCCTTTCTTTCTTGTCTAGCATCTGAATCAGCAAAAGCTAGGACCTTTACTAATAGCCTGGTATTTGTGATATTTTTCTTGTCTGTACTTTTCATCATATGCGTATTATTATAGTGTTTCAGTGGAAACCTTCCCAGTAAGTGAATAGATTTCTACATACATAGCATAGGGGTATCCATAAGTGAGTTAATTCGGTAGGTACTGTTTCATCTGTCTAGTGCTCTCCAAGAACAGTGAGATCCTCAAGGTGCATGGTGGGAGGTGTCATTTGAGATGTGAGCTATATGGTGTTCATTTTTTATGTCTGCAGTTCTTCCTATCTTATGATTGAATTAAGCCAGAGGGCAAGTTTTTAATAGTTGTCCTAGGAAAGTGTAAGGATCAGTGACCACCGTGTGAGAGAAGTATCTCCATTTGGAGAATACAAGGATATCAGCACTTGTCTGTTAGTGGGCAACTCACAAAGCAGAAGGAAGATATTTCTACCTCTGTATCTTCCACCAAACGACGTGGATGCACCCTAGGTCCAAACAGTGGCATCTGATAGATTATGTCATTGTCAGAAGGCGAGACATCAGAGACGTACTGATCACCAGGGTGATGCGAGGCGCAGAGTGCTGGACAGACCACAGATTAGTCAGGACGTCTCTCCAACTTTACATCGCTCCCTCTCGGCACAAACGCCCTAAGCATGTGCGACCTGCTTTCAACATAGCCAAACTGAAGGATGTTCAATGTTTCAACAACTTCCAGAAGAGTCTTGATGACAAACTGACATCCCACGGACAACTGATTGGTACTGCAACTGAAAAGTGGGACCAGTTCAAGCAGATGGTGACTGACACAGCAATAACATCTCTTGGACTAAAGAGGATTGGTTTGATGAGAACCAAGAAGAAATTGCTCAGCTCTGGAAGTAAAGAGAAAAGCCTTTATCGAAGGCAGAATGATCCCTCCTCAGTCTCCAAACAGGACCATTTCAAGTATCTTCAGAGCAAAACACAGAAAGACCTCCATCAGATACAAAGCAACTGGTGGGAGAGCAAAGCCAAAGAAATTGAGCACTATGCTGAGACCCACAACTCAAAGATGTTCTTCAGTGCTGTTAAGACTGTCTATGGACCTTCTAAACTAAGGACCACCCCACTGCTCTCATCAGACAACACAACACTGATTAAAGATAAAGAAGACATCAACGAAAGATGGTGAGAACATTTTAGCAACCTTCTCAATAGACCATCAACCGTGAATAATAATGTCCTCAATGAAATTCCACAACAACCTGCTCTGACAGATCTTGACTCTCCGCCCACTATAGATGAGATTAAGAAAACTGTTAGCCAGATGAGTTCAGGAAAAGCTCCTGGAAAAGATGGGATACCAGCAGAGATATACAAAGCAGTAGGTCCAGCAACACTAGCAGCATTCCACAGCGTGATCATCAGCATCTGGGAGGATGAAAAATACCACAGGACCTCCGCGATGCTACTATTGTCTCTCTTTTCAAGAACAAAGGCAGCAAAGCAGAATGTGGAAATTATAGAGGCATATCCCTCCTCTCCGTTGGAGGGAAAATCATCGCCCACATCATCTTGAACTGCCTAATAGCCAGTATTTCCGAGGCAAATCTACATGAAAGTCAATGTGGTTTTCGACCTGGCCGGAGCACAGTCGACATGGTGTTTGCTGTCAGACAAATACAAGAGAAGTGCATTGAACAGAACATGCACCTGTATGCTGTCTTCATAGATCTGACAAAGGCATTTGATACCGTCAACAGAGAAGCCCTTTGGACTATTCTAACACGACTTGGCTGCCCAAGAAAATTTGTCCAGATTATACGCCTTTTTCATGACAGCATGACAGGCGAAGTATTGTCTGATGGAGCCACATCTGCCCCCTTCAACATCACCAGCGGCGTGAAACAAGGATGTGTTCTCGCTCCTGTCTTTTTAACCTGTTCTTTGCATGCATCCTTAACCATGCAATGAAAGATCTGGATTGAGGTATATATTTGAAATACCGGCACAATGGTTCTCTTTTTGACCTCCGTCGCCTGAATGCAAAGACTAAAACAGTTCAGAAACTTGAGGCCCTCTTTGCCGACGACTGTGCTCTCATGGCTCACACTGAAAATGATCTTCAGCACATTGTCAACAAGTTTGCCGAGGCCTCGCAACTCTTCGGACTAACTATCAGTCTCGGAAAGACAGAAGTTCTCCATCAACCTGTACCTCGATCAGATACTTCTGTCCCAAGTATCTCCATTGATGGCACTCAGCTTAAAGTAGTGGAGAACTTTAAATACCTAGGTAGTGTCATATCCAGTGATGGATCACTGGATAATGAGATCAACGCACGAATATCCAAAGCAAGCCAGGCACTTGGCTATCTGCGTGTCAAAGTTTTAAACCACCACAACATCCGCATGTCAACAAAACTGCTTGTGTACAGAGCTGCTGTTCTTTCATCTCTTTTCTATGGGTGTGAAACATGGACACTATATAGTCGTCACATCAAGCAGCTCGAAGCATTCCACGTGCGTTGCCTCCGCAACATCATAAAGATCCGCTGGCGAGACAAAGTGCCCGATCTTGAGGTCCTCGAGAGAGCCCAGATGACAAGCATAGAAATGATGATCATGAAGTCACAGCTACGTTGAACCGGTCATGTCAGCCGCATGGATGCCAACAGAATCCCCCGCCAGCTTCTCTATGGTGAGCTCTCCCAGGGCATCCGGCATATAGGTTGTCCATGAAAACGTTACAAGGACACCATCAAAGCCAATGTGCAGTACAGCAGTATCAAACCCAGGGACCTTGAGGACGCCGCCAGCGACAGAACACAGTGGCGTGCAACAGTCAGAAATACCTGCATTGCCTTTGAGGAAGACCGCTGCCGGCATCTACAAGAGGCACGCGAACAACGTCACAGAGCATCAGCAGCACACAACCCACTGACTGCGAACTTCCCATGCACCATCTGCAGCCAAATGTGCACCTCTAGAATTGGCTTGTATAGCCATCAGAGGGCACACCGTGAGACCAGCAATAGATGATTTGCTCAGATTTGTCATCATCGGATCAATGGACTACCAAGATCTTCCACCAAGAAGCTCTCATAGATACAGGAAATCCTTTCAAAATGAAAATGGAAGAAGGTTGTTATAAAGCCTCTCTGTCTCTACACAAACTATGCACAAGTATGCAAAGCGATAGGAAAGGCTAATAAATCCAAGGAAGGTATTAAATATTATTGGAGTTATTCTAGTGGAATAACTAGAAGAATTAGTGGTGCTGTCCTAGCCTCTACCCATATACAAGCATTCCCTGTAGGTTAACACAGATGCTCCCTTCTGAGATAATCTTAATGCTTATGTTTTAAAGTAGTTTACTTGTAGCTGGTAAACTGGCCATCTACTTTTTTATGATTATGTATTTAGATGATACTATTCCCTGTTCAGTAATCTTAGGGGGCTTTTTTGATAGGCAGCTTCAATAGTTCTGTAAGTGCCATCTCTTTTGTGGGAAGTTCTTTCCTTTTGACAGCCTTGAAGTGTTGGTGCCACATGCCTCTTTACTTGATTACAGCAGTTGACACTTACAGTATGTGCCAAAAAAAGAATACCTGAACACTGGAGGAAAGGGAAAGCATAGAGTAATCTGGTACTTGTGGCTGCCAGCAAAACAGATTGTATCACAGTTGGTGCCTGGGATGCTCTTGGGGTGTCAAAATGTATGTAACATGAGACTGCAGCTTGTAGACACTGTGTGTGAAGACAAGTCCATGACACACAATGGTACTAGTAAAGCAGCTCAGGGTAATCAGACTAATAAAGGCCAAGATGCATGTGCTTCCTGTTCCAAGAAGTTGCTATCCAGTTGAAAGTATATATTATTTTTTTCTCCTATCATGCCCTCTTTTTGACTAGAGGCAAAAATGAGATTTTGCACACTTTGAATCTCCAGATGGAGCATGATGCAAAAAATAGGAGAATCCAAGAACAGAAATTTATAGCAACCTGCTCCTACAATCTCAGTTAATAGGTTGCCGCAAAGAGAGGCTGGTTGTCAGAAGATGGAAATGTCTTACATGAGAGTACAGTCAGCACTGGAAACGGCATTTTACACTTTGCACAGAGGTGTCTAGGACAAGCCAGTGGCACTTTATGTGACAATGCAGGTTTTTTCTTTAGTGGATTTGCGGTGATAAGAGTCTGAAGAGGTCCTGCTTGTTTTGTTTTGGTATGCAATAGTGTGTACATACCCCAAATACACAGCAAACCTAAATCAAAATCCTATTTCATTGAAATAATTTGAACAGAAGATTTAAGATGTGTTTTTTTACCTGATCTTAACTCTTGTTTCATTTCAATAATATTAAAATGAAAAGTAGGCTGGCCAAAAATGTTGATTTTTTTTTTATTTAAAAATGCTGACTTTAAGAGCAAATAGTAAATTGTGTGTGGGGGGAAAAGCTTGATATCTTTGCACTTGAATTTTTAGTCATGCTTAGCACATGCTAATTAACACAATTGTAGATTCTAGTGTAGACACTTCAGGACATGATTTACAATTGCTGGATTAATAGGTGTTCAAACACAACTACAAATTCAAGACCTACTCTGATGGTTGGAAGTTGCTGTTAGCCATGAATTTCTGTAGAAAGGAGTGTATGAGCAGGGGCATCATTTAAGCAATCCTAGAGTTGTATCTGCCTTATCAAGGCCAGCAACTGCAAGCTTGCATGTATATCACTTTACTCATGGGAGTAGTCCTGTTGAAGCCTTGAAATCTTATTGTCTTTCCCATGCACCGGTTATTGTGCCATGTGCTCTTTTTATGTTGAGCTTCTTTCTTCTCTATTACTTCCTTTTTCTGTTCTTCTCTCTCATCTCTTCTTTCAATTTTCCGTCTCCTCTCCTCTTTGCTTTCTTACTCTACTCATACTTGTCATTATTTTGGACTCTCTTCTTTCCCTCCTTCCCTTTACTTTACATTCTTTTGAAGACTAATGGGAACTAATAAACATTTAACCAGCTTCCTTCTGAAGAGCTTATTTTTACATTTCATGTGAATATCAGTTATATAATTATTAGATATATGCACTTGCAGCTGTATTTATCAGGAAAAATAATTTAGGCTAATAGTGAAGGTGTGTTACCTCTGTGTGTGTGGTTTTAAGTGAATAAAGCAGTGTGCCATTGTCTCAGAATATATGTATCTATCAAATAGTCTTAAAGTCATCAAACCTTTATTCCAATTCACACAAGTGAGTGAAGGTCATAATAAACAAATTAGAACCATTTTGGGGGAGGCCTGCTGTTCTAAAATCCTGAGACATACAGTTGGAACTAAAAGCTATCGTTTTATCACAAGACAACTTTTCAAAAGTTACTACTGTCACTTAAATGTCAGTTTTGCCTGCATTTCCCCCCAATTTAGCAAATAAAATCTATTTCCTTTTTTTCTGATTCTGTGGTTATGGAAGCAAGGGAGGGAAACAGATTCAAGTTTATGGTGGTGGTCTTTGTCTAATCTTGCTTATCTTTCATTCACACACTTGTATACTTGACAGATTTTAATGAAAGGTCTCTTTTGAACTCAGCAGATATTATTATTCTGTGAGAATTATCAGAATAGAGATGGAATCCATTATCCATGAAAGACATTTTTACTACTTTGATCTCACAGTTTGGCTTTAATCCTGGTCACCACTCACTGGATCTCATTTTACATTCAGCTTTCATCCAGCTCTTGTTCCGAGCCAAAAGATAAAGCTGAGTGCTATTCAGTCTGAAAAATTACAGACTGTTTATGTTAGTAATTGACACATAATGTGATATTGGCAGACATGCACAATTTGAATGCTGAGAACTTCATTGTTTTAGCCTATTGAATTCCATCCTGAATTTGTGTTTTCACTGCAACTTCATTATAACACTCTCCTTTGAAGTTAAGCCTGTTTTGGCTGCTATGAAAGGATATTTTTACAGTTGGAAACGGAAAGATTCTAAGGGTATTAATGTAATTTGGAGCCTTATGATGAGTATAGAGATTTTTGCTAGCCATCATCCACTGGAGTTCTGCAGCTAGGGTCAGAAACATTCTAATCCCCACCTCTGATGATGGAGAGCCAATTCATAAAGTCCAATACTCAGGGTTTGCAAATGGGTTAGGAATTAACCCCAAGTGTTTTGTTTTAAAATGTAAATGTATTTCCATTTTTTAGATTATATTTTTTTAAAATTATTTGGGATACTAATTTAAAAAAAAAATCCTGACCCTTTTTTAGTTCACCTTTAAAAAAGAACAGAAGTCCAATTAATGAATGTAAAAGTAGAAGAGTGTGAAATATTTGTAACATTGTGCAAAACTACACCTCTACCTCGATATAACATGACCCGATATAATACAAATTCGGATATAACGCGGTAAAGCAGTGCTCTGGAGGGGTGGGGCTGCGCATTCCGGTGGATCAAAGCAAGTTCAATATAACGTGGTTTCACCTACAAACACGGTAAGATTTTTTGGTTCCCAAGGACAGCATTATATCGAGGTAGAGGTGTACTTGGAAATTGTGGAGTTTTAACATTTTCTTACAAACTGAAAATTCACCCATTTTTCCTCAAGAAATTCTAAGGTACACTTTTCTTTAGTAAAGACAGGCTAGTTTTACGGTGAAGATGCCTTCTGTCAGGGAGCAATCAGAAATTCATATTTTTGATTCAAAGGTAGCCATTTATAATGAGCAAAATTTGGGAGTTACAAACTTAGATGAAACTACATTATACAACCTCTTTTACTGCAGCCTGTGCAACTCACATAATTCCCCCTAGAACTTGATATTTTGATTGCTGTTTGGAATGTGTCCAAGTATTTCTTTTATCACTTCTGAATTCCTTATTTCTGTCAGTCTAGTTTACAAACAAAGCTGCTCCAGTTTTACTAAACTCAGTTTTTAAATTGATTTAATTAAACTAATACAAGTCTCTGTCTAGACTAACTTAAATCTCAAGTCAGTAAGTGTTCTGTGAATCACCCTAGCATGTTTGTGGTCATTATTAAAATAATAATTTAAAAGAAAGTCCTTTCATTTAAAAATAAGTCACCACAATCTACTACAGATGAGAATCAACCCTCGTACTGCTGCCAATATTATATGGGCGAGAGCACATTGTAGCTAGGAAAGAGCTGGATATGATTGATCTCAGATTTTATTCATGGATAAGGTTTTATTATTCAGTGTAAAAGTCTGAGACATTTTATCTTTGTATAGACAGTTCCTTGTAGATGTAATGTCATGAGCCCAGTATTTGCATTAGTGTTCTCTCCCTGGGGAGGAGGAGGTTGTACATGTTTTTTCCATCTGATTATGTGCCTGTATCAGATGTTTCTGATCTGAAGCACTGTTTCTGTGTGCACTTTACACACAGCTTGTCCGCTGAATCTTTTGTGTCTGTCAGAGAATTCAGAGTTGTTACACGTATCTCCCATTCCCATTTCTGCATAATTTCCTCAATGGCAGCCTGAGATGTATTGATCTATTACCACATACAGAAAGACAGAGAAGGGTCACCTACAGTTCAAGAGCAAATCAGGAGCCTTGACATATTGTATCTTCCTGGATAAGATGATTACTTAGTCATTGAAAATAAAACAAGCTCATTTATGTGCCAGTATTACTCAAGATATTTTTCCAGTTCATATTGGTTTATGGCTTTGCTGCTATCTGTGTTATGAAAACGTGTTTAGGGTATTTTAAAAATATGTTGAATTTTGAAATTAGAATCTTTATTAAAAAATGAAATAAAACATGTCCACAAAAGGTAGTCTCTAGAGCGTGGCTAGCTGAGAAGAATTGTGTTTGTTTGATTTGTTGGGGGCAAGAGGCTGGGAGAGGGGAGGGGAAAAAAAATCAAAATGACTTATATATCATGGGGTGTTTCAGAGCTGATCTCTTTCCTCCTCATCTTCTACATTCTTTCCCTCTTCTACTCTGCCCAGGTTTTTTCCTGACTGCTTCTTTTGGCCTTTTGAGCTGACTTTCTGTCCGCTTTCAGTAGTACTCCGTACATGTGGAGCAGCCTGCCAGTTGATGTTTCCCCAACCCCCAATCTACTCACATATTTGTTAAATCACACATTTTCTTGACATACTTAACTTGTTACACACAAAAAAGGTTAAAATAACATGAGTAAGGTGGCAAAGTCAAGCACTCAGAAGTCAGGAAATGCCGGAATTAAGGTTGCCGGTGCAACCTTAATTCAGCCAGTCGTGCATATGCTTTATAATTAGGCATGGTAAATGTCAGTAAACATCAATTGCACCATAAACAGACAATCAGTGAAAAATTATATACATCGATGATAATCAGACTTTACAGATAGGCAAAGTAAGAAAAATGCTGCTTGAGAACTTAGTTTGGATTTAAGAATATTTATTTTATATATTTTTACATCTGATGTTGACAATTTCTGTTTTAATGGTTATAAAGCTTTAACTTTTTTGAATCTCAATGTCTGCTGTCATTAAATAATTATATTGACCCCTTCATTGTCTGACCCACACATCATTTCCCACAGCTGTGAACATTTAAATAGAAAATTTAAATAAAAAAAGGTGAAAACCCATAATTTCCCAAAAAGGTGAACATTTAAATTGATAAAAATAAAAAAGCTTAAAAATAACCAATATTATCCATTGAAATTATATTTAAAAAAATTGAATCCTGCCATACGTAACTATAATGCAGTCTTTAATCTTATTTAGTGTGGCTTAAAACCAACAATGTTAGATGTCCAAATCGAAGCTGGCAATAATGCAGAGCAAATGGCAGAGATACCACTGGGATATGATTATTTGGAATGTTGATTGACCAGTCCATAGTCTGAAGTCTGTTTCTGCAACCACAAATAGAATTGCATCTTAGTTCCCATTTATGGAGAAGGGATGTGCGGCTGCAGTTCAAAGTGGACCATATTTTCCATGGAAGTGAAAAGCCATTGGGTTCTTCGGCTGAGTCCTTGATGAGCTGTTTATTCAGGATGTCAGCGGCCTTCCGCCTTGCTTGTCATTTATCTTCAGGTGGAAAACCTTGAGTCTTCGAGCTTTTGTGCTGCAACCCAAAAAGATTTTCTTGATTTGAATCAGAATGTTGGTGTATTACTTAGATCTTCTGGTACTGGGAGACCCTTGTTCCCTCGAGTTTGATGGACCTTCTGAAGAATTCTCAGGTTATGACAAATTTGGGGTGGGTGAATATATGTCAGTATGGGAAGCCATGGTTCTGGTGTTGATTCTACTGTGGCCATAATAATCCACATAACAATGTTGTGATCATGTAATTAGAGACTGTCTATTCACATACTATTGTTTCCACAGGATCCCTGCCTCATTCAGAGTACAGGGCAGATCTGCTTTGGAGATGGAGCAGGCAGGGTCTGTAGGACACCTGCCTGATTTGTTTCAGAAATTGGAAAGTCTGCAGTGAATGAGACAGTGAATTGCAGGAGAAGAAAGAAGGGTCTCATCGCTCAGGCAGTTCGATGCTGCCCTGGAGCACTGGATTCTATTCCTGCTTCTGCCACAGAGTTCCTGTGCGAGGCTAGGTGTAAACCAAACTTTGAACAGCTGGTCACTAACTGTGTGTTCCTCATTTTCTGGGTGCCCAACTTGAGACTCTGGAGTCTGTTGAGCGCTCACAGCTACAGCTGATATCTTGGGAGATGTGATTTGAACACATAATGTGCTACATATATGCTAGATCGAGGGATGTGATCATTCCCCTCTATTCAGCACTGGTGAGGCCTCATTTGGAGTACTGTGTCCAGTGTTGGGCCCCACACTACAAGAAGGATGTGGATAAATTGGAGAGAGTCCAGCAGAGGGCAACAAAAATGATTAGGGGGCTGGAGCACATGACTTACGAGGAGAGACTGAGGGAACTGAGATTGTTTAGCCTGCAGAAAAGAAGAATGAGGGGGGATTTGATAGCTGCTTTCAACTACCTGAAAGGGGGTTCCAAAGAGGATGGATCTAGACTCTTCTCAGTGGTAGAAGATGACAGAACAAGGAGTAATGGTCTCAAGTTGCAGAGGGGGAGGTTTAGGTTGGACATTAGGAAAAACTTTTTCACTAGTAGGGTGGTGAAGCACTGGAATGGGTTACCTAGGGAGGTGGTGAAATCTCCTTCCTTAGAGGTTTTCAAGGTCAGGCTTGACAAAGCCCTGGCTGGGATGATTTAGTTGGGAATTGGTCCTGCTTTGAGCAGGGGGTTGGACTAGATGACCTCCTGAGGTCCCTTCCAACCCTGAGATTCTATGATTCTATGATACATGCTCTGAAATACCAGATTGGGTACCCAAAATTAGTAGATGCATTTCCTCTTAATCTCCCTGTGCTTCAGCTCCCCTTCTGTAAATGGGAATAATAATACCTCTTCATCTGTCTAGGATGCTGTGAAAATAAATTCATTAATATTTGTGAAGCACTCAGATATGATAGTGATTAGCACCATAGAAAAGCCCATGAGGAAAGTTTTAATTCGGTCTTCAGAGCCATGTTTGAATAGTGTGCAGTAAGTCATAGGACTACAGGTTGAACAGCAAGATGGAAACAAAATATTGACTAGCTGCTCATTAACTGAGCACTGTACATCCTGTGCACTGAATGATCTAGGGATCCAGTGGAAAAAATAGTATGTGTTCGTGTAATTAAAGACTGTATCATAATGCATATGCACAAGGGGATTGAATTAAGGTTTTACAGGCAACCTAAGTTCTGGCATTTTCTAACTTCCTAACTGGTGAGTGTTTAACTTTGTGTTTTTAAAAACCTAGGAATTTACACACAAAAAACTATTTAAAAACATTATTAAAGTTACAAACTGGAAAACAGCAATTCCATCATGTCATATTGACACCTATGTAGTTCATCAGAAGGGTTGGAACCTTTAGATCTGCCTCACTGACATCTGCTACTTGAGCTAATGGAGTAACTGATGGCAGTAGTAAGTTGTAACCCACTGCCTGTGGGCTAGCATTGGAAGGGGATAAGATGCTTTGCCAGAGGGTTACATAGATATTTGCTGACAGTAGAAGAATGGTGAGACTCAAGAATCTTGGGTTCCATTCCAGCCTCTGGGGAACGTGTGCTCTAGTGAGCACAGAATGTTTTGCTCATTTCCTCCAAGCTTAACCCTTTCCACCCTGTCCCAGTTCTGTCTTTTCTTGTTCCATCGTAGCCAGTCCCCAACTACAATCCACAGGCTTCTGTCAGGGTTCCCTCCCCACTGTAAACTCTAGGGTACAGATGTGGGGACCTGCATGAAAGACCCCCAAAGCTTATCTCTACCAGATTAAGTTAAAAACTTCCCCAAGGTACAAATTCGTCCTTATCCTTGGAATGGTATCACTGCCACCACCAAGTGAGTTAGACAAAGATTTAGTAAAAGGACCACTTGGAGTTCCTGTTTCCCCAAAATATCCCCCAAGCCCCTTTACCCCCTTTCCTGGGGAGGCTTGAGAATAATATACCAATCAAATAGGTTAACAAGGTGGGCACAGATCAGCTCTTGGGTTTTAGGACACTAAAAACCAATCGGGTTCTTTAAAAGCAGAACTTTATTATAAAAAAAAAAGTAAAAGAAGCACCTCTGTAAAATCAGGATGGAAAGTAATTTTACAGGGTAATCAGATTCAAAACACAGAGGATTCCCCTCTAGGCAAAACTTTAAAGTTACCAAAAAACAAACAAACAAACAAACCAGGAATAAACCTCCCTCTTAGCCTAGGGAAAATTCACAAGCTAAAACAAAAGATAATCTAACACATTTCCTTCCTATTACTTACAATTTGTAATCTTAGATGCTTAGTTCAGGTATGGCTTTAGGAGATGTATTTTCCCTGTCCTGGTTCCTCGCTGACCCGGAGAGAACACACAAAGAGAACAAAACAAAAACCTTGCCTCACAGATTTGAAAGTATCTTCTCCCCTTATTGGTCCTTTTCATCAGGTGCCAACCAGGTTATTTGAGCTTCTTAATCCTTTACAGGTAAAGGAGGGATTTTACACTACCCTTAGCTGTATGTTTATCATCCCAGTCACCTTGCTTAGCCAGCACTAGTCTCCCACTATGGACTTCCTGCATCAGTTCTGGTCTGCTCCCCACCAGTTCCAACCTTTCACCACTCCTAGTGCAAGTCTGCTTGCCCTGCCATTCCCATTTTCTTCTCTACAATCCCCCTGCTCCATGTCCCTGTCTTCCCAATCCAGACCCAATTTCCCCCCTCCCAACTGCTCTTCCAATCTATCTCTTTTGCGCAGCCTTGCCTCCAGCTTCCACATTCCCCATCTCCACAGGCTTCCAGTCTTTGGCCCTGGTTCCTCATTTATTCTCAGTGACCAAGTCCCTGCTCCAAAGCAGGGGGATGCTAGAACATCTCAAGCAAAGGTCGTCAGTGTTTTGTAGCATGGGTAAAACAACGTATTTGTCTGTATCTTTGTTCTTGGAGATGGCTGAGCCATTTGGGGTTGCCTGGGGCCCCTGCAGGTGCTGTGGGAATGCGGCCCAGCTGCTTGGGAGGTAGGCAGGTGGTGGCACGCAGACCAGGACCCCCGCTGGTGCTGAGGGGGAGGGGTCACTGGGGCCATCAGGCTCTCTACCTGGCTCCACACCTCTCCCCCCAGCAGCAGTAGAGTTTGGGTGTGGGAAGGGGGCTGGGGAATGCGGCATAGGACAGGGTGAGGCAGGCTCTGGGCAGGCACTCACCAAAATAATTTTCCAGAATAATTCAGCCTGAGCTAGACACCCAGCATGGGAAATTTCAGCCCAAACAATTAAAGTTTGGCAAAGTTATAAGTAAGGTGCAAGTTTGTCACGGGGGATCACGGAAGTAATGGATTCCCTGACTTTCTGTGACTTCTGCAGTGGCTTGTGTGCCTGGCTCAGGGGCAGCTCAGGCAGCCCCTGCGCCAGGTGCACTGGCCGCTGCTGGGACAGTCTCAGCCCATTCTCTTCCCCTCCCACCCCCCGCCTGCGACAGAGTTTGGGTGTGGGAGGGGGCAAGGAATTGGGGCACCGGAGGGGGGCTTCCCGGAAGCAGCGACATCCCCATTGCTCAGCTGCTAGGTGGAGGCATGGCCAGGAAGCTCTGCACACTGCCTCCTCCCAGAACACTGGCTTCACAGCTCCCATTGGCTGAGAACCGCAGCCAATGGGAGCTGCGGGGGTGGTGCCTGCAGGCGGAGGCAGCGCACAGATCTTCCTGGCCATGCCTCCGCCTAGCAGCTGAGCGAGGGGGATGTCTCTGTTTTCGGGGAGCCCCCCAGGTAAGCACCACCCAGAGCCTGCCTCACCCCATTCTTTGTCCCAGCCCCCTACTCCCTTTCACACCCAAACTCCCTACCTGGCTAAATGCATCCCTCCCAAGCAGCTGGGCCGCCTTCCCCCAAACACCCGTGGGGCCCCTGGGCAGCTGCCCCCTCCAATTTTTAGTCAGTGGTATTTTTAGTAAAAGTCGTGGACAGGTCACGGGCTGTGAACTTTTGTTTACTGTCCGTGACTTTTACTAAAAATACCTGTGACTAAAACGTAGCCTTAGTTGTAAGCAACTGAAAACAGGGTCTTATGATGGGAAGTGTCGGGCTACTTTAATAGACAATGCTACCTGCCCTGCCCATTATAAGGACCTCATGGCAGTGTACATTGGTGTGTATTGTGCCATTCTGTTTATAATGACCAGGGACTTCATGACTTGTGGTTGCTACAGCTCACTTGTAATACAGTCCTGTGTGTGTTGATGGCACTATGAATTAATAACACAGTGATCTTTTGGCCAAAATCCTCTTCCCAGGCCACAGCCTGAGTAATTCTGTTGTATACTTGGTAGAAGTCAAATCTCTTCAAGACAGTTATAGTTAAAATAGCTTTCTTGGCCCTGGAACCCCACCCTGGGACAAGAAGATTTGTATAGCAATAAATAGTGTGGTCTGCACCAACATAGTACTCCTTACTGTAACATGTGTTCACAAGGTGTAGGAAGCCCCGACAGAGGTGTGTTGTGCACCCTTCCCTTACACAGGATTTTCTACTCTAAATGTACATTTAGTTGCATATAGTATCTTAGATATTTACCTAATGGGAATGGTTTGAATACATCATAATTCAATAATGGCATGCTATCTTTCTGGTTCCTTCATACTTTTTATCACAACGCACTTTATGAAGGGATGATAATGATGAGAGAGCCTACCAGATGAGCTTCTGGGAAATGTGATGATTTAAGATGACTCAGCTTTTTGAACCACAGAGTGCTCCTGCACAAGGAATTTGTATTCCTGTTGCAATCACGACTAAAATAATCCTGTGGCAAGTGAAGTTTAGGATGATACTGTGCTAGAGCATTGGATTATAATTTACCATTTGACTGTAACATCCCATTTGAGTTACTCCACTTTACAATTTAAAATGTCACTTTTATGTTTCCATTTTTGAATTCTACAAAAGAATCCCCCTATGTACAAACATCCTTAGTTTTGGCCGTTAAAGTGCTGTTTCATTAGCCAAATGCGTATGTGAACATATTTTTGGTTAATAGTATCATGTCAGATAAATTTTATTCCTAGCTTAAACAAATTGCTCAACTATCAAAACACAGTATTTCTTTGCAAAAACTTCATGTTTATTGGTTTAGTGTGAATAGTTGACAATAACTCTTTATCTGTCTATCCATCCACCTACCCACCCACATGAGGGTGTTCATACCATACACACCGCATATGAATTGTTCTTGTTTCTATGGTCTTCTCTTAAAGTTTTAAATTATTTCAGAGAGCAATTTTTGGATTAATACACAAATCCTTTGTCTTGAATGCCATCAACAATGCTGTATGAAAGCCAACCCCACCAGTTATGGTTCTTAATTTGAATGTCACATGGATGCTTTCTCTTTATTTGCATTATTTAAATCAACTTTTATTACAGGACTATTTTTCTTGTGTTTTAGCCTGTATTTAAATGGCTGAACTGTATATTGTTTAACTCTGCCTTTTTGATTTTTGAAAGATTTTTGAACACATACAATTTTCAGAAATCCAGTCCCCTTTTAAACATTGTTATAGTCCTAGCCTTCACAACCTCCTCAGGTAAGGAGTTCCACAAGTTACTATAAAATCTCTTTTCCTTAAATTTCTTGTAGGTCAACCAGGCCTCCGAGAAGCTATCTCTATGTCCTGTATAACCAATGGAAGTGCAGGAAGTAGAAAAACAAGCCATAGTTCCTCTGTATCAGTTGCCAGAAAAGAGACCCTCTCATCTGCTGCTAAAAGGTAATTGCTTCTTAAAAAGTTAAATTATACAAAACCACAATAAGGAAGCCCCTTTTTGGGTTAATTTTGAAGTTTTCTGAAATATACCAATTAAAGAATAGGATTTAGACTCATAGCATACCATTAGAATTAATTACAGCTGGATATATCGAAAGGGGATCACAAATGGAGATCACTTTGGTTTACAGTGTACAACACATGAAATTAAATGTTTACTAAAAGAGAAAAAACATATTTCTAATAGGGATTTTTGTTCCAAAATTGAACAGACATTCATGCTTGGACAGACATTCATACTTTTTAGCATGCACCTGAATTTTTTTTTTCTTGAAAGGAAATAAACAACAAATCTGACAACATAGTCTTGAAATAAAATAGCTGATATACCAAAGTAAAAATTATGAAACAAGTTAGGTGAATTTAGGACAGTGTGTTAATCGGTTCTTTATATAGCACATTTCAAACTTAAGAGAGTTCTTATTGCAGGATTTTACAAAACAAATTTGTAAAAATAACATAGCTTGAATTTGTATTTTACTTAGTATCTAATATATATTTGATTTTTTCATACAGTGGTTTCAGGAACAAGCAAAGTGTTCTCTTATTTATTGTTTTCTTCGGGGACTTTTAACCACTCATTTTTCAGCATCTCAGAGGAATGGTTTGTTTCTGCTCCTGTTTGTTGGAGAGAATGAAAGAAAAAGCTGCCACAGATACAGCTATGGAACACAGCACACGTAAATGTTTTACCATCTGTTAAATTATATGTGAAAAGTTCTCGGTCTCTGTGGAGTACTGTGCTGACTTCAGTGGATGAGTTATGGTTAAGTGTGGATTTAAATACTGTTCTACACAATTAGAAGGGATGCAGTATATTTTAGGAATTAACAATATTGTATGTAAACCTAGGCCACTTACCTTTTTCTTCTGCCTTTAATTAGGAAAACAGTTAAACAGGAAAAGTGAAGCAGAAAATGTTTAAGGCTCTTTTGAGTACAGAAAGCAGAATTAATTTGCTCTTTCCTGTTCTCAGTTATGTAGTGTCTTAGTTTTTAAATGTGTGACTTCTCCTATCCTACAATGAATTGGATACTGAGTGATGTACATCTTCTACCTATTGGAAAGCCAGGAACTGTAGAAGAGGCAGTCACTTTGGAAGGTATATATGACCTAGCATTTCCCCATTAATCTTGTCCTGGAAGTATGGAGCCCGTGTGGCTGCCCTCTCTTTCATACTTCCTTCCCAGCTTTTCCCTCCCACATCCTGCTCAAAGCAAAAAAAGGAGACAAGGGAAGAGACTAGCTATGTCAACATAGTTTTTAGTGGAGCCAGACCTAAGGGAAGAAGATGGATGGATGTGTGGCCAGAAGGAAGAAAGGAAAAGAGAGTTTGAGAAGAATCTGAGAGAATGTCAGACTCAAGACCTTATGGGGGAAAGAATCACTCCTGCATCTCCTCCCTCCATGTCACCAGGAGCTCTGTGAAATCACCTAGGAGAATCTTAGACATATACCACTTCACCAAGACTACAGATAATCTGGATGAAAGTTCCATGGGCTCTGTGACACAGCTTGTCCAGATGAGAGATAGGTCACCAGGTTGCTGTAGGATCATACATTTGTTATTGGTTGGGGAGAAAACCCATCTATAGCCTTCCAGGATATATGTGGGTATGATCCTAGAATCATACTGGGAAGGCTTCCATGTATCCAGACAGACTGTCTGTCTTCTCTGCAGTTTTACTTCCAGGAATGCTATTAATTTCATCCTGTCTTCGCATCACAAATTTCTTAGACTACTTGGCTGCCTGTATAGACCAGGCTTCCTGGAGTATAACTTAATTAGTAGTTCTTTTGGTGGTATAAAGGAATCTCCATTTTCTGGATGATTCGCTCCTTGTTTCATCACTGGTACAGCAATATTCTTCTGAGTCTAAGGTTTACTCACCCTAACAGCTCAGGTTTGTATAATTGCAACACAAACTTTTGGGGTTAGAGAATGCCATTCAGGCCCCTTTGCCTTCAGTGCAAATTTTCCCCTTAAAGTGCTCATGCAACATCAACTTGTTGAACTGAAGGCAGTGAAACCAAATCTTATATTTGCAAACTGTTACTTAGTGGCCTTCTGGTTCTGTTATGGTTCAGCAGCTGTACAGCAGTGTCTTACATCATCCCACAGGTGGGATGCTAAAAATTGAGCCGTAATTTCAGAAGCATTGACTGGGATTTTTTAAAGGCACCAAGGGATTTGGGAACCTGGTTCCTTTGAAAACCTGAGCCTGGATAGTCTCAGTGTCATATATAATTCTGGCTTCTGTTAGGGCAGTCTATTTACAGGGCAAAGATTGGCTCAGCTGAATGGGATTGATCCCAGGGGAATGGCGCCTGAATCTGGAGATTTTCCATTCGGTATGTCAGTATCTGGGTCATCTCTTAGGACTAGCATGCCACCAGGAATTCTGCAAAATCACCCAGATTGTTCTGTTTCTCTATCCCTTTGCTATAGGGAGAGAGTATTTTTGATGAATGGAAGAGGAGAGCTGGGTTACGCTTTCCTGTTCCTTTTCCCAATTCCTTAAATTCTCTGCAAAATCTGACAGGTCAGAGCAAAGGTGATTTTATTTAACCCCTCTTAGCCATCTGTACCTTGGTTTTCAAGTCACAGGAATGTTTCTTAAGGACTATAGATATCCTTCATTAAGGACCATTTCCTTTTGAACATTTTGGGGAGATTCAGCCTTCTGGTCTGACTGAAGGCCACGAGTTACTCATGGAAAGAGCTGGTAGATTGTCAAAAGCAGGTTGGAGGTCACCAGCATCTAAAATGTGTTCACATTTTGGTGTTGCATAAGGACTGCTCTGCAGATGACTAGATGGCTGGCTGTTCACTCATCAGCCATTGTGGTTTATTTTGGACAGTTTATAAGAGTCTGTGGATTAATGTGGCTCAGTTTCATTTGGACTGTGTGTTCTCCAAAGAATGACTTCAGTTAAGTTTAATCTTAAAATGTCAGACTTCAGGTAAGATCATATCCTCACTCCAGTCTCTGGTTTGTTGTAGTTTGGGAGAAGAAGAAGAGACAATTCACAAGTTGGAATTACTTTCCAGTAATTAACTTTGTCACGGTTCTTTCTTCCGCCCTGCTTTCACTCTCCTCCCCATATACTTCATAACACAACTGTATGTATTTTGTTGATTTCTTCACTAGAGAGCTAGGGGAAATGCTTGTTTGTGTGTGTCTTCCTGAGTGTGTGTGTGTGTGTGTGTGTGTGTGTGTGTGTGTGTCTCTCTCTCTCTCTCTCTCTAACTCTTTGCTTCATGGTAGATGGACTCACTCAGTCCAGTCTTTGCTTCATTGTAGGAAAGGGGAAGAAGAGGTTATGACAAGCATCATTATTAATAAGTAAATTGTCTATACCGGATTGTGAGCACAAAGTACAGCTTTCATAATTGTAATAAGAGCCTGTTATTTTCTTTAGTGGTAAGACATTGCTAGGGCTTGTTTTTCTGTACTCCATTATCTTGTCAGAGACTTTGGAAAAAGGTGAAAGTTGTTCAAAGTGCTCTTATTTCCAGTAATGCAAGCTTAAACCTAGTGCAAACAAAAAATGGCTTTCGGAGTTCCAATTAAACAGGGACTTGAGACCACAAGTTTATCTACCAACCCACCAAAAGTCATCATGCTCTTATCTCAGGAGCCAATCACAAGCGTATCTTCACTGAAGGTGAAAAAATACTGTTGCGTGTTCCATAACTGCCTTCAAAACAAGCATATTTCTATTTTAATTTCTCTTCTAGTGACTTCCTTTAAAACAAAATATGCCTTGACAAGTTAAATTGAAGGAAACTCTATCTCAAAAAAAAGTTGGGTCTGTGCCAGTTCTAGCTGCTTTATGATGTATGACATATCCCCAAATGATTCTTTGTAAATATGTATTTTTTATATCGAAACCATCAGGAATATCCTGTCTTTTATTCCCTGCTTTTTACTGCAGTTTTCCCCAAAAGGATTCAGAGAAGTGGGTTGGAAACTTTGAGCCCTTAATTGGTGGCTGTTGAATCTTGAACAAAGACAGCTTTTTCTCACCGTGCACTTAGTGATTTTGAGTTAAATAGCAACTAACAAAAACAAATGAAAACCAGTGTTTTAGATAGTCTGAATAAAAATCATCTCTACTTTCACTTAGAATCAGATTCTGTTTCCATGGTTTGTACTGGTTTTCCATTCCATCTGGATTCTGTTTCCAGAGTGTCTTTTTGGGGGAAAGGTAGATAGATGAGTCCAGAATTTCTAATTTAGTAAAGGAAACAGGAAAAAATCCACCCTCCTCTTTTTTTCTTTTTCATTTGGAGATAGGGGAAAAAACAACTTTTCGTCTCTTCTTTGTGCCTATTTTGCTTCTCTAGGATGTATAATCCTTATATTTTTAATTTGTAGATTACTTTTAACTTGAGAGAGGGAATACCAGACAAAATTAGAGGTGGGAAATGGTAAACTTTCTTCTTGCTGCTTATTTTGTTCTATGGCATGTGAAAAATGTAGTCAGACTTCAAATTCATGTAACATTTAAAAGTCCACCTTCAGTATAATTAAAGGAAGAAAACATCTATATGCTGCAGAATACTACTTCCTTGAGAAGCTTGACTTGCCATTGTGTGTTTGCTTCAGCATGTCACAGGTACCATGCAGCAATGTACTTGAAATAAGTCACATGGCAAGAGTAAATTCTCAGTTAAGAGGGGATTGCATAACTGGTCTGTTAACGCTGATCCTCTCTGTATTCTTTGTACTTTAAAGAATGTTTTATGGCAAAAATGTATTGTTGGCTGTTTCAGGACTGTATTCTTTTGCTATGGGGAGAAACCTGCAGGAGTGAAAGATCCCTCCTAGTTTAAACTCTGAGTTTAGGTGAATTCTACTCTCAAAAAAGGGAGATTTGAGACACTGTTGAGGAGTTAGAAAACATGGCCTACAAAGTCTCTGGATTCCAGTATGGTGGTCCAGTCCCCTCCTCAATTCAGTTCATCCTCTCTCTTCGCACCAGAAGCATTTGCCCGTAAGGGGACACACTCACACATTTGAGGAGAGGACAGGGGATGCAAGAGTTGATGTTTATTTCCTGTGAAGGGGGAATCATACTGCCTGGAGAAGCTGCTCCCCCATTCTACCCCAGCTTATTTCCCCAAGTCCAATAAAGTGCTGACCACTTGAAGGACTTCCCCAGGCTTGAAAAAAGGGTGAGCATTCTACAAAGGCTCTGCTTGCCCTTTCACATGGATCTGGGGCACTTCTGCTCCTTGGTGTTGCTTTGCTCCCTTTCATACATCACAGCACAACGGATCATGGGGACCTGAACTAGTGAGGGACATCTACATTAGAGAGTCACATTTTCAAATAGTAACTGTTAATTTCGTTTGTACACAAATGTGGTAACTAGCCATCAGTTTGTCACATAAACATGTATGCATGAGCACATGCAGAAAACTAGCCATGTTGAGGCTGGGTCCAAATATCAGTGACAGCAATAGGAGTCTTGCTGTTGACTTCAGTGGACTTTGGACCAGGGCCTTCATGAATAAGAACATTTTAAAATTGCCATTTAAAATTATTTAAAGGGATTTAAAATGTTAAAACAACAAAGATTATGCTCCATTACATTGTTAAAAGTGAAGGAATTGTAAACTCATAGTTTGTTTACCACAGGTGCTGAAAAAGTGACCGTTTGACCATTTAATATCTGTTATGGCCAAATAGGACCAAAAAAGGTGTACCCAGTAGTTGATTTGGTACATGGCACATTTAGTTAATCCACTTCTGGAGAGACCCATGACTAGTAAATGCATTTTATTGCTGACAATGGAAGGCTAGAAGACACAAAGCATACACAACAATCTGCAGAGAGAGATACAGCAGAAACTAGGATAGATACAGGGCATATTTTAAATTGAAAGGAGCTGTGTTCAGTTTTAAATGGGAAGGGGTAAGTGATGAACCTAAAACAGCAATAAACCTTTGCTACTTTTCCAAGTAATATAATAATATTTCTTAGAACTCGACAGGAAGCTCTCTTCAACTGTTTGATCTTTGCTTTTAGCAAAGTACTTTACTAATAATTTAATTAACAAAACCCAACAACATCAGTAGATAACCACACGTTTTCTTATGGTGATTATTCTTTAATGAATTTTGAATTGCTTCTTCCTTCTCTGATAAAATGTGTGCATTTTTTCACCTTCAATTTATTTGCTTATTCTCTATTGTTCCATCTTATACTTTATTTTACAGCGGTACAGAAAAAAAGGAAAAACCTCAAGGACAGAGAGAAAAAAAAGAGGAAACTCATTCTAATGATCAAAATCCACAAATTCGAGCATCACCTTCTCCCCAGCCCTCCTTACAGACTCTCCAAACACACAGGCAAACTCAAGAAAGCAAGAGCTCTGCTCCAGCTAAAAGGTTTTCACAGTACCAAAGTACAGAGCTAGAAAATGGTTGTAATGATACTAAGAGTCCACATTTAACAGCAAATTTTGAGAAACCAAGATCCAGTTTCACAACTGAGTGCAAAAATCAGTATTTTTTGTGCTGCAAAATTGAACATAAGATGCATTACAACATTTACCATAAAATAAAGATTAAAAATGCAAATATTTCTTCCATAAATTTAAAGATGAGAAAAATAGAATTATATCCCGTGTACTTTGCAGTGTCTTAATCTCTCTTTATCATATTAGGATGTCTTAATTACAATCTTATTAAAATATATATACACATATATATATATATATATATACACATATATATATATATATAAAAAAGCCAAGATGTAATATATCTGAAAGTATGCTTTTAAAGGCGTTATGTTAAACATGACCAACTAAAACTGTGAACCACGTCTTATACTATTTACCACGTCATAATAGCACTTGTCATAAACTAGTATCATTACAACCCTTGACTCGGGTGCCTTTCTTCCCAAACTACTGTTTAATAAGACTGCAGTTTGGATCTTTTGCTTTTTTCTCATATCCCTGCTTGGTTACAGAATGGTCCATTTCATCTGATATCTAGGATTCTGATTCTACAAACATGTTTGGGTTCATATTTCTACACCAATGTTAAACAACTGTTTGACCGGGGAAGGGGGAACGGGAGGGATTTGTTTAGGGCCTGATCCTGCAGCCTTCACATACAGAATTCTTGCTGATTTCAGTGAGAGGTGCAGAGAACATCTGCAGGATGGTACTCTTTGATTTTTAAAATTGAATAGTTTTCAAATAAACCCATTTTAAAATTTGTAAATGTTCACGTTCACTACTAGTTTGTTATGATCCATCGTCACCTTTATTATTTTGAAACCTTGGGAAGGTATGGAATTCTTTCTCGGACCACTTGGCATTTTAGAAGACTAAAACAAACTCAATAACAAATGAATTATACTCTCAAATTTGCACTGGTTTACAAAACTATGTTGGCTTGTGTTGCCTGAATTCACAATTCTAATAGAAAATAAAAACAACCCTTTCACTTGACTGATGCATGTTTAACACTCATAAAGGCTGTGTCTCCATGTCTTGCACAAACTCTTATACAATCTAAAGCTGAACTTTGGTTTGTTATTCCCCTGCCTGGCATCTTACTGTAAAGAGACTTCTTGTTCCTGGGTTTAGCATACTAATTTGTTGCGGGGGGAGATGGCTTTTTAGTCTCTTAATATTTTAATATGTCTTGATAACTTGTTTGTCACAGTCTTTTTTCAGCTTCTTGAGATACTGTGGAAATAAGCTTGCCTTTCTAGAGTTGCAGTTTGAATGTTATTCTTGCAAAAAGTATTTTTGACTGGATGAGTTGCAAGGTTGTTGGCAGGGCATCTGCAGAATCATAATTCAGGTTATTTAATAACTGTTATAGCCAGACCACATTTAAACAAATTTCCTATGATAAAGATATTATACATGAAATTAACTGCAGTGAAACCAGTGACTACAAAACAGTTTTAAACTGCCATTAGCATAAATTTGGCTCCAGCAGGATTGCTGATGTAGTCTATCAGATATTCATGGGTCTAATTTTCCATGATATTGGGCCAAATCCTGCTTGCCTTATTCCTCTCCAGGAAATCTCACAGAAGTGAATGGAATGTTATGCATGAACAAAGGAATCAGGATTTTGGACCATTGTTTTGGAGCTATTTGTTTCCAAACAGTGGTTTACAGGGTTTGGAACTTGCCACCGCAGAATACTTTTTATGGAATTGTGCCCTATCTATGTGCTGACAAAACAGCTCAGCATTCAAAATGTTTTATTGTGTTCAATAGCCATAGAACAGAGTTAATATTTTGTGTTGAAAATAGAAATGTTTTCAAAATTTATTTGTTTTTTGAGCTAAACTTTTCTAGCCTTATTAAATTCATTCCACTTATCGTTTTAATTTACTAGCAATGTCACAGAAAGGTAAAAAGTCATCCGTCATTAGGGCCACTTTAAAAATCACAATGAATAGGTCAAACAAATGAATTTTGCAATTGCCTTCCTCAGTTGCTTTCACTCATCTGGTTAGAACTTTTTGACTAATCTTTATTTTCTATTTTCTGGATCAACTTGAAGGAAGTCCTAGCACTGCTTTTGTCTCCTGCTGCTTGATCTGTCAGTTGCATACCAGCGCCAGCTATCGTTATCTCATTAATTTTTAATTTTAAAAGTAATTTTTTTTTTTTTAGCATAAAGCGAACTTCGACTGCTGAAAAATCACATAGCATGTGGGACAACTCAGAGGACAGTCGTAATAAACTGTTGAGGGCAGCTTCAACATCCAAACTGATATCAAAAGTGGCAAAAAATGCAGAGAAGTAAGTATTGCAGTTTGTAGCAAAATGGTATCTGCAAATTTTAAGAATAAAAACCCTCTGATATTAAATTGTTTTAATTTTATTACAGATTTATAAACTGTCAGTTTGCATTGTTAATATTTTGTAAATGTTGTCTGCATAATCTGACCAGTCACCTCTCTAATGCAAGAAATCTCCAGAGAATCTTAAAATCCCTGCAAAACGTAGACGTATTATTTTAAAGCATGAATATGCTTCCACTACTACATATTTGGATTTGACAAATTATGCATGCATGTTAAGGCCCACTGTCATTTATGTACAAATTTCCCCACTTGGAAACGATTGCCTAGGAAGAAGTACCGCAGATGATCTGGGGGTTATGGTGGATTACAAACTAAATATGAGTCAATAGTGTAACACTGTTGCAAAAAATGCGAACATCATTCTGGGATGTATTAGCAGGGATGTTGTAAGCAAGACAGTCCAGAGGAGAGCAACGTAAATGATTGAAGGTCTAGAAAACATGACCTGTAAGGGAAGATTGAAAAGCTGAGTTTGTTTAGACTGGAGAAGAGAAGACCGAGAGGGGACATAACAGTCCTCAAGTACATAAAATGTTGTTACAAAGAGGAGAGTGATAAATTGTTCTCCTTAGCCACTGAGGACAGGACAAGAAGTAATAGGCTTAAATTGCAGCGATGGAGATTTAGATTAGACATTAGGAAAATCTTCCTACTGTAAGGGTAGTTAAGCACTGGAATAAATTACCGAGAGAGATTGTCTAACCTATTCTTTAAAACCTCCAATGACAGAGATTCCACAAACACCTGTCAGGGATGGTCTAGCTAATATTTAGTACTGCCTTAGCACAAGGGACTAAACTAGATGACTTGTCAAGCTCCCTTCCAATCCTACAGTTCTATGATGCTGTAAGTTTTCTCTACTTATCTTTTCTTCATTTAAAAATAAATTTTGAAATGTTAAGGTTTCAGACACAGTTTTTATTTCATTGTAAATTCAGTTGTGCATTTTCTGGATTTTTGTTTAGCTGCAGTTTTACACTTACAAGTAACTGTAAAATGGCGTTGTGAGGTTCCATGTTTCCATATCTCAGATACGCTCAGTTTACAAGTAAAGATTTTTTTCTCATGGCCCATTCTGCAAACTCAACCTGAAAAGTAAAAGAGGCCTTTTTTCCTTCTTGAGCAATATCACCGGGTATAAAAGGCCAAATTATAGTCTCGATACATCTGTGCTATTCTCTTCATTTTTGATGAGTTTTCAGAAGTTTGATTGATTTAGGCCCTGATCCTGCAAACACTTATGCACATGCTTATTTTTACTACTGCAAGTAGTCCCATCAAACTCAAGTGGTAGTAAGGTTAAGCATGTATATATATGTTTGCAGAATCAGGGCCTCAAAATTTAGTAGGTTTTTTTTAAACGGTATTGATCATACATAATAAGGCATAAAGGCTAGGTTGACCTAAGATACGCAACTTCAGCTATGCGAATAGCGTAGCTGAAGTTGGTGGATCTTAGCTCGATTTACCTGGACGTAAGGATGGCGGCGAGTCGACCGCTGCCGCTCCCCCGTCAACTCCGCTTCCGCCTCTCGCACGTGATGGAGTTCCGGAGTCAACGGCAGAGCAATCGGGGATCGATTTTATTGCGTCTACACTAGACGTGATAAATCGATCCTCAATAGATCGATCACTACCCGCCGATCCGGCAGGTAGTGTAGACATACCCAAAGCTTAGCTGTGTTGGCTCTGCAGTGCTAACAAAGAACAAGGAGTAACATTTTTTTCTGTGGTATAAACAAATACAACTCTGAATACACACAGGGAGCAGATGTCTTCAGTAAAGAGGTGCCTTTTTACATAGTAACTTCACTGTAGAGCTAATTAACTGTAAAGATGGCTTAAATAGAATTGCTTTGAATGAAGCTGCAAAATGATGTGTGTAAATAAAAGTAAAAATACTGATGAAATACAGGGAGGTTATCATTCAAATAAGTTCTGAATTTGTAAATGAAATTAAAAAATCAAATTCAAATCTGCTGGCATTAATGAATGTATTAATAATGTAAAATAGGTTGTTTTCATACAGATTCTCAGGACCAGTATAAAACTTAAAATTGAAAGGGACACACAATAATATGCTAATCTTACCTGACAGCAATACATACATTTAGTAATAGCTTTATACCTAGTCTGGAGAATTCTGTAGAACACTGAAGTATTGTGCACTAAGGATTATGGTTTAGACATTCTGCACACAATTTTCTTTCCTTTTCTAAATGTTTTTTATTGTTGAAATCTAAAATTCCTCTGGCAATTCAGGCTGTTGCTGGATACTGGTTAAAGCTATTTAAAGACTGAAAAACTCTCTAGCTAAATCCTCTGGCTTTATTTCAGCTTATCAAGTTTCTTTTTTCAGTTATTGCTATCCCGTTAAAACAGCTTAACCATAGTAGACATTATATTTAAAAACAGTTGCTCTTTACAGGCATGTTGAATTTGTGCAGTAGTTCAGACATGTAGTCGGTATAGATATTTTGTCATTTTTTATGATATGTATCCTTTGAAATGCTGCAATTATTCCACTTCTACAGTCTTTCCCTAGAATATGAAAAAAATATACTTTTCAGTGATCGTGGATTAAATGGGGGTCAGAAGGATTGGGAATAATAATAATTGTTGGAGAAAAACAATCATCTGAGTGCATCTTCAGGTCATTGTTTAGCCTGAAATACTTAATGAAAGCGAAGCTTCAAAAGTTGTGAAAACATTTTACCATCATCTCACCTGAAGACTGTGTACTATGTTCTTTATGAAAGTATCATATCTTTCACTTGTCTCTGCACTGAAATTCATTGTTAAAGCACCCTAGGTTGGGGAGTGGATGAGAGGAGAAGTGGAAAGAAGGACATGTAAATACCAACTTTTTACAAATATGCCCTTGGAAATGCATGCCCAACTCCTGTTGAATCAGTTGGCTTGTCTGCATGTATCGGAGGGCAGTGTTTTGCTTATTGCATTTAAGGTTATTAATTAGAGGAAGTTGCAAAGGCCCAAATGCATCAGAAGCATCCCATTTTTGGTGTGAGGAAACAGGGACCCAGCCCTAACTTGGGCCCTGGACAAAAATCCCTTTATACATGCTTTGGACTTTAGACCCAGATTTTGAACTTTGTTTATTAGAAGCAGTTTTAAAGCCAGTCTGATGCTATAAATCATCCCAATAAAATAGCAGGAAGTAATGTAACTGTCACCTTAGCTAGTTCTCTACTTTTTTAAAATCAACTAGGAATCCAAGGCTGGACTCTTCCATTTGGCAACCAGAATAAGGTTGATTGAACCAGCAGTCAGTGAGAACGCTCTGTGTGTGTATGTTTGACTGTCTATCACTGTTATATATGTTTGCTCTCCATACAAATATTTGACCTCCATTTTGCTACTCAGCTTAAAGTCAGTTACAGTTTTCATGAAATAAGTGCACCCTGAACAAGCAGGAAACCTTTAGGAGGAGGTTATTCTAAGGAAATTTAAGTTTTCCTCCCATCTTCTGAAAAACATTGATTGAGATTTGTTTTTTTTCATGTATGGCGCTGCCTTGAGTGTAGACTAACAAGTCAGCACTTATGAAAACTTCTTTTGTGTGTCTCTCAGCAAACCTAGTACTGTTTGTTTAGAGATTCTGTGTGGGACTGTGGTAAAGTTGACTTGCAGTGAGCAAGTATCAGCATCACATTTTCTGACATTAATAGTCCCATTGATACAAGTTCTTGGATAATTATTCAAAAGAACTCGTAAGAACTAGTCACCTCATGGCTTGATTTTTCACAGGTGCTGAGAACCTTGAATGCAAGCTGAATGTGTTCATCATCTCCAAAAATTAAGCTTTTTATGTTTTTGGGTGGTTTTTTTTGCTATCTAAAAACGTATTTCCCATATACAAATGCTAATATGATTTTATTATTTTTATTAATATCATTTATTTGTACAGCAGTAGCTCCTAGGAACCCCCATTATGCTAGTCACAGTACAAACATAGAACAAAAAGATGGTCTCTACTCCAAAGGGCTTACAATCAAAGTATAAACAAGAGACAACAGGTGTGGGGGGGGGGGTTACTGTATTGGTTAGGATTGGTTATCTAACATCTTATCCCATTTTCATCCATAGGAACATAAAAACTTTCATACTGGATCAGACCTATCCTCCAATGAAGTTATCTAGTTCTTGTGAATCCAGGGTGGGTTGGTTGGTTGTGGTGAGGTTTTTCTTGGTGCTTTTTTTTTTTAAGGTCTGGTAAGACTTAACATAAGGTGGTACTGTGTAGAACCTAGATAGTATTAATATTATAACTAATACACATCAATTATATATTTTGTGATTTTTTTCCCCCCAGACATAAAGATGTCATTGTCAGCCAAGGTAAGTGAAAACATTTGTTTTTACATATTGGGGCAATTGGAGAGATCTCATTTTGCTAATTGAATATTATCCCAATGGAGACAACCAAATTATTATGAAATATCTTTCTGAAGCACTGATTTAGAATTTACATAAAGGTAATAGTTACTCCAACGGTTAATTCAGTTGATTGTTGCTAAAAGATGTAGGGCCCAATGCAAAGCTCTTTGAAGTCAGTGGGAGGTTTTTTGTGATTTCAGGGCCCTGGGGGAGAGGAATATTTTGTATTGCTTTTATAAAACATAGAAATATATGAAGTGGTTAATTATTTCCTAGAGAGAGAGAGAGAGAGAGTATATCTATCTATCTATATAGAGGAAATATATATAATATGCTTGCTCGTTAAAAATAAAATAGAAAATATTGGACTTGTGTAACAAAGTTTTCACGCCAGGGAGGTAGGACTTCAGGAAGTTTTAAGTTATTTTATTTCTGTCCCATAACCAGCAAAAATGTCAACTCGTGAAAAAAACAGCCAAGGTAAGAATTAAGCTATGCCAGTTGGTTGCTTTCTAATTTAACTGCTTTTATGGATCTTTTATTTGGCCTTTCACCATCAAATGGTCAGTGCATGAATGATCCTGTAAATTTGGACTGTGCAATTTAGTAAATACTTAATTTTTACCATTAAACTAAATTTTAAAAAAAGTGTTTATTTCTTGGAGATTTCTTGGGGAGTTAAAAAAATTACTATATACTTTATTCTGTCTGTTGAGAGAGGAATATGAACACATGAGGAATAAGGGGTCTAAAAGTCTTGCATTATTGCCTAATGTACTACAATATCAAGAAGTGCCAACTAAAAGATCTGTTTACTTCAGTTTTCTGTCTTGCCAATATTACAGCAGATGAATGCTGATTGGCTGAGAGTGGAGACTGAAGGCTTAAAATATTCTCCTATGGCAAAAAAAAAATCTTCTCTTGTAAAGCATATTTCTTTTGCATCAACAAATTTTGCATTCTATGACTACCTGCTGCTGCTGGCTTGTTCGGATGGAAAAAAAAATCTTTCTGAAAATGATGGAATGTGTTGAAATCTACTGACAATAAAGAAAATCCATTCTTGTGTCTCAACATCACTCTGCTTTGATAACGTAGAAACTGAAGCATGCAGCTCAAAATCAGGAGCATGTTTCCTCAGTGCATGCTATTCACAGCTGTGTAGCGAGTTTCTCTTCTTTGCTGTTGTATTAACAAATCTGCAATGTACACATTCTGTGCTGTAAGATTGTATATACTTTGGTTTCCCTTTGCACTGCCCTTAGATTTTCTATCATTCAAATGGAAAAAAACAAAATTAATTGGAAATTCTCATACTTTTTCTCATTATTATGAGATCAAATAAGCTTTAATCAAAGTGCCTTTCCTTAATTTGCTGAAAAAAATGCATTACAGAAATCTTTTTAACTGATTCCAACTTATCAAAAATCTCCTATTAAAACAATATGAACAACCTTGATACAAAGGCTTCATAAAAGAGCACCCAGGAAATGCTTCATGACAATATGAAGCACCAGTCCAGATTCAACAGTCATTGAGAATGAATGCCTCTTGTGTATACAGTGATGACGCTTTTAAAGGCAAAATATTTGCTAATGGGGTTTATTGTACAGAAGTGGTTCTAATCTATCTGTAATTTCAGTTGTGACAATGTTTTCCAAAAACTAATCAAATCTTTGGCAAACACAACTTACAGTGCAATGATACACTCTGCAAGTATCCTTACATTTTTATTTCTTTTTTCCTGGTGTCCTCCCATGTAACCTGAGACTGGACTCGCCTTCACCCATATCGTCCTGGCAAATGATATATCCCAGAGGCTCTAAATTCTGTGAAACAAGTTGGCAGATGCCATATAAGTACCTAGATAGATGGAAAATGGTTTAATTAATCTGTGTGTGGTCTGGGCTTTCACGAAATGATGAGAGCCTACCTAGATAACTTTGAGGAGTGGAGCAATATGTTGCATTGATATGGATCAGAATCAAAGGAATACCAGAGATGGATGATTCAACTGACATTGGTCTTGTCTGTAGTGGAGGGGGGGAAAGCATCTTATTAGAAAATGTGTTCACTAACATCTTTAAAATAGCAGTGTTAAACACAGTTCAGCCTTTAATGTGCCCTAGGACAACTGTAATTTTAAATGTTTTATCTGGTTGTGGTAAACCATAGGGGACCCCCCACTGAGGTTAACATGACCAGCCAGCACATTTTAAAACACAACCTAGACAAAGACAAGTTAAGTGCCAAGTTGTGTTTAACCTCACATTAGTTAACACATTTTCTAATTATGTTTTTTTCTCCAAGTGGATATAGCCACTGTGAACCAAACCTCCTAGTTACAATGTACTATGCAGAGCTGGCTTGGCTACACAGAGAGGTGTACATTCTTGTGTGCGCTAATTGTAAATGTGGACTCTATTGGTGTGCACTAAAAGCTCCATTAGTCTGGACAACTGCCCACATAAGTATCACTGTCACAATCAGCTCCTTTGGCTGTCTGACAAGAAAGGCCAAGGATTTCACAGGCAAGCAGTGTGCTATTTTCAGAGGTAGTCCCTCCACTTCAGGACTGAGACACCCTTGGCGCAATGGGGTTGGGGAAGCCTATGTTGCTTCTGTCTGTCTTGTACTTGTTTTGCTGTGCCTCTACGAGGTACAGCTCTGGTGGGGGTCTACACTTAGGGCAGTGTGTAGACTATGGATGCTGCATGCCCAGCGAGCCTGGGTGTAAATAGCAGTGTATAGATTGAGGCATGGCATTGGTGAGTAGAGTGCCATACACGCTTGAACCCTTAGGGTGTATATCCTACACAGGTTCTCTGCATGCCCAAGCAGTGCCTCTCCACTGCCAGTTTTTAGCAGTGTAGTGTCCCGCTGCAACCCACTGCCTCCCTGCTGTCAGAGCCTTTCATTGCGGTATGTAGCTACACCTGAAGTGCCTTTACTCTACACGCCACCATAAGTGTAAATATAGCCTATGTTACAGCAACCTCTGTGGTCTACCCTATGGCCTGCAGTGCTCCCTGGAATGTCCCCAGCACTCCATGCTGTCACCCCACCCCAACACACCCTTCCTGCCCCCTGTGTGCCTTCTCTGCCAGGGCTCGTGAGGGGATCCTATTGGGTTTTCAGAGCCTATGCCAGTGGAAAGGAGACAGCACAGAGGTGTGTCTCATGGCAATCCAACACCTTTAGGAACAGTAAAAATTCACTATAAAAAATCTGTGCAAATGTAAGTAGTTTCTTTCTATTATATATTGGAACCTAGCTCTTAACCTCCAAAAGAACAAAACATTATTACATTTTGTTTATGTCCCCTCCATCCCCCTTTGATTTTTAGAAACATTAGAATCTGGTGTGTCATTTTTTTCTCCAATGAATTTTGCGGAGAGTTTGAGCTTAATAGCTTTTAACTTAAGCCAAGAGTTTTAAACAGTCTGAGTAAAAATCTCTTTCCTGTCACTGACCGAGGTTCCTGAAGCTTGTGAATTCTTATGCTAGTTTTCTAGGTATCTATACAATCTCCAGGAAAAAAAAACGGGGGGAGATGAGGCTCAATATTTTAATATTAAAAAAGCAGTGGGGGAAAAACCCTCAAACATCAAACCAAATCCCCCACTAAATAAATAAAAATCAGGTGTGTCTGTTTATACTTATAAGTAAGTAAAAAACATGCAGGCACACTCACCTCTTCCCCCCAAATCCCAACACACACGCTGTACACCCCACAGGTCAGCGTGTATGTCATAAACAGATAGTTAAGGGTTAAGGTCTCTTTTACCTGTAAAGGGTTAACATGCAGTACCTGATGACCACCTGACCAGAGGACCAATCAGAGACAAGATAATTTCAAATCTCTGTGGAGGGAAGCCTTTGTCTGTGTTCTTTGTGTAAGTGTTCGTTCTCTTTTTGGATCTAAGAGAGGCCAGACATGTCTCCAAGTTCTCCTGGAGTAGTTACTCACTATTGAATAGTAGGATTAATTAGAAAGGCGGATTAGTCTTATAATTTGATTTCTACATTTGCAATTGTGTGTTTGCTAAAGGAAATTCTTTATTTCTGTTTGCTGTTACTTTGCTTTTACTGAGAAAGAAAGGAGGGGGGATTCTCTCCAGAGATTGATAAGTTTAGACCCTGTATTGTTCCATCTTGGATTACAGAGACAAGTTACTTTCTTTTTATTCTTTAATAAATTCTTTTCTATTAAGGACTTGGTTGGTCTTTCCTTGGATGGATTCTCAGGGAAAGAGGAGGAGGGAGGTATCCCTCTGTAGTTAGATCCCGGTGTCTCTCCTAGGAAAAGGGAGGGGGGAGGAAGCAGGGGGGAATGGTTTATTCCTCCTGGGTGTAAGAACTCCATGGATTTGGGGCTCTTGGGATCCCCTAGGATTTTGGGGAAGGACTGTGTCCCAATCCACGTACCTGATTGGGTGGTGGCAGCTTTTACTAGATCTAAACTAGGATTTTAGTTTAGAGATAAATTTCATGCAGGTCCCCACATTGGAACCCAACAGCTCTAAGTGGGGGTGAGACCTATGACAGTGTAATAATCCTGCAATGTGCTGAGCACTCTGGCCCTGGTCCAGCTAAGCATATAGGTTTCTGTCTCACTTTAGCACACTTGGAGTACTCCCAGGCTTAAAGAAGGCACAAACTGTAATTTGGACCGAGATGAATTAATAAACCTTAGCGGCCTTAAAGGGAGGAAGCAGTGCCAATTAAGAGCCCAATCCCCCTACCATTAAAGTCAATGAGTTTTTCCATTGGCCTTTATTGGGGTTTGGAGCAGGTCCTAAGAAAAGAAGTCAAATACACACTGAGATACTGGTGACGCTTTCATGGGAGAGCTGGATGAAAGAGGACAACCTGGTGCTGTTTTGCACATCCTGGAATTATTATAGTATATGTTTTTTACTCAATCTTTTATGATGGTCCATTTGAATCCTGTCATTATTGTGAAGTAAATTATTAGTGGTTCAGGATTCCATACCTGATTGTAGCAGAAAGTCACAAGGTAAGCTTCTTACACTTTTACATCTTAGCACTACATTTGTCTAGCATCCAGAGTTCTATTATCTTGTGAAAACATTCTTTTCCATTGACGTTATCTCCTAATTATAAAGGTGCAAGGTTTGAGGTAATGACTGCTACAAGAAAGGAGAATTAATCTAAATGAGTCCCTGAAGGAACAGCACCTTTGACTGCAGCATGAGATTCCTAGCATGGAAAATATGTTTCTTCCCCTTTAAAAAATGGTTAAATGTTGAAAAAAAAAGCTCAGCAAATATACATTTTGAAAAAACGTTTTACTCTTAGAATCTGTAGAATAAGTAAACTTGTCCTGAGGGGCCTAAACTGAGAGACTAATTCTGTTTCTACCTCCAGACCCTCCAGAGTGTAAGCTCTGATCTCCTTCCCTATCCAGTTCATAGGTTTATCTTGCTATGCCACCCTATCCAAAAAAAAAAAAAAAATCTGATGTTTTCTAGAGCCTCTCACCACCCCATGAATGACAGAAACAGAGCCCCTCAAGTGGACAGAGATCTTCATGGTCTCTGCAAAACTTACCTTTCTCACTGCATTGCTCTCTCCTCTGTGCTGCACTGATGTTTCAGAGTTTTCTGCACTAACTTTAGTGTCTGAATGGTCATAGTGTGTAGCACCATGCAAAGCACAGTATAACAGTTTAATTTTAACATGAGCAAGGCATAAATAATTGTATCAGGGTTCTGCATTCCTGCTGGAGCAGATGGGAAAAATAAAGCACTCTTGGCCATAGCTGCTGCATGGGCATTCTGTTGAGTAGCCCTGGGTATAATATCTTAGCTAAGGTGTTCACCTGTTACAGATGGTGGCCATGCTCCCTCTATTATCACTAACCCCACCAACATTACCTCTGCCTTCTCTGAGTTGAGTTGAAGCCAGTTAGCCCTCATCCAAGTCCTGAACTTTCCTAGACCCCAGCTGGGCCAGACATGATAAAGAAAAGGATGATTCAGCAATGATGATAGCATTTAGTTAATATTAGACCTTTAAATATTATTTTTGCCTGCTCCAAGAATTTTTTTCTCCTTTTGCTTCATTAATCCTTGTAAACCAAATGCATAGAACAAATTCCAGTGCTGGAAGGCATATGGCCTATTCCGTGAAATCCAACAAAAGCATGTGTGAATTATGCAGGTGCTTACCACAGCATTATTAGGCCCTTAGCTAAAGTTGTTCTATTAAGTTCTTTACCAGCAGGTGTTTATAATCACCTAGCAAAAACCTGCATTTTCTTATTTCAGCAGAGACGTGATTTCAAGTACTAACCATAAAGTATTCAAATTTATACACCCAGAAGGATGGAGCATGGTGCCAAAGACTCTGTATATCTTAAAGAAGATAAAAATAACTTTTTTTCATTGGGATGCCAGGGTTCTTTTTTATGACTATAAAGTCTAAAGTGATAGCAGCTCTGTGCATGACTCACTTATTCACTTTATAAAAAGTACAATCCCTAAAGACATTTTTGTATGGCAATAAATTAAATACCATATGTGAAAGAATTAATGAAAAACACACAGTACATTCCTAATTTTGTTATTTTTAGTAATTTTCAGTGCTTCGTTAATTCCTAATACTTTTCTTTCCTCTTTGTCTTTACCAGCATTTTACTATTGTATAGACTCTGGACTCAGTCTTGGAGCTCATAAGGGCAAAACTCGATGTTAGCGTGACTCATGCCTAAGGGAGGACTACAGAATTGGCCTCTTCAGGCCCAATTCACCATTTCACCATCAGATACATAGAATCATAGAAATGTAGGGCTGATTTTGTCTCTGCTCGTGTTTCTGCTATTCTTTTGTACTCATCCTTAACAATTTGTCTGTGTTTCCACTTTATTTTTTGTAGGATTTCTTTTTGATTTCCAGGTCATTAAAGCGCTGTTGTTGCAGTTGTATTGGCCAATTACTATTCCTCTTATCTTTCCTTGGGATAATTTGCTTTTGTACCTTAAATACTGTATCTTTGAGAAACTGCCACCTCTCCTGAAATTTTTTCTCATGGGACTTTACCTGCCGGTTCTCTCAGTTTCTTAAAGTTTGCTTTGTGCTTTTTTGAAGTCCATTGTCCTTATTTTGCTGTTCTCTCTCCTTTTTTATAGAAACTTGAAGTCTATTATTTCATTATCAATTTTACCTATGTTGCCTTCCATCTTCAGATTTGCAGCTAATTTCCTCTGTTAGTCAGAATTAAGTCTAAAATAACTGCCGCCCTGGTTTTTCCTCCATCTTCTGAAATAAGAGGTTGTCCCCAACACATTCCAAGAACATAGTGGACATTTTATGTTTTTCCATTTTACTTTTCCAACAGATATCTGGGTAGTTAGTCTCCCCATTACTACCAGGTCTTGTGTTTGAGGTATTGAGGTTATTTGTTTTAGAAATGCTTTGTTCACCTCCTCCCTCTGGTTTGGTGGTCTGCAGGTGATGGACACCTACCATAATGTTGCCCCAGTTTTCCTCCTTTTATCTTCAGCCAGAGCTTTCAACGAGTCTGCTTTCACCTCCTTCTGGACCTCAGAACAAGTGTATACATTCTTAACATATAATACCACATCTCCTCCCTGCCTGTTCTTCCTGAACAGATTATCCCTCTCTTTACAGATATTCCATTCATGAGATTTATCTCACCAAGTCTTTGTGGTGCCAGTTAAGTCATAATTTGCTTGTGTACTAAGATTTCCAGCTTTTTCTTTTCATTTCCGATACGCCTTGCATTTGTATATACACATCTAAGATGCTGAGCAGATTGTATTCCCTCTTGTTGGTTCTATACCCTATGATAATTTTCCATCCTGACCCCCCTTACAACTTCCAGCCCTTTGTCAAAATCATCTTTTTTTTATACTTGCTTGTGGGATTTTGTCACCTGCCCCCTTAGGTTATGTCTGCACTTCAATTAAAAACCCATAGTTGGCCTGTGCCAGCAGGCTCGGGCTAAGATGCTGTTTAATTGTGATGTAGACATTTGGGCTGGGACTGGAGCCCTGGTTCTACGACCCATAAGGTGGGAGAGTACCAGAGCTCAGGCTGCAGCCTGAGCCCAAATGTCCACACATCAATTAAGCAGTCCATAAACCAAGTCCTTTGAGCCCGAGTCAGCTAGCATAGGCCAGCAATGGTTGTCTAACTGCAGTGTAGACATATCTATAAAGTCTAGTTTAAAGCCCACCTCACTACGTTGGTGAGTTTAAAGCCCTCACTAGGTCCTTCTTCCTCAGGTAGATCCAATGTTGAAGTCACTTGTGTATCTGAGGGTGCAGTTGGACCCTTTCTGTTTGTATGTTTTATTTTTTGCTAACTTTCTGTTCTCTTAAATGTCACCCCCACACAGAGATACTAAGGGAATCAATGATTTTTGCCATTGGCTCCAGTAGAACCAGAATTTCATCTGTTAAGCAGGTAGATAGCACTGGATGTACTGAGCTTATGAAACATATACATTCAATATTCATTCCTCTGGCCCTTGATTTTAGCTATACAACAATAGAATTTATTCCAGAGCAACTGCTGATTGCTTTCTGCTATTTCACAGCGGTATGTAATGGAATTGTTACTTGTCTATCAGTAGCCCCCTCTGCCAGCTGATTCATGTGTGAAGAAACAAAGTTTTATACTTACATTTAACATTATTACATTTACATTACAGTAAAATTATTAACCCTTAAATATCCTTTAAGTGCTCTTTAAAGAGTGAAGTCATTACACATCAATTTATTTGTTTTAAGATAGATTTGGACTGCCTGGGTGGCACTTTGACAACATTTTAAAATAATAAATTTATACTTTTACTGTCAAATTCTTCCACAGTGGAAAAACTGCAGCCACTTTTTTTTTTTATGACCATAGTGGCTGAAGGTGCTGTGATGCAGGAAGCATATCTAACTGGAAACTAGCTTCAAGATCTTTGCTCCCCAGGATAGTGTATGTATTCCATTCTTGGATGTAGAGCTGAAGGGAGGGAAAGCTGTTGGGAAAGAGGCTAGCATTAAGGAAAGAATCATTTCACGTAATGAAAATGCTGGAATCTCTCTTCCCCCTGGCCAAAACCCCTGCCTGGAGGTGGTCGAAGACAACTGCATATGAGGACAAAGTAATAGGTTGCTGAATCAAATTAACTGTAGATTTCTGCAGTGCATAGCTGAGCTGTTTTTAATTTTACAGTTGTTCTTTTAGTTTGTAAATGTCAGGATTAGCTTAAAAACACACAAAGCACAGTATATATGATGTAAACAAGTGGGGTTGAGCCAGGTGTCCTATGGCTTTTTCTGTCTTAACATTTTAGAGTTCACTGAGTAGACAATATACAGCAGTTCAGATGACAGATGGAAAGGATTAATTTGTAAGGGAAAGGGATTTTAATGATTGTCTAGATGGTGTTCATCCAGGGGCGGCTCCAGGCCCCAGCACGCCAAGCGTGTGCTTGGGGCGGCATGCCGCGGGGGGCGCTCTGCCGGTCGCCGGGAGGGTGGCAGGCGGCTCCGGTGGACCTCCCGCAGACGTGCCTGCGGAGGGTCCGCTGGTCCCACGGCTTCGGTGGAGCATCCGCAAGCACGCCTGTGGGAGGTCCACCGGAGCCGCGGGACCGGCGACCAGCAGAGCGCCCCGCAGACCAGCAGAGCGCCGTGCTTGGGGTGGCAAAATGGCTAGAGCTGCCCTTGTGTTTATCACCATGGTATCTGAGCACCTGCTTGGTAGTGATTACGTTTATCTACTCCAATGATATTACAGAGTTGAATAATTTTGATGCTTTCTCAATACGTCGAGCAGATTTTCCCCTTCCTAGAATTGTAGCAGTTAGTGATGACAAAGACTGGTGAGGCCTTCCAGTCTGTCTCCTTAGCAATGAACGATTGTTCTCTACAGTACATTTTCAAATATTTTGCCAGTCTTGTTTTAAAAGTACAAAGTGATGTGGGTTTCCCCCTTGCCCTTGGGAGGCTATTGTACATGCTGAGACATCTCATTATCAGGCAGGTTTGCCTGGTGGAGGTGGGAGGAGGGGATTTTCCCTTTCTTGTTTCCATCCCTCTGCAGTTTATATCATTCAAATATTTGTAGGCAGCTTTCATCTTCTCTTGAGACCCCTACCCATTAATCTTCTGTTAGCTCATCTATAAATATAAATTTCTTTAATCTTTTCCTCCTGTGTTACTCCTTTGAGTCTCTTATCATTTTGGTTAGTCTCCTCTGCAATCTATCCTGTTTGTCAGTAGTCTGGGACTGTGATTCTCAGAAATGAATGCAGTGTTTCAGGTCTCTTTGCAGCTGGGCTATTACCCCTTGCCCACGGCATGCTGACTTGGCGTGTGCAGCCCCAAGCTGAATTCAGCATTTGTTTTTTGGCTGCCATATCACTTTGCAAATTCATGTCTAGCTTGCTGTCCAGTATCACCCATAGGGCTCTTTCACCATTGTCGCATCCCAGATTTCTTCTTTCCATTGAAAACCTGCATTTGGACTATTTTCTCACAGATTAATTAGCTGGCATTTTTCCCAGATCAATCTCATTTTTTTACTCTCTGTATATATTGCTCCTTTATAGAGCCCAATCAAATCCCGCTGCAGTGAATGGAAAAAACTCCCTTGCACCAGACCCTAGGTCCCCTATATTTTACTTTGCTACTATCTTCAGTTCCCTCCCAATTCTCTGTCCTGGACCCTTAAAATTCCACGTCTTGCAGGTGATTTCTTGCCCTGCAGGGTGAATTCCACTGATTAACTTTGCGTTCCTATAGAAGAGGCACACATCGCCTCCTTGCAGTCAGATGGGAGTTTAATACTCCATGTCTATAGTGTCAGCACATTTCATTAACGTATTCATGCTCCCTCTTCCAGATAATTACAGAGATGCAGTTTTTCCTATCTCATATCTAGAGGAAAGAACTATCCCTCATTCCGTTTGCTTCTCTAGCTTTCATCCAATCTTCCTATACCTCTTTGGGTATGTGTACACTGGAATAAAAGATCTGTGGCACAGCTGCAGCTGGCCCAGCTCAGCTGACTCGGACTCAGGGGGGTTAGGCTGCGGGACTAAAAATCGCAGTGTAAATATTTGGGCTTGAGTCTGGGCTCTGGGACCATCCCTCCTCGCAGAGTTACAAAGCTCGGGTTCCTCCTATTCCATCTCCTGATGCTGGTGTAGTGAGGGGAAAGGCATATGGCCAGCATGCCCTAGCACTCCTCTGCTGCTTTTCCATACATTAGAGGAACTAATCTAACACAGTGTTATCTTTGAAGGCATTCTCTCCCTCCACCCCTAAATTTGCATTCTGTAAACTTGAGCTTTAGTTGAAGATGTATTGTCTAGTATGTTGGCTGATGAAATTACATGAAATTCCTGATGATATTGCTCAGTATTTGGAACATACTGTGACATTGGGCTCTTTGCTGAAGGCATCTATGCTGAAGGTAGCTTTTGCAACTTGGCATCTTTAACTTTTCTGTCATGTAGAAACTGAAATCAAAGATTCAACTTTGTGCCAATTCCATGTTTTTAGGACCTACCTTTTACCTTATACTTTAGTCTTCAGTGGGATACCTTTTTTTATCCTGTGTGATACAGCAGGGTCAGGCAGCAGTAAGAGAGTGGTCGAGGGGAGATATATAAGCCCTAGGCTAATGAAGGCATGGTTTGCTGTAGACTAGGGAAGGTTATTACAGGTTAATTGTAGCACCTGTAGCCAATTAAGGCCCTGTCAGGAATCTAATTTAAAAAAAACCCCTGCTTCAGGTGGACAGTGTGGAGCAAGGATTGGAGTTTGGAGGTGTGTTGCTGAGAATTGAAAGACCAGAGAACCGGAGGAAGGGAGAGTCCCTCCCCCAGCATCAAGGACCAAGGGTAACCCTACCCAAAGGGGAAGAGGGTAAGAAACCCATAGGGGTTGAGAGGGGCTGGGGCTCAGAGTGAGGAGCAAACCCAGACCCCTTCCCCACTTCCCTTCTCTACCACCTTTCCAGGCCACTAGCAGGGCCCTTGGTGCCCCAAGAGCAGGGGCAAGGGGTGGCGTCCTCCCCCCCACACACACACACCAAGAAAAGCATGACACCCACCATACCAACATCGGCCATTTTGTTACACCTATTATAATTGATCCTTCTCATCAGAGTGTTGTATTAAGGTGTAAAGTACTGATGCTTGTGGAGCAGCTTGTCTTTCCTACTTTACTCTAGCTCATTTCCAGCATTCTCATTTGTAATGCTCTTTACAATAGGATTGCACATGTAACTCCTTTTAACAATAACAACAATGATGCAAATAAGAGATAATAATCCATACAATGTAGGAACTGCATCTGCAACTGAATTATTGTGTATACAGCTGAAAATGTTTGCCTTAATTCCAGTATATATATATATATTTTTTTTTCTTTTTGACTTCTCTAGTCCCTGATCATACCAATTCTAGCTCATTGTTTTTCTTTTCCTTTTTTTCCCCTATATTTGGGGGGACGTTTCAAAGTCCTGCACAAGGATTTAGTAGCTGTCAAGATAAGTCTCTGCCACTTTAAAAAGTGTGTTTCTGCATAGAATGGTGAGTCAGAACATCCCTCAACTAGGTTGTAATACAGAATTGTCAGTTCTGTATCTACTGCCTTCCTGGGTGATAGGGAAATTATGTTTTTCTATTCAAAGTTCTTTAAAGTTTCTCCTCTTGTCTCTTCCTGATCACCTACTTTTCTGCTTTGCATTACCCTAGGAAATAGCTAGCTCTTCCTAGAGACTACTGGAAGAGGTGGTAAGAGATGGAAAGAGAAGAAATGTTTGAGATAAATTTGAAATATCTCTTTGTACCCAGAAATTTGTTAAAACTTTGGGAGGAAACCAATAAATTTCAGTTTGTTCTTCAACATGCCAATTAAGCCATATAAATTAAAAGGGAGTTAAACTTCTGGTTTTCATAGCTTGTATTTACAGGAATTTGGCCCTGGGCAAATACATTCTGTTTGAAAATGTTTTTGTTGATATGCTGCCATCTGTACTGTTTCAAAAGATTTCGCATTAATACTGTCATTGCCCTCAGGGTTATACCTAATGAAATTTTATGGTCTCAGACAGAAGGAGGAAGCAAAGAAAACCCTGTGGTATCTTTTTTTCAAGGAGAGGCTTGGTCAAGTGATATTTGATTAATACATCTTGATTAAATACATCCTTAGAATAATCTGGAATATGCACAAAATACCAGCAAAGGCCAAAAATGCAGTGTCTTTCAGATAGGAAATGAAGAGAGCTACTCTGTATCTGAGGATGCTGTAGATAACCTCCCTTCCCCAAAGCCTCACATTATTGCACTCCTCCTTTCTTGCTTCGGTAGCAAACAGTTGGGGAGTGAGCGGTGCCTGGAGTCATTTTGTACTTTCAGGACTAGCTAGCTAATCCATAAGCACCAAGAAAATTCAGTCTTTAAACAGGAATTTAAGTTCTCACTGTGAGTGCTTGTTTTTAAATGCCTGGAGACAATACTGTATTTGTATGTTAAATTATGGAAGCATGAATACAAGATTTTCATAAAAGGTTCATTTTTATTACCTTAACATCAGTGGATAGCCAATATGGTTTTGTCTTTGTAGAGTGTACATGATAACAAGTATGTTGAAAAAAATCAGTTAAACATATGACTTGTTTAGAATAATTATCTAAACAGTTTCAGACCAGTTGTAGCCTGTGTCAACACAAAAATATAACTAAGTAATACATATCTCTGGTAAAATAAGTGCAGTTCTAGTCTGGCTACTTGGAAATAATTCTCAACTTTAAGCCACACTGTCTACTGCTGCAAATGGGCAAAATTCCAGTGAGGTAAGTGGAGCTGCAGCCATTTACACAAGCAGAGAATTTGGACAACTATTTTTATATTCATTCTGGCATTGTTTTGATACCTGCTTTATTACAATGAAACTAAGTCGAGCCACTTTGTATTCTTGAGAAGGCAAAACTTGTATGCATGGGTTAATTTCATTTGGACCCAGTAACTACTATTCATTACTTATAGGAATAATTGGTGCAATACTGCAAAATTATAATTTTCAGTGACCTGTGCTCTTTGGTCACTTTTATGCTATCTTTCAGTTGTGTTAAGAATATTATGAAAATCTTGCTTCATTTGATTCCAGTGCTGGGAAGTTCTACTTTTAGGACTAAAGGCTGCTTGAAATTCAAGTTAAATGAATTCTTGACGTTTCAGATGGCTGACTTGAGTACATTAAAAGTGGCAAATGCATCATGAAGTCACGTTCTTTGAAATCAGAGGACTTAATAAATTTGGTTTACTGGAATCTACTTTGACTGCTAGTTAGACAACAAGAAAACAAAGTACTATAAATCAACAATAAAAGTTGTTGCCAAATAATAAAGCTAACTGCTTTAAATTAAATATGTCACACAAGCAGTCGAACTGCAGCTTTAACAACTCAAGTGCAACTAGCTCGTGATTCAGATATTCAGGTACACTGATTCATCTGTCAGATTAGTCAAAGGATTTTGGTTTAGAATGAACAGAATACTTAAATTCAAGTACTCACCTCATCAAATGACTGAACAATCACCTCATAAAACAGGTGTGTCAAATTTGTTAGTCATTTACATAGAGTAGGATCTTGAGGTACTGTCACTCTGTTTGAAAGATCTCTTTGGGTTTCTTAGCTGGTTATTAGATTTCTTTGTACACTGGTAAATGCAAAGACAGTAAAAAGTGTATTATCTGGCACTTTACCAGCCAGAAAGCTCTATAAACCGCCATTTCTGATCTTCATTGAAAGTCCCGTTGGCGCGGGGCTGGCAGGCTCCCTACCTGGTTCCGCATGGCTCCCCAGAAACAGCAACATGTCCCTGCTGCTCCTGTGTGGAGGAATAGCCATGAGGGGTCCAGAGTGAGGGAGGAGGTGTGGGGCCTGGGCTCTGGGAGGAAGTTTGGGTATGGAAGGGGACTTGGGGCAGGGAGGTGCAGGGTGCCGGATCCAGGTGGTGCTCACCTTAGGCAGCTCCCTGCAAGCTGTGATATGTCCCTGCAGGTGCCGCCCCTGGCCAATGGGAACTGCGGAGCTAGCGCTCGGGGTGGGGTGGGGCGAGGCAGGGGCAGGGGCAGCATGCAGAGCCACCTAGCTGTGCTTCCGCCTAGGAGCAGCAAGGACATGTCACCACTTGCAGGGAGCTGCCCAAGGTGAGTACCACCCAGATCCGGCACTCCGCATCCTCTCCTGCACCCTTGCCCCGAGCCCCCCCCCGCCACATCCAAACTCCCTCCCAGAGCCCGTGCCCCAACCCCCCAGCCTTGCACCCCCTCCCACAACTAAACTCCCTCCCTCTTAGTTATCCAGAATGTTTTACTTATCAGCACACCCCATTTTCCCAACATGTTGGATAACAAAGCTTTTACTGCATTAAATTATGGTAAATGTAAATTTTGTCAGCCTGGATGTGTTGTTATTTCTGTTACGGTACTATGGTATTATTTATATAGTATCATAAGTATGCATGGTGCTTTATTGACAAATACAATGAGAAGAGCTTTCTGTAGCGAGCTTGCAATCTAAATTAATGCAGTTATTTAGTATGTTTTAAGATTTGATTGCTCTGTGATTTGTTAGAGATCATCATGCCATAGAAGCTGGCATAGTGGTTCAGCTTGGTTATTAAGCTCATAATTTTTCTTTTGTCTCAGTGACTGAGTTGGTCTTCCTTCAAGTCTAGTTAGGCTTGTCACAGTATGTCCAGATCTAGTAATTACTAGTGTTTTCAGGGCCCCAGTTTTATTCCACAGAATTTCAATCAATCCTAATAATCCTTTGAATTCAGTAGGAGCTTCCTCAGGTATTCTAAGGTATTCACTAGATTGCCAGTTCTCAGACTTAGTTGTTTGGTTCTAGGAGGAAACCTTGACTAACTACATTTTATTTCTAACATTATCCATGCTCATTCTGTCTCATTCATAACTGGAAATAGATTTGTTATCTTGTTTCCAATCTTTGTTCTCTGACAGTAGTTTTATTATTTTATGTGTGTGTGTAGAGTTTACTAACCGTTGGACATCTTTCTTTGACTGGGGACATGGCATCATTTCAATGGCTGAAATCTTTCTTTGGAAATAATGTCCCCAACAAAAGTCAGTTCTGTAACCCCTAAAGCAAATTTCTCTCTATTTAGTTTGAGGTTTGCAGCTCTAGTTGCATCCAGGACTTCCCAAAGTCTATGATCGTGCTCCTCTTTTGTTGAGCCCTAGATGATGATGATGATATCTATTGAGGTGTCAACATCATGAATATGTTTTTAGATCATATGTATGGTTTTGTGGTACACTTCTGGGGCTGAAGCTATGCCGAAGGGTAACCATAAGAATCTATAGCTTCCAAATGGGGTAATAAATGTGCATAGTTTTGAACTTTCTTCGATTCATTTTAGCTGTCAAAACCCTGAGGATGCATTTGATTTACTGAACCGTAATCTCTTTTCTGCTTGGTAGTTTGAAATGTTCTCTTTTTATAGCCTTGTTGAGGTCTCTGAGATCTAAGCATATGCGTAGCTGGCTGTTACTTTTCTCTTCGATGACAAGGGAGCTCACCCATTCTGGTGGCTCCTCAATTTTTTGTATTACTTACATTGCTTCCATCCTTGCAAGCTCAGCCTTGAGTTTATCACAGAGTGCAAATGGAACCTTTCTACATGGATGGATAACTAGAGGGACCTGCTTGTTTATCCGGATTATATGTTCACCCTGCAAGCAAAACCAACCATTGAAACAGGCCATGATATTCCCAAAAGAGTGCCTCATAGCCAGGTTCAGTATTATCTTGTAGTGAGAGCATCTGTTTAACCAGACTTGAGTTTCTCACATGCAGCCAGGCCTAAAATTGGTGTCACCTTCTTTGGCACCACAATGAAAGGGAACCTGTACCTGTTTTTATGGTTGATGCTAGCAATGTACCTCTCTTTCACTGGTATATTTTTTCCAGAATAACCAGTTACTTATATTTTTGTTGGTTCCAGTTTTGATCTTATATTCAGCCTCTGATAATCTTCTTCAGACAGAATATTAACCTGAGCTCCTGTCATAGGCAGTATCTTCTGTCATAGGCAGTATCCAACCCCTCTCATCAGGCTTGGTAGATTCTAGTACATCTGTGAAAAACTCCTCAAGATTGTCTTTAACTAAATACACTTGACTTTTTTGCATTTAGGATCTGCAGTATTTTGCAGAATGATTATTCTTCGCACATTTATGACAGTTTCCCAAAGGCAACACATTGTTTGGGACCATGTTGTGATCCACACCTTCCACATAACCATCTATATCCAGTCTTCTCCCTAGCAGTGGTTTTCATACCAATTCTGGCTATATTCTTTAGTACTTAGTACATGGATAACCCCGTCTCAGCTCTTTGGCTTGTGCTTCTGCTGCCCTGCATATTTGGAGAGCCGTTTCTAAAGTTAAATCTCCTTCAAGGAGCAGTCTCTCCCTTAACACATTGTCTTTAATGCCACAAATGATTCTGTCTCTGACCAGAGACTCTGGCAACTCAGCAAAGTCACAAGCATGAGCGTCGCATAGGCTGGGGAAGACTATGTCTCCCCAAACAGCCCAGCATGGCCCTGTCCACGCTCCTCCCCAGAGTCCCCTCCTGCTTGCCCTTCTCCCTTGGCCCCAGCCCAGGCAGGCTGCTCCTCATCAGGGGAAGCAGGGACTTGGGGCGGCTGGGGCCACCCAATGCGGGGGAGGGAGGCTGGAGGCGCTTGGGCTGCCCATCCTGGGCTTGGGAGAGGGGAGGAGGCTGGGGGGGTCCGCGTGCTGCCCACCCTGTGTTCAGGGACTGAGGCTGAGCAGTGTTCAGGGGCTGAGAGGCTGGTGGCCACATGGAAGGGGGGAACTCCAGCAAGGGAAGCATGTGCTCGGGCTGTGGGGGGCGGGGCCTGCTGGGGGCTAGCCTCCCCCAACCAATGGTTCACCCGCTGCCCATGGTCACAGATTTTACTGAATTTCCATAATTCTGTGACCTATTGCTCTATGGTGTCATCAGTTTTTTGCATGCATGTAAGAAAATCGTGTCTCTAAAATGTTTCATTCTTTTTTGGCATGTAATGCTTCTCAAATTTAGTCAGTAAAAAAACTATAAATACAGTAAAAAAAATAACTTTGTGCTTTCACCTTCTTCAAACTTAAAGTTGTTATAAATATCCAGTGCTTCCTCCCCAAAAACATGCAAAAAGATAGATGATTTCCCTTTATCATTTTTCTCTTCTGCTGCTGTGGCTGCTAAATACAATTGAAATCCCTGTCTGAATTACTTTCCAGTTCTCTACAACATTGCCTGACAATTGCACACTGGAAGAAGGTTGCAATGCATCCATTTTTTGGCTTCTCCCCCCCCCCCCACTTCTTAAACTAGTCAAGCTACTATTATGCTCACCAAATACATGCCAATGCCTCTGTGCCTGATGCTTCACCTGTTTCTCTAGTGCCTCCCTTTGTCTCTGCTTTCAGTTGCAAACACGGACTTAAGGTCACAATCTCTGCAGTTTCCTTCTCATTCAGTACTTCTGACACCTTGTAATGATCCTGGGGTTCATTAAATAGCAAACCAGTGAATGAGAAAGGAATAAAACTTTAATAAAAGGAACTGGAGAGCTTCTGTAGTGAGCTGCTACACACAGCCAGTGACCTTGCCTCTCATGTTCAAGAATGATTTAAAAACATTGCTTGGTCACTTGTAAAAGGCTTGTCTTGAGTTTCTTTCTTACCAAGATATTTTTAAAAATTAATCAAACATATTAGTTTGGAATTGGCAATATTAATCACTTCAGGTGTCATTATGCCACTTCTCAGTGCCATAGTGCTAATCCATCAATGCTGAATAGTTGTGCTTCCACTCTTCCCCTATTTGTCAGCAAGCTGTAGGATCCTATTCACTGGTTCAACTGACTGCTGTGATCTCTGAGTGATCGTATTAACTATTAGGATTTCCAGATATCGTACTCAGAAACATCTGGGAGTTCTGCTGTTGGTGGAAGATAAACTCTGTGTGGGGGTGGAGGTTGGTTTATATCTAATCAAATTTGTATATTTTACACTGAAATATTACATTACATTTTTTAGTTTGTGGTGTTCGTGATATTCACCATTGACATTAATTACTGTTAAAGGGGAAAGATACTGAAAATAGGCCATAAATTAAACCATAATAAGTAAATCATTTAGGTTAAGGCCTGTTTCTCAGTTACACTAGGGCCCCTGACACTGCTCTTAACACTATCAGAGTGGCATACAGAGCTCATAGTGTAACTCAGAATCAGGTCCTTGATATATTTTAAACTTCATCAGAAATTGTAATTGGCACATTGTGTGGAAAGGACTCCACTGGGACCATGGTTTTATCTAGTGGTCACAGCAAGGGAACCTTTAAGCAGGCTTACTGTCTGTTACTCGCTGTGCCATTTTGGGCAAACAGTTTAGCTTCTCTGTACATCAGTTCCCCCATATGAAAAATGGTCCTCAAAGAGGAGCTGTGAGGCTTAATTCATTGTCTGGTAAAGCATTCTGAGATCCGTTCATGAATACGTGCTATGGAAGTGCACATTATTTGTCACTGAGATATTTTCAGTAGAAGTGATAGTATTGTTAGGAAAAGTGATCGATTCATTTCTACTGAATGTTCAGATTACCAGAGTACTTGAGTGATTTTAATGATATCCACTTGACACACCTTTTTGTTGTTGTTGTTATCTATTTTAAGATGCTGATGTTTGGTAAATATTATTTATGATAATTCCAACTTCAGATTTTGAGATAACTTTGAAATTTAGGTTTCATCAGGTGTTTGTATAAAATGATACATGCACAGTTATCCAAAGAGTTACCACAAATGCATTTATGGTAGCAGTAACTGTGCATGTATAATTGTGTAAGTATAATTTCTGAATACACAAATTTTACTTGTCCTTTATCAAACTCACTCACATTTTGTAAGATAATCATAACACTGTAAATATATTCTTTGCATCTCTTATCTTAATATTGAGGTATTCATTAGAATTGAACACGGACAGTAAAATCATTGCAATTAATATTTTTTTGTTTCAACAGAGGGAGAGTATATTAAGATGTTCATGCGGGGTCGACCAATTACAATGTTCATTCCTTCTGATGTAGAAAACTATGATGACATTAGGACAGAATTGCCTCCTGAGAAGTTAAAACTGGAGTGGGTGTATCCTTATCTTGTGCATCACTAAATATTTGCTGCTGTTTTGTGATTTTTTTTCTTTAAAAATCTAATCTCATGTTTTTTCTTATAATTATGGAATTGGTTTAAATCAGAAAAAATAGTTTTCCTTGACAAAACAGTTTTTTAAGTTTACTCGCACTACAGAGTCATAAAGATAGACTTAATACATTTCCATGCACTGAGCAGACATATCATATACTCCTGTATTTATTTTTCTGTTGAAATTAATTACATCTTTATTTTAACTAGGGAAGAAAAGGAAATCTCAAAATTGTTGCATTAGAATATGATTTCCAAACAGCAAGATTTTGGTTTCAGACACATTCATGTACACTCTGTGTAATGGAACATTGTGAGACTTTATTTTCTCTTGGTTTTTAGGAGATTTTGATGCAGTGAAAGGTGCTGAGTAAAACCCCCAAACCTTCTACTATGTTAATCCACAAAGCAGGTAGAGAATCAGCCACAGAGTGCAAATTTCCCCACGTTTTGCATCATCAATGCTCTTGAACCCTCAAATGAAGGGATTCGCTTCTAGGGGCCAGTCTGCATTATGAAATGGTATTGTGTTTGTATTTGATTGTGAAGAATGAAGTTAGATGACATAATTCTGATCCCAATTTTACTTCAGTGTAGACTAGGACAGTTTATATGCAGCATCATGGAGTTAGTCTGTTGTGGGAAATGATGCTGAACGTGATTTGTCCTGATCTGCACTGACTCACCCGTAAAAGTTGTGGTCAGCATTGTGTCAGCTAATTTGATTCTTCTCCATTGGATTCACATTGGGTAGACAAACTCCTCGGACATACTTTCGTCCAATAATTGGTTGCTCTGCTGACACTGCCCAAACTGCCAATCATACTAGTGGCATTGATGATGTGAACGGTCATTCACGTCTGTCAGGTTGTCTGCCAGGGATCAAGATGAAAGGACCCTGTGTCCTAGTACTACTCCCTATAGACATTCTGTCATTAGATGTGTCATTTTAGCAAAGGAAATTAAACTGCTCGTTCTTTCCTTTTGTCCTGCTGCGTAATAGATAGCTTAAAGGCTGAGAATATCAGTGCTTTGGAAAGAAGCTGTGGAACCTACATCCACTGTAGCCCTGAGGTTATGAAGAGGGAGCAGTCCAGTCCAGGGAGAGAGAAAGACGCCATAGGGCAGGCAACCAAAGGAAGGGGCACCAGACTGGTTGAGAGCTAATCCCCAGATGAACCACAAAGAGGCACCCCAGCGGATGAATAGAGAAACCTGTACCAGCGCCTCTAAGAGGCAAAGCTTCCCCACTTGCAGGCACCAATTCTGTGTATAACAAAAAAGAAAACCATTGGCAAGGAGAGAGGGAACAGCATTAATGTTGGGAAAACACAGGAAAAATAACTCAGAAGTATGCAAACAATAAATAAACAGAGAGAGAGAGTGTGTGTATTTGGGGACAGTGTTCTTTGAATCAGTTTCCCACCTTGCTGAGAGAAAGTCCAATGTCTCTTTAACACACCACTCCTCTTTCCCTCCACTGTTTCATCTGCCAAAATTTCTAGCTTTCCACTGATAGCTTCTGCTGTGAAACGCCTATTTACACCATCAGGGTTCAAAGCTCAATCTGCTTGGTCCCTACTGTTGTTCTAGGTTGAACATTCAACGGTGTCAATCCAAATAAACCTTTAACATGCTACACATGGCAACAAATATCTACTCTTCCCCACAGAAACTGCATTTAGAACAGAACTCTTCATACTGTGGTAAAGAGTTAATGTTATGATTGGTCTGTCATGATCAATTCTGGAAGTTCGCTGCTAGTCACTTCCCTATTATTAGGATTTTCATTAATGCCATCAACAGACAACATTTCCCTTATCTGCTAATTTCCTTTCCCCATCTCTAGCTGTCTGGTGGGACAAAATACTATTGCTAGGAATGTTTGATATATTGTGGCAAAATAAATTTAATGGGTAAGGACATTTGTCTTTAGTTTTCATAATTTAACAACCTCATCTAAACGGTATCTAAACAGTATGCCTGTTCACTAGGAAGAGAGCTCAGGCTGTCAGTTGAAGACATCACCTCTCTCCTCCTAAGGTACAGCCACAGTTATTATCCAACCTAGCAGCCCTATGGTTTTATTTTAAAGGAGGGGCTGGTGGTAGAGCATTCTCTGAGCAGAATCTTTGACTTTGAATTTCACTTCCTGCCTGCCTAGTTGACCAGAGCCCATTTTTGGAGGCTTTCAGAGCAACACTGCAAGAGTCTCTTAAGGTACATCTACACTGCAATAAAAAAAATAGCAGTACCAAGTTTCAGAGACCGAGTCAATTCACTCAGGCACATGTGGCTTTGGCTGTGGGGCTAAAAATTTCAGTGTAGATATACAGGCTCGGACTGGAGCCCAGTCTCTGGGGCTATGTCTACACTACAGCTGGGATCAACACTCTGAGATCGATCCACTGGCGGTCGATTTAGCAGGTCTAATGAAGACCTGCCAAATCGACAGCAGATCGCTCTCCAGTCGGCCCCTGTACTCTACCCCCGACGAGAAGGTAGGATAAGTTGATGGGAGAGTTTCTGTCATCAACCCCCCATGGTGTAGACCCCACGGAAACTCAACCTACGGTACTTCGACTCCAGCTACGTTATTCATAGCTGGAGGTGTGTAGCATAGGTAGACCTACCATGGTAGTGTAGACATAGCCTGAGATTCACTCCTGAGTTTCCCAAGCCCGAACATCTACATGGCAATTTTTAGCCTCACACTCCAAGCCCTGACAGCCCGAGTCAGCTAGCTGTGGCTGTGCCATAGGTCTTTTATTACAGTGTATTCTCCATACTTTTCTGGGGGATACAGAGAAGTGAGAGGGTGCTGAGGTGGGAAGTTGTCATTGACGGCCAGGGTGATAGTGGGGAAGGTATTTTAGTAAATCTTTTTTTAAGGTTTTATAGATGTTATTTTATATTCTGGTAAAGTTAGTATTTTTAATTGTATGTAATTAGCCTACGGATTGAAACAGGAGCAGATAGAGTACATTAAATAAACATAACCTCCTTACACAGGACACCAAGCAGCTATATGGTAACTAGGTTTTAGTACTGCTGAACAAGGTTGGATTTGAAATTGGTAAAGGCTCTGTATCCCATTATCAGCACAGGTACCCACCTCTCCCGCCAATCTCCCATACCCCTTGACTTAATATGGATTGGGTAAATGTACCTGTCTAGCCCTATGTTGTTCTTTGGTCTTATTTTTTAATGACCTTTTTATATTTAAAGTTCCATTTCCCAAACGATTGAGCTGCTTTGCAGTATTTTGCCTTTTTCTGAGAAGCATTTGGAATTTTCACACACTTGTTTTAAGAGGCCCAGTGGAACTGATACACTTGTACTCTGGAATGCAAAAGTACAAAGTCTGCTGTCTGACGCAATTCTGTTGCTGTGAAACACGTTAAGGCGGTACAGTGAGTGCTCTTATTACCTAATGAAATTTCACATTTACACTTTATAAACTGACACTGTTTCATTCTTCATACTTCTGCGTATTTTTATGTATGCTTTCTTTTTCTGTTAATGGGCACAACTTACAGCATATTGGTTTCCTGAACTCTTTTGCATGTGCAATATTTTTTGTTAAAGCTACATATTAGTGCAAATGTAATGAGGATAATGTCTGGTTCAGAGGTTCACAGGGAAATTAAAAAGGAAAAGGTATTAACATTTGAGAACTCCATAGGGAAGCCTTTTTAAACTGATCCTCGTAAGCTATTTTATTAAAAACCTTGACTTTTTAAAAAAGATATGGGTATCGTGGAAGAGATTGTCGAGCCAATGTATACCTCCTTCCTACTGGAGAAATAGTATACTTCATAGCATCAGTAGTTGTATTATTTAACTATGAAGAGAGAACTCAGCGACACTACTTAGGTCATACAGACTGTGTTAAATGGTTGGTATATAACAACTGATTATAAATGCCTGCGTGTGTGTAAATATACCGTAATTTATTGTAATGCAACTTCATATTTATTTAATATCCTCAAACTGAAGAGGCATTTGTGGCTTTATTATTATTTTTGTCATCATTGTCATTTTTATTATTTTCCATCACAGCCCTGCTTGGAGGCCCTGATCAGAGCTCCACTGTATTAAGCACTGTACAAACACATGACAACAAGACAGTCTTGGATTTAAACAAAAAGTGATAGGAATACACAGACATGGGGGAGCAGTGTAGTAGAGGCAGGAATAGCAGCATAAACTAGCCAGGATAGTGGTCAAAGTGGTCATCAGCCCAGCCAAAGCCAGATGGGAGTGATTTGCAGACATTATGGCAAAGGTAGGTTTTAAGGAGGATTTACAAAAGTATGAAGTTGGGTAATGGCTTTGCAAACTTTGATAGGGAGTTATTCCTAAGGATTAATGCATAGCCTGGGAGTCAGCACAAAGATGCTCATGTGGAAAGCAGACAAGCAGACAGTCAAGGCCAGTATCATTAGCAGAGCAAAGGCAATGGTTGACTTTGATTAGATGTTCTATTGGAAAAGTAGCGTAGGTTTATCTGGTGGAAGGCCATAAAGGTGAGAAGAATGTTCGATGTGTTGGTGAAGTGGTCTTTCTGTCTGTACAAAATATGTTGTCGAGACCCTTATTGTTTTGTGACTTATTCACTGTAATCACTTCCTATGGCCTGGATGCCTCCAATCTTGCCCCCTTTACATTCAGTCAGGATATTGTGCTAGACTGATCTTCCTGATCCATCTTTCTGACCACATCAACCCTCTGTTTGCCTCCCTTGCCTCTGTTTGGCTCTCTCATCTTACTGATGTTACAGAGAAAGTGGATGAGAACTAAGTCAAAGATGACACCCAGATTATGGGCCTGAGATTCAGGCAGTGTGCTTTCAAATTACTGTATCTGGGGTGTTTTACACCTGCTAGAAAGCAGTATAACATGCACATGAACAAACCATGTCTTATACCAATTTATCCTTCTACACTAAGAATTTTCGCCAGTGTGACTTCATGGGTGGCTCATCACCAATGGCTGAAATATTTATAGATGAGCCCTCAGAGTCCTGACCCCGGTGGTCTTTTTTGGTTCATGGTTGCTCTATGCAAAATATATTATAATGGTCATAAATAGATCCAGATATTTGCCAAAGGAGGCTAAACTCTTTAGATAACAGAGACCTGAACTAGTATGACTCAAAATTTGTCAAGACTGTCTCATTGAAAGTCTGTGGGACTTATGATCCTAAGTTAAGTCATTTTTTTAAAAATAAAACTTAGGCTCCTAAGTCACTTAAGCACTTTAGAAAATTTTACCCTAAATCTTTTCTTTGCTCCTGTGTGCATATTTTGTGTGAAACTTCTGTTCACACAGATAAAAGGACTACAAAATGACATCTCACTTTGAAGAGCTGTGATGGCAAAAGCAGGGAATTAGAATGTGGAATATCCCTAACAAATATCTTCCATGTTGACATTATTTCTTAGCCTTGCAGTTCATCCAGACAAAATTAGGATTGCAACAGGACAGCTAGCTGGAGTGGATAAAGATGGAAGGGTGAGTAATAGAGCTGCTGAGGAATAGTTTCTTGTTTGAAAATCAGGATAAAACATACATAGTTCATTCTTTTCATCCCTCGATCCTCTATTTATGATTTTTGTGTGTGTTTTGTTTAGATATATATTTAATTTTCCTATTTTTAAGGTGACAGTGAATTCCTCTAGCATAAGAAAATGAACACAAATCAAATACACAACTGCACATTACAAAGAGCAGAAGTTTATAAAGCCTTTTTTCATGTGGTATGCATCACATATTTCTGCTTCTCTCTCCCACACAAATGTGGAATTTGCAATCAGCACAAAGAGGGCCATAGGACTTCAAAGCTTAGTCTAGTCAGTCTTCTCCACAAGGAAAGAGATTCTGACTCAAACTAGAGGCCCCCATGTACTCTTATGGCCTTGAGGAAAAGGAAACCTAACTTCATGAGCTATGCAAGCCTTGAGGGTTTGGCCAGCTGCGCAGCAAGTTCACCCAGCTGAGTGAGAGTACCCATAAACAGTCCTGCATATGGCTGTTAAACTGCTCTCTTGGAATTTAAACGATCAGTTCATCTTTACTAAGTTGATATCGCTAGTATGACATACAGTAGAATTTTATAATGAACATCTTTGCAATTCATCCCATTTTGCTGCAAAGAATAATTGTGATTTTATTGTTGGTATTGTTTACAGTTTTATGATTTCCATTGCACGGTTGTTGAAGTAATCCTTTTAGAATTGTTTTCTGTCAACATCATGATTTATTATCTTTTTGTGGTGAATACTGACTTTATTCTTAAGCCATACTAAGCCATTTCATCGTGGGCTGTGGCCTTGTCAAATATGTGAAATCAAGCAGGTTTGGGCCTGGATATCACTTGGATGGAACATCACCATGGAAAAAGCTGCAGCAGGAAGGGGGGTGTAGGTGATTCAGTACTCTAACCTGAATCAATTCTGAAGCATTAACCTGATTCGATGCTAGGATGCACTGCAACACTGTTGAATGTGCCATCTTTGGTATGAGATAAAAGTGTGTGTGTGTGTGTGTGTGTTGGCCAAATTTTGACTTGGGTATTTTACATTTTGCCTTGCATTTTAAATTGAACAATGCTACTCTGTTTCCATCCCAGAGGTGATAGGTAAAGCAGTCGCTGTACAGAAGTCTGTAAATCTTGCCTAGAATCCTTTGAGATTAAAGGTGCTATATAAATGTAAGGTGTTACTGTATAATTATTTATCTTCACTTCAGTCAATATTTACTTTACAGGTCAATAATTCGTGGTGTTGACATCAACAGAAGTCAGTATCTGCTTAATGTAAGATTAAATCTGCATGTGACATTTTAGCCTTCAGTAACAGTTTTTATCAAATTGCTTTTACTTAGTCTTTGCAGCCCCATGTTAGAGTATGGGACTCAGTGAGCCTGATGACACTGCAGGTTATTGGCCTCGGCACTTTCGAGCGTGGAGTGGGGTGTCTGGATTTTTCAAAAGCAGTAAGAAAAAAATTGCATTTTTTTAATAATTTACCATACTGTATATAAGTCAGACAGAAACACCTGTAAGTGTTATATGTACTGTGGTTTTCTAGCTGAACTACCTTGGGACTGAAGCATGTTTGGAAAGTTAAATGCATTGCATTAAAACCACTTAGGGCAATGAAAGTAGTTCTAGGAAAATCCCCAGGAAGTTACACATGTAAAATAGTGGCAGCAAAATAGCACAACCAATAAACAGTTTACAAGAAATATGTAGAATAGAAATTGAGAAGTCCGTACTGCATTTCTGTTTCAACACACGTTGAAAGATTTGTTTCTGTGAGGAAGTTCATGAAGATGAATCTTGGCAAGTTCTGATGCAAAGTATTAATTTTCTCCCTGCGTTGTACTAGAGTTTCATCCTAGTACAGGAAACAACAAAACCCTTGCTTGCACCTCTGTCCGCTTAAGAAATAATGTCTTATCAGCTCCTCTTAATGGCAAGCATAAAGGTTTTTAAAATAGACCAAATACAAGCAATCTTGTTATCTAGGCCATCAAAAGTTTGTGACCAGAAAAATTGTTAATAACTTTAAGCAAGCTGTTTCATCTTGTTAATTTTGACTATTATATAAAACAAATATAGATTTTGCTAAAATCATTTGTCCAGCCTGCCCTACATTTTTTTTAATGGAAAAAGTCTTATCAAATCTGCTGAATATGGATAAAATATTAAACTCTAGAATACCTTTTTCATTTCAAAATCATAATTGTGCTTCCCATAAGATTTGCCAAATATGCATACATTAATCATTAGTTTTCCTTAAGTACACCCACCCTGAAAAATTAGTCCAAAGCAGTGATTCTCAAATGGATATTGACCCCACTTGTTGAGAATCAAATACAGTGAATTCTGTGCCCTGTAGATGTGGAAACAAAGGGGAATAGAAGATGTTGCTGTCCTGCTCAATCTGGTATCTCCTCTCCCCATCCTTTCCCACTTTAACACCATCTCTATTCATGGAAGAGGAAGCCAGCTGCCATCACCTGAGAATAGAGTACAGTTGGGTTTGGGGGAGAAGTGCTATCCATAGGAGCTCCTCCTTCTTACCCCACAGCCGACTCTCTCACATTCCAGCCCACTGATCACCCCAGCACTCACATCAGGCCCCATATTTCTGCAAGCAGCCCATGGCAACCAGCCCCCACCCGTCAACAGTCCCTGACCTGCTCTACCTCCTCTCAACTAGTCTTCTGACCTAGTGCCCCATCTGTTTCCATCAGGTTTTCCCCATCCTCAGCAGTTGAAATCAGCTATGGTTTTTTGGCAATTGCACAATTCTTCGTGACTGCAAAAGACTGTGGAATGTGGATAATTCATGGCAAGAAGCCATGCCTAGGTTTTGTATCTTAGCTGGGAAAATTCTGATAAATACTGAACTAAAAGAATCAGCAACTCCCTGTTCCAAGTAATCTTTCATTCTCTCATCCCATACCTCTTCTTCTGGCAAAGGCCTGTGCAAAAATATAGACCTTTTGGCGTACCTTGCCAGGTCAGTGAGGGAAGTGACTTCTAGAGTCCTGTGTCAGGGTGGTTTCTCAGCTGTAGCCAGATCTAAACAAAGTTTGAAAGGGTTTCCAGTAATCAGAAATCCAGAAAATGGAAGAATTTCCGTGTCATAATCTTCTTCAAAGAGGGCATAGCAATAATATGCCAGATTATCAATATTACGAGGCAGTTACTTGAATAGAAGAAATAATAATTGATTGCTTGAGAGATGTTAGCACTTTGTCCTTGCTTAGGGAAGTACCGATTGTGTCTACCAATAAGAGAGCCAATGTCCCACCAGCAGGATGTTATTTCTCAAATTGCAGCCCAAAGCTTCCCAATCATTCCGCAGAACCTTACGGAGTGACTCTGGCTGAATCAAAGAAGCTAATCAGAGACGACTTTGTTTAGTTCATAAGAAACAATTCTGTATCAGGGCGAAACAAACACAATCTGACCTGTGAAGTGGATAGAACGTTCCTCATAGTGAGAAGCACTCCTGTGTGTGTGTGTGTGTGTGTGTGTGTGTGAGAGAGAGAGAAGGGGTAGCTCAAATTAATCAGATGGTCTACTAACCAGAATGTTTCTTTTAATCGGGACTTCCTAGACGATGATATGCTGGAGAAATGTGTTTCTTTGCTTCCATCATGGCTATGGCATAAGACTTCAAAATTCTTTGTCATGATTGATAAAAATCACAAAATACAGTTTTTGTCACCAGTGCTGTAGCTCTTCCAGCCTGTTTAATCTGTTGCAGATCATCTGAATACTTAAGTGAACTGCTAAAAAGGCAGGGAGGGAAGGTGTGTGTATGCACCACCACAAGAGTAGATGATGATAAAACATAATCATAAGATCACCCCAGGCTATTAAGATTTGCCCATCTGTTGTACAGTATTCTCCTCCAGAGATTTCAGAAATCTGATTGGTTCCCTTAATCTGAGAGTGGCACAATAAAATAGATTCTCTACCCCAAATGTGGTGCCTAACCTCAAAGTAAATGAAGTTCATGCTCTTACTCTGGCCAAGTATAATCTTTACTCCCCAAGTCACCCGTACTATACCTAAAATAAATTCCAGAGTGCAGCCAGCTTTTGTGTAAATCTGTAAACCACCTGTGACTTTTTTGTGGTTGTTAGAGGCCAGGACATCTTGAGTCAACCAAGAAGAGTCATTGGTCTCATGGACATAATTCACCCAGGATAATTAGCCTCAGTGATTCTAAGACTAAGTTGATTCCATGGTCAAATTTAGGAACTCAGCCTAGATACAGAGGGTGGGCTGTACACAGCTACTTAGTCCCATGTTTATCTTGTTCTATGACACTTACACTAGTTGGCCATGCTGAAACATACCCAATTTTGAGATGATGATCTGCGTTTAAGATTACATGCAGTAAGCACAGCCACTCCACCTCCCCAGCCAGCCTGTGCCTCAGGTTGGATTTAGTGTCTCTTTGGTAATTAGCCCAGATATCTCCTCAATATCTTTAGTATCACAGCAAGTTTTCAGTCATTCATTCCTTGTATTAAACTGCAGAAGCTGTTGTGGAAGGTCCCTGCCCCAACCAGTGGTCTGCATTCTGAGATAATTCCCCATTTGAAACCAGTGGGGCTGATATCCAATTCCAAACACCTAGTCTAGTCTTCATTGGTTTATTCTTTCATATCTACCATTGTCCATCATTACGGCAATTGAGGGACCTAGGGCTCCAAATTACTTCTTCCCTTCAGGCTTTTCATATTATCATCCAGTGGCAGCATTCTCAACTCTCACATCCATCATAATGTGGTTTTTAAATAAGCACACCTGCCAAAAGTGTGTATGCATAAGGACCTCCTGGTAGGGTCCCAAAGATGTCATCTCCTTTTATCCCCAGTTAAAAAAAAAAATCCCACAATTATGAAATTAAATAAATAAAACAGACTAAACTGGTGCTTAGTTATGCTACTAAAATTAATTATGTTTAAGCTATGCCCTCAAGAAGTGACAAAAAACTTTGCTGTTAAGAATAAATGTTCACCTGCCTCAGCATGTTGTTGAAACAAAGTAGTACAGTTTAAGACAATACCATTATTTCCTCCAACTCGTTATAGCATACAATTATAGCCCACAGAGCTGTAAAATGCTATTTCAGTGTCATACGTTCATAGTCTCTAAAAGGCCTCTCTTATACCTATAATAGGTTTCTCTCTTATTTTCTAAAAAGTAGAGAAAAATGCCATCAAAAAAAATCTTAGCAGAACAGTAAGGGCCAGCATCCATTTTTGTTAGTGCCATTTTGCAGCTGCAGTTTAGACCAATTAGGGCCATATTTTCAGGTTAGCCATAATCTAACAATAACATAATTTTAAAAAAATAATTTCATATCCCAAACATAGCTGTTATATGGTGCCTTATAGGGTCAATAAGCAGGAAATACCCTAGAGCCATATCATTCTACCCACTAATCCCACTAATCCCAATGAGAGCAGCGCATGTAACCAGAGCAAGAATAAGGCCTCTTAGTTTAGTTTTGTACACCTAGCATTCTGTTTCAAATTCACTTTTAACTGGAAATTGTACTGTCACCTGAAAATTGTCATAATCTGTTAGTGAATGTAGTTAGGACTCTAGGAAACACATTTAAAAGAAAAAGAAGGCCCCAAATCTGTTCACCAATGGGTACATAAATGCCTCATTTTTATGTGGTGCTACAATAATAACTCCCCCCAATGTTCATTTGTAAATACTGCATATTTTTGCCCCAAGAATCCTGGGCCTGTCTTTTAAAATTTGGCCCTAACTATGTTTATCGTTGATTCTTTTTATTCAGTAACTTCTTGTTGTGAAACTTTTACACTGTTTACAGTATGTAAAACTTAAATGCTAAGTTGCCTGCTACTGCAGAGGGAGAACAGACATTTAAATTTGATACTTAGACATGCTTTTACTTTGATAATGTAGTCTGTGCTTCAGTTTTCTTATCTGCAAAATGGAGCTTCTAACAGTAATTGCTGTGAGGTCTAAATGTATATATGGCTTTGAAAATATAAAACAAGATATATATGCTATGTGTTAATATTATTGTTACAATTAAAGAAATGAACCAAGAGAGTTACATGTTCCATATGAAACTGACAAGGAAAATATTTTTGAAATGGGAAGGGATGAGTGTGGTAGATGACAAAACATTTTGTATTTTATGCTTCCAACACAGTATTGCAAACAATAGGGTTAAAAAGGTATTGAAAGGTGGTGATGAGAGGGAGTTGACAATGCCTGC